>NC_091299.1:5613883-5693883 GCF_038502225.1 Cherax quadricarinatus
CCACACTACCACCATAACAACCACACTACCACCATCATAACCACACTACCACCATAAACACACTACCACCATCACAACCACACTACCACAATAACAACCACACTACCACCATAACAACCACACTACCACCATCATAACCACACTACCACCATAAACACACTACCACCATCACAACCACACTACCACAATAACAACCACACTACCACCATAACAACCACACTACCACCACCACAACCACACTACCACCATAACAACCACACTACCACCATCACAACCACACTACCACCATAACAACCACACTACCACCATAACAACCACACTACCACCATCACAACCACACTACCACCATAACAACCACACTACCACAATCACAACCACACTACCACCAAAACAACCACACTACCACCATCACAACCACACCACCACCATCACAATCACACTACCACCATAACAACCACACTACCACCATCACAACCACACTACCACCATAACAACCACACTACCACCATCACAACCATACTACCATCATAACAACCACACCACCACCATCATAACCACACTACCACCATAAAAACCACACCACCACCATCACAACCACACTACCACCATCACAACCACACCACCACCATCACAACCACACCACCACCATAACAACCACACTACCAACATAACAACCACGCTACCACCATCACAACCACACTACCACCATCACAACCACACTACAACCATCACAACCACACTACCACCATAACAACCACACTACCACCACAACAACCACACTACCACCATCACAACCACACTACCACCATAACAACCACACCACCACCAAAACAACCACACTACCACCATCACAACCACACCACCACCATCACAACCACACTACAACCATAACAACCACACTACCACCATAACAACCACACTAACACCATAACAACCACATTACCACCGTAAGAATCATACTACCACCATAACAACCACACCACCACCATCATAACCACACTACCATCATAACAACCACACCACCACCATCACAACCACACTTCCACCATAACAACCACACTACCACCATAACAACCACACTACCACCATAACAACCACACCACCACCATCACAACCACACCACCACCATAACAACCGCACCACCACCATAACAACCACACTACCACCATCACAACCATACTATCACCATAACAACCACACCACCACCATAACAACCACACTACCACCATAACAACCACACTACCACCATAACAACCACACTACCACCATAACAACCACACTACCACCATAACAACCACACCACCACCATAACAACCATACTACCACCATAACAACCACACCACCACCTTAACAACCACACTACCACCATAACAACCACACTACCATCATAACCACCACACTACCACCATAACAACCACACTACCACCATAACAACCACACTACCACCATAACAACCACACTACCACCATAACAACCATACTACCACCATAACAACCACACCACCACCATAACAACCACACTACCACCATAACAACCACACTACCACCATAACAACCACACCACCACCATAACAACCACACCACCACCATAACAACCACACTACCACCATAACAACCACACTACCACCATAACCACACCGCCGCCATCACAACCACACCACCACCATCACAACCACACTACCACCATAACAACCACACTACCACCATAACAACCACACTACAACCATAACAACCACACCACCACCATCACAACCACACTACCACCATAACAACCACACTACCACCATAACCACACCACCACCATCACAACCACACTACCACCATAACAACTACTCTACCACCATAACAACCACACTACCACTATAACAACCACACTACCACCATAACAACCACACCACCACCATAACAACCACACTACCACCATCACAACCACACCACCACCACAACAACCACACCTGGAGTTTACCTGGAGAGAGTTCCGTGGGTGAACGCCCCCGCGGCCCGGTCTGTGACCAGGCCTCCTGGTGGATCAGAGCCTGATCAACCAGGCTGTTACTGCTGGCTGCACGCAAACCAACGTACGAGCCACAGCCCGGCTGATCAGGAACCGACTTTAGGTGCTTGTCCAGTGCCAGCTTGAAGACTGCCAGGGGTCTGTTGGTAATCCCCCTTATGTATTCTGGGAGGCAGTTGAACAGTCTCGGGCCCCTGACACTTATTGTATGGTCTCTTAACGTGCTAGTGACACCCCTGCTTTTCATTGGGGGGATGTTGCATCGTCTGCCAAGTCTTTTGCTTTCGTAGTGAGTGATTTTCGTGTGCAAGTTCGGTACTAGTCCCTCTAGGATTTTCCAGGTGTATATAATCATGTATCTCTCCCGCCTGCGTTCCAGGGAATACAGGTTCAGGAACCTCAAGCGCTCCCAGTAATTGAGGTGTTTTTTATCTCCGTTATGCGCGCCGTGAAGGTTCTCTGTACATTTTCTATGTCAGCAATTTCACCTGCCTTGAAAGGTGCTGTTAGTGTGCAGCAATATTCCAGCCTAGATAGAACAAGTGACCTGAAGAGTGTCATCATGGGCTTGGCATCCCTCGTTTTGAAGGTTCTCATTATCTATCCTGTCATTTTTCTAGCAGAAGCGATCGATACAATGTTATGGTCCTTGAAGGTGAGATCCTCCGACATGATCACTCCCAGGTCTTTGACGTTGGTGTTTCGCTCTATTTTGTGGCCAGAATTTGTTTTGTACTCTGATGAAGATTTAATTTCCTCATGTTTACCATATCTGAGTAATTGAAATTTCTCATCGTTGAACTTCATATTGTTTTCTGCAGCCCACTAAAAGATTTGGTTGATGTCCGCCTGGAGCCTTGCAGTGTCTGCAATGGAGGACACTCTCATGCAGATTCGGGTGTCATCTGCAAAGGAAGACACGGTGCTGTGGCTGACGTCCTTGTCTATGTCAGATATGAGGATGAGCAACAAGATGGGAGCGAGTACTGTACCTTGTGGAACAGAGCTTTTCACCGTGCCTGCCTCGGACTTTACTCTGTTGACTACTACTCTCTGTGTTCTGTTAGTGAGGAAATTATAGATCCATCGACCGACTTTTCCTGTTGTTCCTTTAGCACGCATTTTGTGCGCTATTACGCTATGGTCACACTTGTCGAAGGCTTTTGCAAAGTCTGTATATATTACATCTGCATTCTTTTTGTCTTCTAGTGCATCTAGGACCTTGTCGTAGTGATCCAATAGTTGAGACAGGCAGGAGCGCCCTGTTCTAAACCCACGTTGCCCTGGGTTGTGTAACTGATGGGTTTCTAGATGGGTGGTGATCTTGCTTCTTAGGACTCTTTCAAAGTTTTTTATGATATGGGATGTAAGTGCTATCGGTCTGTAGTTCTTTGCTGTTGCTTTACTGCCCCCTTTGTGGAATGGGGCTATGTCTGTTGTTTTTAGTAACTGTGGGACGACCCCCGTGTCCATGCTCCCTCTCCATAGGATGGTAAAGGCTCGTGATAGGGGCTTCTTGCAGTTCTTGATGAACACGGAGTTCCATGAGTCTGGCCCTGGGGCAGAGTGCATGGGCATGTCATTTATCACCTGTTCGAAGTCATTTGGCGTCAGGATAACATCAGATAGGCTTGTGTTAACCAAATTCTGTGGCTCTCTCATAAAAAATTCATTTTGATCTTCGACTCTCAGTCTGGTTAGTGGCTTGCTAAAAGCTGAGTCATATTGGGACTTGAGTAGCTCACTCATTTCCTTGCTGTCATCTGTGTAGGACCCATCTTGTTTAAGTAAGGGCCCAATACTGGACGTTGTTCTCGACTTTGATTTGGCATAGGTCTCAGTAGTAGTAACCAGTTACCAGTAACCAGGGTACCGTTGACTCAACGACCAACCGTCTCTGCCTGAGTCACTATCTGAATTCATATTGTGCTGACCTCAGCAGTATCAAAGGCCCCCTCACACTGGGTACTGGGCAGCCGGTCAGTCAGTATTACGAGTGTAACCAAGGAGATAGGTACGGCTGGCAAGGGCTCCCTCCACATAACAGCAATTATACGTAATAACAGCCTACGTGAGTATTTCTTACCTAATCCACGTATCGAACTCCCACATGATAAATGGTGTACAGCGGTGTGGAGCGTGGATTTACGTTTTTTAAGGGTAATTCAAGGCGTTTGAAGACTGTTGTGAGTAGCCGGCAGGGTCAAAGGTGAATCTCCAGCCAGCCGCCCTCCCCTCACACCCTCCAGCCACCAGCTACTACCCTCACTCACTACCTACTGCCTGCAAGCCTGTTGCAGCCGTTTCAAGCTTCCTGGCTTAGTTCGTGTGCTAATTGCTTCAATCTCCGAGGGGTTGACCCGGATTTTGCAATTAAGCCAGTCAGTAAGCCAGACTGTGGAAGTGAACGCCAGCCAGCCTATCATCCAGCCTGTCTCCTGTCATCCAACTGCTCCTCCGTGCTTTGTGCATCGTTACACGTCTTCCAGTCAGCCATTCTCGTGGGGTAAGCCAGTCAGCCAACCCAGCTTCTAACCCAGCTGAGAGAGAGAAGTAAGCCATGCAGTAAGAAGTAAGCCAAGTTCCTCTGAAGTATTGTCTATATCGCTTTGTGCTCCCTGTTGGATGCTAAGAGTGGTTTTCACCATTCCTGTGGCATAGAGTGGGTTAAGCCATCTTCGTGGGTGAGTGGGGTGCGCGGCAGCCTCACCGTCCCCCCCACCACTCTCTCCCACCACCCGGGGTGCGCGGTAGAGCCCCAGCGTCCACCCACCACTCTCCACCACCACCACCACCACCAGCCATCCACCCATCTACCTGTGGTTGTTTGCACCCTTGTACCGGGTCCTAGTACTGTTTTGGCTCACATAATTGGTCAAGAGATTGTAGCTGGCGCCAACGACAACCCAATTATGTGAGTTCCCCGAGAACGCGCATTTCTTCCGACAACAGTGAATGTAGGAGGCGTCAGTATCACCGCGCGGGACACCCTACACCCGCCGCCATCACCAGTAATCGCCCGTCTACTACTCCAGACTCCAGTGATAATTTTCTTGAGACATTTTTCTTGCATTTAAAGACATTTGCGTGTGTGAGACATTTATAGTAAATTGCTTGTGTACTCTAAACCTTGTGTTTTCAGTGTAAACGCAGTATTCTTTGACTCATTATTTTTACAATATTTTTCAGTGTTTTCACTTATCTTATATTTTTATTCTGTGTTTTTTTTCTTATGCTACTCGTCTGTAGTAAGTATTATTGTGTAGTGTACCAGTCAGTCACCCTGTGTGAAGTGATTCATTTTTTTTTATTGTATTCTTTCAGCGTTGTATTCTCCATTGTCATTGTATTTCATGCAGTGATATTCACCCCAGTATACTAAATTATCCATTTATTGCTATGTGTGTCTTTTTTTTCGTATGCCAGCAGTGTCTCATTCCTCTAATTTTTTCGCAGACTGTGTACCATTATTTTTGCCAGCAAATTTTTGTCGTATCAGTCACAGCAAGATTTTGTTGTATCCACAGCAGGATTTTGTTGTAAGAATATATTTTAATGAAGTGTGCTCCGTCACTGTAAGTGTTATATTACCTGTTTTGTTCCTGTGTTTTATTTTTTTCATATTTTTATACTTCTTGAACAAATTCACTCTTGATGCAATTCCAATTACTTTTAACGTAAAGTGTTTTCCTTACTCTGTTTGAGTAAATTGTTTTGTCTAATTTACAATTAAGAGTTAAAGTGTTCAATCAGTTTATTTTTTTTTTGATCTTCATATTTTAATTCATTATTTTACCTGAGTTTTCCCAGTGACACTTTATTACTGCAGTGATTGTTTCTACACCTTATTTTGTTGCACTGTTCTGCAGTGAATTCTTTTCTTTTATTGATATTTTTATGAATTATATTTTAATTTTGTCTATGCATTCTTAGAAAATACTTAAATTTCCCAGTTAATAATTTAATAATTTTATTTTATACTTTCATATTGATTTAAAAAATTTAATTAATTAATTTCTTTATTAGCAAGAGTAAAGACAGCTCATTTTGCATTTAATTCAGTCTCCAGTAATATTTTTACTTGTATATTTCAATGTAAATTTTTTTTTTTCTTGGTCAATAGTCCTTTGAATTGAGTTTTCCTTCCTCTTGCAGTGTATCTTAAATATTATTTTTATTATTCTGCAGAATTAGTTGTATATCTTTTCATTTCAATTCTAGAATTTTATATCATTTTTATTGTTCATTATTTTTGCCTTATTTGTTCTCGTGTTACTTTGCCATTATGTCTCACATACCGTCAAGTGATACTTTAGTGAATGTCGACACTCAGACCTCTCAGGCTACTGCTGGTCCTGTCATCAGTCCTCACAGTTCCTTACCGACTGAAAGACCGACCCAGACACCGAGATATTATAGTTATACTCGTGATTCCCTTGATGCGTTACCTTTATTCAATGGCCATGTACATAGTCTTGAAGCATGGTTTGCAGCCATTTGTTCTCGTGCTAGTGCTCTAGGTGAAGGTCCTCCTTCAGAGGAAAGCCTTATCAGGCTTGCTAAAGAAGCTCTTTATCGATCTCCTGCTGCTGTTCACGTTGTTGATCTCCTTGATATGCGAGACTTCAGGAATCTTACTAAGTGGTCACAATATGAGGAACTGATTCGTTCTTTCCTTGTCCCAGTAAAAACAGCTGACCCATATGTTGTTCTTAGGGAACTAGTGAATGCTACACCCATGCGTAATGAATCGTTGAGTGCATTTGCTGTTAGATTAGACAAACTTTTATCATCATTTATCAATGCTGTCCAATCATCCTCTTTTCTCCCTGACGAGGCTAAACCATTTACGGAATCAATTGCTAAAATAGCAGCTTTTGGAGCAATTAAAGAACTAATGCCACCTGCTTCTGTGTGTGCTTATGAGGCTGATCCTCCAACTGTAACGATGGAACCACTTACAGCCTTAAATCATGTACGTTCCTTGTGCCCCCAGGGTACTTTCCCGTGTATTAAAAGTAATGTCACACATATGCCTCAGTCTGCACCACCTCTTGTTTGCGCCACAGAGACAAATCGTGGTCGTCAACCATCTCAGAGATCACTAAGAACCAGTGTACAGAGTCGTTATACAGCTCGTAGTATTCATAGTACATTCAGTAACCATAGTCGGCGGAATTGTTACAACTGTGGTTTCCGTGGCCATATTGCAATTAATTGTCCTGATAGTTACCCTAAGAGACGTTGTACTGATGATGAGTACTCAGATCTTCCCTACTGTACTTATCATAGAATACATGGACATGAAACATCTGAGTGTAATGCTCTCTATAACCTTCAGTACTCTAGGTCTTTCAGTGGTCGTTCCAACCGCAGAACCCGTAGAGGAAACAGATCTCGTGGTTTTCAAAATAACCAGAACCAGGCTCATTATTTCAATTCTCAAAATAACCAGCACCAGGCTCGTTCTTCCCAGTCGGGGGAATTCGAGCGCCCCAGTCAAACCGTCCCTTGGTGACAGTAGGTGATAATGAGTACACCATCCCCGTTCACAATTCCTTTGAAGCCTTAAGCAGTCTCGAGAATGACAACCCTGCTGATGATGTTGCTTCACATGTTTCTGACATAGATGATTTTGGGGATGGAGTAGAACAAGTCTTTTCTGATGACAATCCACCTTTTTGTTTGCACATAACTTCCAATGCAACCATAGGCCCTATAGTGCAGGCATCTGTTTATAATGCGCCCGTTCAATTGTTCATGGACTCTGGTGCGCAAATCAATATTATTAGGTCTAGTTTGTTTAAGGATAAGAAGTTACGACATGTCCTTCTCGTAGAACCGACTCCTGTGTCCTCCCTTAGTGGAGTATCTGGTTCTCACCTGCGTGTCCGAGGTCGGACTTCCCTAACCTTTTCTATCCAAGGTAGAGACTTCACTGTTTCCTTCTTTGTTGTCGACCAGATTACTTTCCCTGGTGACCTTCTACTGGGATTTGCTTCCATGCGAGACTTACGCATTGTACTCGACCCTTATCGATGGCATGCACAAATTGACGACTTGATCGTTCCATTCTGGGGTTACCAGCTTGGATCAGAAATCTGTTATACTGCTGCAGAGTATGATGTACGGATTAAGTCCTTACAAGCTAATGCATTCTCCAGTAGCGTACCCAAGCGGTCAGGCACTGGTAATTCTGTCACTCCCATCAGTGTTCCACCTATACCTTCAGATTTGCAGGATAGTCCGATGCCTCAAGTGTCCGAGGACGCTCAGATTGCCTTGAGTGCACAACCTATCCCTGCAATGCCTGCTAGTTCGAGTAGTAGTTTCTCCACAGGGGACGCCTTGTCGGAAAACAATTACTTGCAACTAGTAATGCCATCTCTTGTTGATGTCACATGCCGTCTGCAGAAAGACGTTTCTGTTGCGGCTAGTGCTCTCACTAGAGTGTCTGTGGTTGTTCCTAGTGTTCCAGATGGTGATAACGTCCTAGTTGACAGTGATTCCTGCAAAGTAAAAGGTCTATTTGTTGAACCATCCTTACATGTTGTAAGAGATAGTAAGATCCATTTCTACCTGGCCAACACTTCTGGTCACAGTGTTCGCCTTAGAGCAAATACCAATCTTGTTGACCTTGTTCACTATCCTTACCCTGTTCAGGTAGAGGATGAGTTGTCACCTGACCAGTGGGTCGGTGCTATTTCTGCCGGGGAGACCTCATCCACTTCACTGGATCAATCTGTTCCACCAGTAGAGGAGAAAGACTTAGCTCCCACTGACTTCCCAGATGAAGTCAAGCGTTTGTTGACTCTGTTGAACAAACGTCGTAAAGCCATTGCTTTACCAGGTGAGAAGATGGGTATAACGAACTTATTGTCCCATCGTATTCCACTTGAACCTGGTACTAGACCTATCTACATACCTGCATACAGAATGCCTCATTCACAAGTTGCTGTCGCAGAAGAATTGATCAATCAAATGCTTGATGATGGAGTTATTGCACCTAGCACTTCCCCTTGGAATGCACCCTTGATACTAGTACCTAAGAAGGATGGTAGTTGGCGCCCAGTAATTGACTTTAGGAAGTTAAACGCGAAAACCATTCCAGATCGCTTTCCACTCCCTGTACTGGGTGATCTTTTACGTAATATCGGAGATAACAAAGTCTTTTCAACCCTAGATTTGTTACAAGGGTTTTGGCAAGTCCCTCTTCACGAGGACAGCCAAGAGCTAACTGCATTCTCCACTCCTACAGGTCATTATCACTTCCTCTGTATGGCATTTGGATTACGATCTTCCCCTATCACGTTCTCAAGGCTTATGACTAATATCTTTAGAGGTCTCATAGGTAATGCACTTATGGTGTACTTAGATGACATAATCGTCATGTCTAAAGACGTGGATACACACTTGAAAAGACTTGATGTAGTACTTGGTAAGCTTGAAGAAGCCAATTTAAAGATCAAACTGTCAAAATGTCAATTTTTCAGATCAGAAATTAAGTTTCTTGGTCACGTAGTCACTCCTAGAGGGGTTACGACTGACCAAAGTAAAGTAACTGCAGTACTAAATTTTCCAACTCCCAAAACTGCTGATGCCGTAAGATCCTTTGTGGGCTTAGCAGGTTTTTATAGATCTTTCATTGCCAATTTTTCTTCCATAGCTGCTCCTCTAACTGAGTTGCTTAAGAAAGATGCTCCTTTTGTTTGGACCTTCCGTCAAGAAAGAGCATTCCAAACTCTAAAAGAAAAGCTAACATCTGCTCCAATTTTGAAATTTCCAGATTTTTCTAAGCCCTTCTATCTGACAACTGATGCTAGTTCAATTGGCATAGGTGCCGTACTAGCTCAGAAGACCGATGGCAAGTACAACGCAGTTGCATTTGCTAGCCGAGTCCTTACAAAGGCTGAACGTAATTATACAGTAACTGAGCAAGAAGCTTTAGCAATAGTATGGTCTTTAAAGCACTTCTGAGACATTATTTATCAGTACTCTGTTCATGTCTTGACAGATCATGCTCCACTGATACCCTTATTCCAGAACAAACAACCTACTGGAAGGTTAGCTAGATGGACCTTGACTATCCAAGAGTTCAATCCCACCTTTGAGCATTTACCTGGCAAGTCAAATGTAGTCGCAGATGCCTTATCGCGACATGTTAGTATAGTAACTGCAGACCCTCCATTTAGTGCTGAAGATGTAAAGAATGCTCAACGAACAGATCCCATGTGGTCTGGTGTGATTCGATTCCTGCTCCAGGAAGATCTTATTCTGAATGTGAAGCCACCAGCACCCATCAGTGACTTTGTCATGAACCAAGAATTACTGTATCGAACAGCCGAGTTGGGTACTCCTAGCAGAAGAGTATACCAGTTAGTAATTCCACAGTCACTAGTGAATGTAGCCTTACAGCTAGTTCACGATGTACCAGGTGTTGCACACCCTGGTATGGATCGTTCAGTAAAACAAGCCAGATTGAAATACTTTTGGCCTCGAATGGCAACTGATATTTCTGAGTATGTTAGGAAATGTAGTGTCTGCATGCAACATAAAGGCAATGCTAATGGTCCTAATCCAATCCAAGTGTATCCAACTACTAGCGAACCTTGGGAAAGAGTTGCGCTAGATTTGTTAACTAATTTCCATTGTTCCCTCCAAGGTAACAAACATCTGTGTGTTATGGTAGACCATTTCACCAGATATTGTGAGTTAGTTCCTATTGCAGATAAGACTGCCGAGACAGTAGCTAAAGCGTTTAAAGAACGCATTATCTGCAGGCATACCACCCCTAAGTCCCTAGTAACAGATAATGGAGGTGAATTCTGTAATGAAAATCTTGAAAATTTGTGTACCTTGTACAAGATCTCTAAATCCACCATTGTTCCTCATCATCCTGCCAGCAATGGGTTAGCGGAACGAACCAATAAGAAAGTACTTGATGTCTTGAGAGCCACTATCAATCCCAACAGTGAAACTTGGGATGAAGTTATACCTGATGTGCAGTGTGCTATAAATTCTGCTTACAATGTTTCTATAGGTGACACTCCACATTATGCATTGTACGGTGTAGATAAACGTTTGCCTTATGAGTTGTTATATTCTAATCCGAAACCAAATTACAACCCTGATGATTTCGTAGCAACTCGTACCAGCTTAGCTCAAAGTGTTTTTAGAAGAATCCGTGAAACACTTCATAAATCAACAGCAGAATTTACAAGAGTCGCAAACACTCGATCAAAGCCATCCAAAATCAAAGTAGGTTCGAGAGTTATGCTGACTAACTTTAACAAAACGTCTGCAATGCCAAAGCTTGATCAAAAGTTTGTTGGTCCTTATCGAGTAGTTGAACATATCACTGGTAATAAGTATAAGGTTAGAGAGATTAGTACTGGTCAGTATAAAGAATCGCATTTGGATCATATGAAGTTAGTATGTGATGATAATGATGTTCCAACCCAGACTAATGTGACAGACTCTGACAATCCTCCTGATCCTGTACTCTCTTCCTCTGATACTCAGTCAGACGATCAACCTGAATGTCGTTATTCCCTACGTACACGACAGGTATTGAGAAATCCTCAAGTATCATTTGTAACTTCCAATTCAGATTTGCCTCAAATACAGCATGAGTTAGTCAATGCTACAGAGTTTGATCCTCCCAGAGATGACACCCATTCTGCATATGCCAATCTTACCCTAGCAGAGTTGGGGTTAAATGTAAATAACCTGTATAGATGAATAATTACAGTATCAACTTATCAGTATTCAAGAATTTTTTTTTGTGTTCATGTTCTCTCCGCATTCTGAGAGTTAACAGTCTAGATTTGCGTGCACCGAATCTGCCTTTCTGTTAAACACTCTTTCTTTGTATATATTCCTTCCTCAGAATCCGTAGATCACATGAATACAGATCGATCGATCAACAAATTTTTTTTATCACTGTAATCTCAACGTTGAGTTCGTTGTTCATTTGTTGAGTTTTAAGTTGTACTATAGTATACCTTGTATTGCATTACAGTTTCAGTTACGTAAGCTTTCATTCCAATGTTCTACTTATGTATCTATAATGTTTAATGTTGTGTACTTTGACATTGTATAGAATCAGCCCAAGCCGTATACCTGCCATCTCTAGTTTGTATTAGTTGTATGTCGGGACGACATACGTTAGCGTCGCCGAGCTCTCAGTAGTAGTAACCAGTTACCAGTAACCAGGGTACCGTTGACTCAACGACCAACCGTCTCTGCCTGAGTCACTATCTGAATTCATATTGTGCTGACCTCAGCAGTATCAAAGGCCCCCTCACACTGGGTACTGGGCAGCCGGTCAGTCAGTATTACGAGTGTAACCAAGGAGATAGGTACGGCTGGCAAGGGCTCTCTCCACATAACAGCAATTATACGTAATAACAGCCTACGTGAGTATTTCTTACCTAATCCACGTATCGAACTCCCACATGATATAGGAGAAGAAATACTTTGGGTTTCTTTCGATTTCATTTATGGCTTTTAGTTCTTCCCGCGATTCCTGACTCCTATAAGATTCCTTTAGCTTAAGTTCGATGTTTGCTATTTCTCTGACGAGTGTCTCCCTACGCATTTCAGATAGATTGACCTCTTTTAGCCGCTCTGTTATTCTTTTCCGTCGCCTGTAAAGAGAGCGCCTGTCTCTTTCTATTTTACATCTACTCCTCCTTTTTCTTAGAGGAATAAGTCTTGTGCATACATCGAGTGCCACCAAGTTAATCTGTTCTAGACATAAGTTGGGGTCTGTGTTGCTTAGTATATCTTCCCAGCTTATATCGGTTAGGACTTGGTTTACTTGGTCCCACTTTATGTTTTTGTTATTGAAGTTGAATTTGGTGAATGCTCCCTCGCGACTAATCTCATTTTGTCGGTCTGGGGCTCTGCGCATACATGTCTGAACCTCAATTATGTTGTGATCTGAGTATATTGTTTTTGATATGGTGACATTTCTTATCAGATCATCATTGTTAGTGAAGATGAGGTCTAGTGTATTCTCCATTCTAGTAAGCTCGATTATTTGCTGGTTTAAATTGAATTTTGTGCAGAGATTTAAAAGCTCGTGTGAGTGTAAGTTTTCATCAGAGCTGCCTCCTGGTGTTATTACTGCAACAATATTATTTGCTATATTCCTCCATTTTAGGTGCCTTAAGTTGAAATCCCCCAGGAGCAAGATGTTGGGTGCAGGAGCTGGAAGATTTTCCAGACAGTGGTCAATTTTTAACAGCTGTTCCTGGAATTGCTGGAATGTTGCATCCGGAGGCTTGTAGACTACCACAATGACTAGGTTTTGGTTCTCGACCTTTACTGCTAAAACTTCCACTACATCATTTGAGGCATTAAGCAGTTCTGTGCCAACAAGTGACTCTGCAATGTACAGGCCAACCCCCCCCCCCTTTTGCCTGTTCACTCTGTCACATCTGTATAGGTTGTAACCTGGGATCCATATTTCGTTGTCTAAGTGATCCTTTATGTGGGTCTCAGTGAAAGCCGCGAACATTGCCTTTGCCTCTGCAAGCAGTCCACGGATGAAAGGTATTTTGTTGTTTGTTGCTGGCTTTAGACCCTGTATATTTGCAAAGAAGAATGTCATCGGACTGGTGGTATTGTTGGTACTGGGGGGGATTTTTTTTCCGGCATTAGTATCTGTATCTGTTGGTTTGGAGTGGAGGCCATCGACTGTGGTTCCACTCCAGGAATGACTGGATTTGGTGTACGATTTCTGCCATTTCCTGCCAGTTTTTTTTCCTTCCTGACACTAAAAAACCTCTCCCTCTTGAGTGGCTGTGGCTACCCAGGTTTTCACATGGCCTGGATGTTTTGTATCTTTTTGTCCCCTTTAGATGGTGTGCCTGGCAATTTAAGTTGTAGCACAGTCTTTCCTGTTCTGAAGAGGTACACATTTCAGGGTGAAAAAGCTTATAGGAAGGGAGTTTGCATTTTCCTGTTGTCATATGGGCACGGCATTTTCTAGGGTGGTCATAGTTGCACGTCCCGTCTGTTTTTCCAGATTTCCCATGTCTGCAGATACCAAGTGCATAGTATGTGCACAGGCTTGGTTTCCGTTTGCCTTGGGTTTCTGTAACTGTATTCCCTGTTGGTGCATGTTTACCTGTCTTATTCCTATCTTCCCTAGCACCAACAACCACCACACTACCACCATAACCACACTACCACCATCACAACCACACCACCACCATCACAACCACACCACCACCATAACAACCACACCACCACCATCACAACCACACTACCACCGTAACAACCACACTACCACCATCACAACCACACCACCACCATCACAACCACACCACCACCATCACAACCACACCACCACCATCACAACCACACCACTACCATCACAACCACACTACCACCATCACAACCACACCACCACCATCACAACCACACCACCACCATCACAACCACACCACCACCATCACAACCACACCACCACCATCACAACCACACTACCACCATCACAACCACACTACCACCATCATAGCCACACCACCACCAGCACAACCACACTACCACCATCACAACCACACCACCACCATCACAACCACACTACCACCATCACAACCACACTACCACCATCACAACCACACCACCACCATCACAACCACACTACCACCATCACAACCACACTACCACCATCACAACCACACCACCACCAGCACAACCACACTACCACCATCACAACCACACCACCACCAGCACAACCACACTACCACCATCACAACCACACCACCACCATCACAACCACACTACCACCATCACAACCACACTACCACCATCACAACCACACCACCACCATCACAACCACACTACCACCATCACAACCACACTACCACCATCACAACCACACCACCACCATCACAACCACACTACCACCATCACAACCACACTACCACCATCACAACCACACCACCACCAGCACAACCACACTACCACCATCACAACCACACCACCACCAGCACAACCACACTACCACCATCACAACCACACCACCACCATCACAACCACACTACCACCATCACAACCACACTACCACCATCACAACCACACCACCACCATCACAACCACACTACCACCATCACAACCACACTACCACCATCACAACCACACCTCCACCATCACAACCACACTACTACCATCACAACCACACTACCACCATCACAACCACACCACCACCAGCACAACCACACTACCACCAGCACAACCACACTACCACCATCACAACCACACTACCACCATCACAACCACACTACCACCATCACAACCACACTACCACCATCACAACCACACCACCACCATCACAACCACACTACCACCATCACAACCACACTACCACCATCACAACCACACCACCACCATCACAACCACACTACTACCATCACAACCACACTACCACCATCACAACCACACCACCACCAGCACAACCACACTACCACCATCACAACCACACCACCACCAGCACAACCACACTACCACCATCACAACCACACTACCACCATCACAACCACACAACCACCATCACAACCACACTACCACCATCACAACCACACTACCACCATCACAACCACACTACCACCAGCACAACCACACTACCACCATCACAACCACACTACCACCATCACAACCACACTACCACCATCACAACCACACTACCACCATCACAACCACACCACCACCATCACAACCACACTACCACCATCACAACCACACTACCACCATCACAACCACACTACCACCAGCACAACCACACTACCACCATCACAACCACACCACCACCATCACAACCACACTACCACCATCACAACCACACTACCACCATCACAACCACACTACCACCAGCACAACCACACTACCACCATCACAACCACACCACCACCAGCACAACCACACTACCACCATCACAACCACACTACCACCATCACAACCACACTACCACCATCACAACCACACTACCACCATCACAACCACACTACCACCATCACAACCACACCACCACCAGCACAACCACACTACCACCATCACAACCACACCACCACCATCACAACCACACTACCACCATCACAACCACACTACCACCATCACAACCACACCACCACCATCACAACCACACTACCACCATCACAACCACACCACCACCATCACAACCACACCACCACCATCACAACCACACTACCACCATCACAACCACACTACCACCATCACAACCACACCACCACCATCACAACCACACTACCACCATCACAACCACACCACCACCAGCACAACCACACTACCACCATCACAACCACACCACCACCATCACAACCACACTACCACCATCACAACCACACTACCACCATCACAACCACACCACCACCATCACAACCACACTACCACCATCACAACCACTCTACCACCATCACAACCACACCACCACCATCACAACCACACTACCACCATCACAACCACACTACCACCATCACAACCACACTACCACCATCACAACCACACCACCACCATCACAACCACACTACCACCATCACAACCACACTACCACCATCACAACCACACCACCACCATCACAACCACACTACCACCATGACAACCACACTACCACCATCACAACCACACCACCACCATCACAACCACACTACCACCATCACAACCACACTACCACCATCACAACCACACCACCACCATCACAACCACACCACCACCATCACAACCACACTACCACCATCACAACCACACTACCACCATCACAACCACACCACCACCATCACAACCACACTACCACCATCACAACCACACCACCGCCAGCACAACCACACTACCACCATCACAACCACACCACCACCATCACAACCACACTACCACCATCACAACCACACCACCACCATCACAACCACACTACCACCATCACAACCACACTACCACCATCACAACCACACTACCACCATCACAACCACACTACCACCATCACAACCACACCACCACCATCACAACCACACTACCACCATCACAACCACACTACCACCATCACAACCACACTACCACCATCACAACCACACCACCACCATCACAACCACACTACCACCATCACAACCACACCACCACCATCACAACCACACTACCACCATCACAACCACACTACCACCATCACAACCACACTACCACCATCACAACCACACTACCACCATCACAACCACACCACCACCATCACAACCACACTACCACCATCACAACCACACTACCACCATCACAACCACACTACCACCATCACAACCACACTACCACCATCACAACCACACCACCACCATCACAACCACACTACCACCATCACAACCACACCACCACCATCACAACCACACTACCACCATCACAACCACACTACCACCATCACAACCACACTACCACCATCACAACCACACTACCACCATCACAACCACACCACCACCATCACAACCACACTACCACCATCACAACCACACTACCACCATCACAACCACACTACCACCATCACAACCACACTACCACCATCACAACCACACTACCACCATCACAACCACACTACCACCATCACAACCACACCACCACCATCACAACCACACTACCACCATCACAACCACACCACCACAAATCACAACCACACTACCACCATCACAACCACACTACCACCATCACAACCACACTACCACCATCACAACCACACTACCACCATCACAACCACACCACCACCATCACAACCACACTACCACCATCACAACCACACTACCACCATCACAACCACACTACCACCATCACAACCACACTACCACCATCACAACCACACTACCACCATCACAACCACACCACCACCATCACAACCACACTACCACCATCACAACCACACCACCACCATCACAACCACCCTACGACCATCACAACCACACCACCACCATCACAACCACACTACCACCATCACAACCACACTACGACCATCACAACCACACTACCACCATCACAACCACACCACTACCATCACAACCACACTACCACCATCACAACCACACTACCACCATCACAACCACACTACCACCATCACAACCACACCACTACCATCACAACCACACCACCACCATCACAACCACACTACCACCATCACAACCACACTACCACCATCACAACCACACCACCACCATCACAACCACACTACGACCATCACAACCACACTACCACCATCACAACCACACTACCACCATCACAACCACACCACCACCATCACAACCACACCACCACCATCACAACCACACCACCACCATAACAACCACACTACCACCATCACAACCACACTACCACCATCACAACCACACTACCACCATCACAACCACACTACCACCATCAGGGATAAGATCAAACTCTGTCTCATATAGATAAAAACGTAAACTGAATTTGGTTTTCTTCCCACACTGCTAATCTTATAAAAAATTATATACATCACGGCCATGACTTTCTTGTGTCCAATAAGGTGAGTTACATTATACTCCAGTACCTGGGAGTCTCTCTCTCTCTCTCTCTCTGTCTCTCTGTCTCTCTCTCTCTGTCTCTGTCTCTGTCTCTCTCTCTGTCTCTCTCTCTCTCTCTCTCTCTCTCTCTCTCTCTCTCTCTCTCTCTCTCTCTCTCTCTCTCTCTCTCTCTCTCTCTCTCTCTCTCTCTCTCCTTGCAAATGAGTTTAATAATATTTGTCTAATTTCCTGTATTTCTTACTTTTATGTTTTTTACATTTATTTCGTAAAAAAATATATTTTTTCCCCAAATTTTCATATTTTTATTATTTTTAAGGAGCTAGAATTTTCCAGATGTTTAAGGTTTTCAATATTTTTCTTTTTACTGCTTTTCATATTTTTTGAAAAATCATTATTTTTCCATTGGTTTTTCATTATTATATTCACCATCATATATATATATATATATATATATATATATATATATATATATATATATATATATATATATATATATATATATATATATATATATATATATATATGAGAATTTGATTCGTATCTTTGGAAGGCTTCAGGCACGGGGAACTGGAGTGATCCAATTCCCTAAATCAAGAGCCCCTTCAAGGAACCTTCTTGAGGGGATGAGAATTTGATCCGCATATCGTCCTTAGGGAACTAGTAAATGCAACACCTATGGAAGGTGAATCATTGAGTGAATTTGCGGTTTGCTTTTCGAAACTGTTGTCATTATTCCTTAAAGCAGTACAATCTTCAACTCTTATACCTGACGAGGCTAAACGTTTCTCTATGCCATTTGCTAAATTGGCAACGTTAGGATTATTATTATTATTATTATAATCGAGGGGAAGCGCTAAACCCGGAGGATTATACAGCGCCTGGAGGGGGGGGGTGCGGAAGGCATTCAGGCTTAATTCGGGGAACTGGAGCACAAATCCAATTTCCTAAATCAAGAGCCCCTCACAAACATCAAGGAACCTTCCTTGAGGAGGGCAACGTTAGGAGCTATTAGGGAGTTATGCCGCCTGCTTCCTTGTGTTGTTATAAATGCAACCCTCCAACTGTCGACATGGAACCACTTAAAGCCCTTATTTATGCCCGTGACTTGTGTACCCATGGTACTTTTCCACGCATCAAACCTACATTAACTACTGTGAATGCTTCAGTACACCCCTTGTTTGCGTAACAACAAGAAGTCTTGGACAAAATCAATCGAATCAGTCGCTACGGGCTAGTGTAACGAGTCGTAATCCTCCTCGTCGTGCTCGCAGTGCAATTAGTAACCATGTACATTGCAGAGTCACTTGTTTGCACAGAACTGCTAAATGCCTCAAATGATGTAGTGGAAGTTTTAGCAGTAAAGGTCGAGAACCAAAACCTAGTCATTGTGATAGTCTACAAGCCTCCGGATGCAACATCCCAGCAATTCCAGGAACAGCTGTTAAAAATTGACCACTGTCTGGAAAACCTTCCAGCTCCTGCACCCAACATCTTGCTCCTGGGGGATTTCAACTTAAGGCACCTAAAATGGAGGAATATAGCAAATAATATTGTTGCAGTAATAACACCAGGAGGCAGCTCTGATGAAAACTCACACTCACGCGAGCTTTTAAATCTCTGCACAAAATTCAATTTAAACCAGCAAATAATAGAGCCTACTAGACTGGAGAATACACTAGACCTCATCTTCACTAACAATGATGATCTGATAAGAAATGTCACCATATCAAAAACAATATACTCAGATCACAACATAATTGAGGTTCAGTCATGTATGCGCGGAGCCCCAGACCGCCATAATGAGATTAGTCACGAGGGAGCATTCACCAAATTCAACTTCAATAACAAAAACATAAAGTGGGACCAAGTAAACCAAGTCCTAACCGATATAAGCTGGGAAGATATACTAAGCAACACAGACCCCAACTTATGCCTAGAACAGATTAACTTGGTGGCACTCGATGTATGCACTAGGCTTATTCCTCTAAGAAAAAGGAGGAGTAGATGTAAAACAGAAAGAGACAGGCGCTCCCTTTACAGGCGACGGAAAAGAATAACAGAGCGGCTAAAAGAGGTCAATATATCTGAAATGCGTAGGGAGACACTGGTCAGAGAAATAGCAAGCATCGAACTTAAGCTAAAAGAATCCTTTAGGAGTCAGGAATCGCGGGAAGAACTAAAAGCCATAAATGAAATCGAAAGAAACCCAAAGTATTTCTTTTCCTATGCCAAATCAAAATCGAGAACAACGTCCAGTATTGGGCCCCTACTTAAACAAGATGGGTCCTACACAGATGACAGCAAGGAAATGAGTGAGCTACTCAAGTCCCAATATGACTCAGTTTTTAGCAAGCCGCTAACCAGACTGAGAGTCGAAGATCAAAATGAATTTTTTATGAGAGAGCCACAAAATTTGATTAACACAAGCCTATCCGATGTTATCCTGACGCCAAATGACTTCGAACAGGCGATAAATGACATGCCCATGCACTCTGCCCCAGGGCCAGACTCATGGAACTCTGTGTTCATCAAGAACTGCAAGAAGCCCCTATCACGAGCCTTTTCCATCCTATGGAGAGGGAGCATGGACACGGGGGTCGTCCCACAGTTACTAAAAACAACAGACATAGCCCCACTCCACAAAGGGGGCAGTAAAGCAACAGCAAAGAACTACAGACCAATAGCACTAACATCCCATATCATAAAAATCTTTGAAAGGGTCCTAAGAAGCAAGATCACCACCCATCTAGAAACCCATCAGTTACACAACCCAGGGCAACATGGGTTTAGAACAGGTCGCTCCTGTCTGTCTCAACTATTGGACCACTACGACAAGGTCCTAAATGCACTAGAAGACAAAAAGAATGCAGATGTAATATATACAGACTTTGCAAAAACCTTCGACATGTGTGACCATGGCGTAATAGCGCACAAAATGCGTGATAAAGGAATAACAGGAAAAGTCGGTCGATGGATCTATAATTTCCTCACTAACAGAACACAGAGAGTAGTCGTCAACAGAGTAAAGTCCGAGGCAGCTACGGTGAAAAGCTCTGTTCCACAAGGCACAGTACTCGCTCCCATCTTGTTCCTCATCCTTATATCCGACATAGACAAGGATGTCAGCCACAGCACCGTGTCTTCCTTTGCAGATGACACCCGAATCTGCATGACAGTGTCTTCCATTGCAGACACTGCAAAGCTCCAGGCAGTCATCAACCAAATCTTTCAGTGGGCTGCAGAAAACAATATGAAGTTCAACGATGAGAAATTTCAATTACTCAGATATGGTAAACATGAGGAAATTAAATCTTCATCAGAGTACAAAACAAATTCTGGCCACAAAATAGAGCGAAACACCAACGTCAAAGACCTGGGAGTGATCATGTCGGAGGATCTCACCTTCAAGGACCATAACATTGTATCAATCGCATCTGCTAGAAAAATGACAGGATGGATAATGAGAACCTTCAAAACTAGGGAGGCCAAGCCCATGATGACACTCTTCAGGTCACTTGTTCTATCTAGGCTGGAATATTGCTGCACACTAACAGCACCTTTCAAGGCAGGTGAAATTGCCGACCTAGAAAATGTACAGAGAACTTTCACGGCGCGCATAACGGAGATAAAACACCTCAATTATTGGGAGCGCTTGAGGTTCCTAAACCTGTATTCCCTGGAACGCAGGAGGGAAAGATACATGATTATATACACCTGGAAAATCCTAGAGGGACTAGTACCGAACTTGCACACGAAAATCACTCACTACGAAAGCAAAAGACTTGGCAGACGATGCACCATCCCCACAATGAAAAGCAGGGGTGTCACTAGCACGTTAAGAGACCATACAATAAGTGTCAGGGACCCGAGACTGTTCAACTGCCTCCCAGCACACATAAGGGGGATTACCAACAGACCCCTGGCAGTCTTCAAGCTGGCACTGGACAAGCACCTAAAGTCAGTTCCGGATCAGCCGGGCTGTGGCTCGTACGTTGGTTTGCGTGCAGCCAGCAGCAACAGCCTGGTTGATCAGGCTCTGATCCACCAGGAGGCCTGGTCTCAGACCGGGCCGCGGGGGCGTTGACCCCCGGAACTCTCTCCAGGTAAACTCCAGGTAACAATAGAACTTGTTACAACTGTGGTCATACTGCAGCAAATTGTACTGTACCTTCCATAGAATACATGGCTCGTACGTTGGATTGCGTGCAGCCAGCAGTAACAGCCTGGTTGATCAGGCTCTGATCCACCAAGAGGCCTGGTCACAGACCGGGCCGCGGGGGCGTTGACCCCCGGAACTCTCTCCAGGTAAACTCTCCAGTCTCGAGGAAGACAGTCTCCTTGATGATGTTGCTTCACATGTCTTAGATGAAGCTGTTTTTAGGGATGCAGTGAAACAAACCTCTGATGAAAATCCCCTTCTTGTTAGCACATAAATTCCAGTGTAGCAATAGGTCCCATAGTACAAGTATCTGTTCTTAGTTATGGCCCGGTGGCCTGGTGGCTAAAGCTCCCGCTTCACACACGGAGGGCCCGGGTTCGATTCCCGGCGGGTGGAAACATTTCAACACGTTTCCTTACACCTGTTGTCCTGTTCACCTAGCAGCAAATAGGTACCTGGGTATTAGTCGACTGGTGTGGGTCGCATCCTGGGGGACAAGATTAAGGACCCCAATGGAAATAAGTTAGACAGTCCTCGATGACGCACTGACTTTCTTGGGTTATCCTGGGTGGCTAACCCTCCGGGGTTAAAAATCCGAACGAAATCTTATCTTATCTTACCGTGTCCTCGTAGAACCAACTCGTGTGTCCTCCCTTAGTGGAGTGGCTGGTTCTCACCTTCGTGTCGAGGTCGGACTTCCCTCACCTTTTCTGTCCAAGGTAGAGACTGCTTCCTTCTTGTTGTCGACCAGATTAGTTTCCCTGGTGATCTTCAACTAGGATTTGCTTCCATGAGAGACTTAAGCATTAGTTTGACCCTTACCGATGGCATGCCCATATTGATGACTTGATCGTACCATTTTGGGGTTACTAGCTTGGATCCGAGATCTGCCATACTGCTGCAGAGTACGAAGTTCGGATTAAGTCCTTACAAGCCAGTGCATTTTCCAGTAGCGTACCCAAGCGATCAGGCACTGGTAATTCTGTCATTCCTGTTTGTGCTCAACCTACAACTTCAGGCATGCAACATAATGTTCAGTTGCCTCAGGTGTCCAAGGAACCTCAGACAACCTTGAGTGCCGAGCGTATCCCTGCAATGTCTACTATTTCAAGTGGTAGTTCCTCCACGGGGGACGTCTTGTCGGAAAACGACTACTTGAAACTAGTAATGCCCTATCTCTTGTTGATGTCACAGGCCATCTGCAGAAAGACGTTTCTGTCGCGGCTAGTGCCCTCACTAGAGTGCTCGGTGTTGTCCCTTGTGTTCCAGATAGTGATAATATCCTAGTTGACAGTGATTCTTGCAAGGTAAAGGGTTTGTTTGTTGAGCCATCCTTACATGTTGTCAGAGATAATAAGATCCATTTCTTTCTTGCTAACACCTCTGATCACAGTGTTCGCCTCAGAGCAAATACCACTATTGTTGACATTGTTCACTATCTGTGGAAACTTATTTGGTCCCCAAAAATATTCCACAGACGGGTTCACACTGTATGAGCTGTAGAAGCCCCTAACATTCCTCAGATAAACAGTCTGATCTTTGTAGGCCTCCATATCCAACCAAAACAAACACACACACACACACACACACACACACACACACACACACACACACACACAATGTGAGGAGCTCAACAAGAGATTTAAGGAAGTATTTACAGTGGAGACAGGAAAGCCTCTGGGTAGATAGAACAGAGGGGGGAGCCAACATGGAATATACCAACAAGTGTTGGATGACATACACACAACTGAGGAGGAGGTGAAGAAGCTGCTAAGGGACCTTGATACCTCAAAGGTGATGAAACCAGACATCAACCCGTGGGTCCTTAGAGAGGGAGCAGAAATGCTGTGTGTGCCACTAACCACAATCTTCAACACATCCCTTGAAACTGGGCATCTACCTGAGGTATGGAAGACGGCAAATGTAGTACCCATATTTAAAAAGAGACAGAAAAGAAGCACTAAACTATAGACCAGTGTCACTGACGTGTATAGTATGCAAAGTCATGGAGAAGATTATCAGGAGGAGAGTGGTGGAGCACCTGGAACGGAACAAGAGGGGCCAGCGGAGACATGATAACGACGTACAAAATACTGCATGGAATAGATAAGGTGGACAGAGACAGGATGTTCCAGAGAGGGGACACAGAAACAAGGGGTCACAATTGAAAGCTGAAGACTCATCTGAGTCACAGGGATGTAGTAAGTATTTCTTCAATCACAGAGTCGTCAGGGAGTGGAACAGCCTAGCAAGTGATGTAGTGAAGGCAGGAACCATACATAGCTTTAAGACGAGGTATGACAAAGCTCAGGAAGCAGAGAGAGAGGACCTAGTAGCGATCAGTGAAGAGGCGGGGCCAGGAGCTGAGTATCGACCCCTGCAACCACAATTAGGTGAGTACAATTAGGCGAGTACATGGAAGGAAGCGCTGACCAGGGAAGTGGAAAGTATCGAACTAAGGTTAAAGGACTTATACAGGATCTAGGAGAGACAGGAGGAGCTAAAAGTGATTAGTGAAATTGAAAGAAATTCGAAATATTTCTTTTCATATGCCAAAAACATGGCAAATACCACATGTAGTACCGGGCCCATGTCAGACAATATGGGACTTAGATGATAACAAAGAATTGAGAGAGATACTGAAATCCCAATACGACTCTGTATTTAGCGAGCCACTAATCAGTTTAAAGATCGACAATCCAAATGATTGTTTCATGAATGAGCTTCAAAACTTCATCAATACATATCAAATTTCCGGCATTACCCTAACTCCAATAGACTTTGAGAAAGCCATTGACAACATGCACATGCACTCAGCCGCAGGCCCAGACTGGTGGAACTCTGTGTTTATTAAAAACTGCAAGGAACCCTCTTTCGCGTGCCCTAAGTATACTATGGAGAAGGAGCTTAGACATGGGTGAAATTCCACAGTCACTAAAAACAACAGATATAGCCCTACTCCATAAAGGTGGCAGCAAAGCATTAGCTAAGAACTATAGACCAATAGCTCTAACGTCCCACATCATAAAAATCTTTGAAAAAGTGCTAAAAAGCATGATTGCAAACCACTTGAATTCCCAAAAACTGCACAATACAGGGCAACACGAGTTCAAAGAAGGTAGCTCCTGCCTCTCGTAACTACTGGATCACAATGGCAAGATCTTGGATGCACTGGAAGAAAAACGGAATGCAGATGTAATATACTCAGACTTTGCAAAAGCCTATCACAAGGCACAAAATACGTGCTAAATGAATAAATGGTAAAGTGGGGAGATGGATCTTCAACGTTCTAACCCATCGAACACAAAGAGTAGTGGTAAACCGAGTTATATCGGAAGCTGCGATAGTGAAAAGCTCTTTTCCACAAGACACAGTACTCACCCCCATCCCGTTCCTCATCCTCATATCAGACATAGACGGATGGAATCAACAGCACCGTGTCATCCTTTGCAGATGATACTAGTGCATGAGACTGTCATCTATTAAGGACACAGTTAACTTCCAAGAAGATATAAACCAAGATTTACAATGGACAACGGGAAACAATATGTTCAATGAAGATAAATTCCAACTACTCCGTTATGGAAAATTTGAGGAAATAACAATTAGAACTGAGTATACTACAAACACTGATCTTACAACAGAGCGAAAAAAATAACGTGAGGGACCTGGGAGTGGCAATGTCTGAGGATCTCACTTTCAAGGATCACAACAGTGCCAAGATCACAACTGCAAAGAAAATGATAGGATGGATAATGAAAACGTTCAAAGTAAAACATGCCAAGCCAATGATGAACCTTTTCAAATCACTTCTTCTCTGTAGGCTGGAATACTGCTGTACTTTAACGTCTCCGTTCAAAACAGTGTACAGAGAACCTTCACTGCACATATAAGCTCCCTTAAACATCTCAACTACTGGGAACGCTTGTAATCTGCACATAGAAATCACTTCTTACGAAAGTAAAAGACTGAGCAGATGGTGCACAATACCCCCAATGAATTTATGGGTGACATTGGTACACTAAGATCAAACATTATAAGTGTCCGGGGCCCAAGACTGTTCAACAGCCTCTCACCATGCATAAGGGAAATTACCAATAGGCCCCTGGCTGCCTTCAGGAAGCTGGACAGATACTTAAAGGTCCCTGATCCACCGGGAGGGCTGGTCGTCGACCGGGCCGTGGGGGCGTTGATCCACGGAATACTCTCCAGGTAGACTCCAGGATTAGGTTAAATTAAATTGCGCTTGTTATAATAAGGTTAGATAAGTTTTCTATTTTTTTTTGGTGCAAAATTATTAATTTTTACATTACATAAATGAAAAAATACATCTTTAAACCCCCATCAGTAAAATGGGTACCTGGGTGTTAGTCGAGTGGTGTGGGTCGCATCCTGTGACATTATTATTATTAAAGATTCGCCCGTATTTCTCCGGGCCCGGGCCTTTTCCAAGTGGTGGCCCGGCCTTGGCTCCCTCTTTAGAGAGTGTCTAAGACCTAAGTCTCTCATGGGAGGGGGCACAAGTACCTCCTCATCTTTGGGACCAACTGTCCCCAGGCCTAGGTTGTGGCTAGGCCTGTCTGGTCTGCCATCCCCGCCCCAAGGGGGCTAATGGGAATGAAAGGCTTGTGAGCTGTAAGCTCAGGCTCAGACACCTACCCTACCCTAGAAGGGCTAGGCATGGTGTCGATGACGTTAGTTAGTTAGTTAAAGATTAGCCGGTATTCTCCCGGCACGGGCCTTGTCCAAGTGGTGGCCCGGCCTAGGCTCCCTCTTTAGGGAGTATCTGAGACCTAAGTCTCCCATGGGAGGAGGCACAAGTACCTCCTCATCTTTGGGACCAACTGTCC
The DNA here is from genome assembly GCF_038502225.1 of Cherax quadricarinatus. Lineage (NCBI taxonomy): Eukaryota > Metazoa > Arthropoda > Malacostraca > Decapoda > Parastacidae > Cherax > Cherax quadricarinatus. The sequence goes on from NC_091299.1 coordinate 5,641,435, forward strand.
CCAGGCCTAGCCACAAGCTAGGCCTCTCTGGTCTGCCATCCCCGCCCCAGGGGGGCTAATGGGAATGACAGTCTTGTGAGCTAAAGGCTCGGGCTCAGGCACCTACCCTACCCTAGAAGGGTTAGGCATGGTGTCGATCATCGATGACGATCCTGTGACAAAATTTACCTAATTTGCCCAAAATGCTCTGCATAGCAAGGAACTGTCTATATGATAGTATGTTACTGATGTCAGCTAGTCCTGTATACCTTGAAGAAATAAAGATTATTATTATTATTATTATTATTATTATTATTATTATTATTATCATCATCCATAATAGGATACCGCTGATTGTAGGTAGCATACAGAACCCCAATGGGAATAAATCTGATTTTGGGAGGTTATCCTAGGTAATTTATACATTTGTTACGATGTATGATAATTGTACTTATGTACATCTGTACCTAAATGAACTTACTTATCTTATCTTGCTTAATTATATCATGAGCTCTGCAACCTTCAGTAGCCATAATGTTAATATTACACTGGTTACCGCTATATTTACTTTTTCGGTAAACTTGAAAAATAAGTTTTCTTTGGTTCAGTGTTTGGGTAACTATTATACTACCGATTCTTTACCAGTGAACATCTTTTTCGGTAGTTTTAATATAATAATAATAATAATAATAATAATAATAATAATAATAATAATAATAATAATAATAATAATAATAATAATAATAATAATAATAATAATAATAATAATAATAATATCTTTATTTCTACGAGTACAACAACTGGCTGAAATTGTTGGATATACAGATGTTCAGTTTAATATCTTTATTATGCACCCCATACCCATCCTGTGGGCGGCAGCCAAAAGATCATCGATACCATGCCTAACCCTTCTAGGGTAGGGTAGGTGCCTGAGCCGGAGCTTGTAGCTTACAAGACTGTCATTCCCATTAGCCCCCTTGGGGCGGGGATGGCAGACCAGAGAGGCCTAGCTTGTGGCTAGGCCTGGGGACAATTGGTCGCAAAGATGAGGTGGTATTTGTGCCTCCTCCCATGGGAGACTTAGGTCTCAGACACTCCCTGAAGAGGGAGCCAAGGCCGGGCCACCACTTGGAAAAGGCCCGGGACGGGAGAATACCGGCGAATCTTTAATAATAATGTAAGTCAAAAGATTACAAAGGTACATAATGGGTCCAGGGACTGGACCAAAGTTATGATAGCTGAACTAGTTACAAAGATAATGAACTCCAGGTAGATCTGGTCACAATCATGGAAAGTTACAAAGGTAATGAATCAGCCTCACAATGAATCTTACCAAGTGTCTAGAGGTAAATACACACAGATCTAAATGGATTGTGAAAACGTGCAATTACATTAAGTTTTATAACCTGCATGAACTGTATCACTGTAGGCAACAAGAGCATTTCACCCCTCCGTGGAAGATGTGTTCATTTAATATCACATACCAAACCAACCATCACACACCGATCCTTCTGTTTCCACCCCCCACACCACAGTTACAGTATTAGAACAGAAGTTGAAGGTTTGGTACACAAATGCAGATGGATTAACGAATAAACATGAGGAATGGCAAGAAAGAATCAATGAGAAGTCCCCAGACATCATAGCAGTTACAGAAACAAAACTCACGGAGACAATAACAGATGCAATCTTCCCACCAGGATACCAGATCATGAGGAAAGATAGAAGGGGCAGGGGGGAGGTGGGGTTGCTCTGCTCGTAAAAAACAGATGGAAATTCGAGAAAATGGAAGGCATAGATGAGACGGGAGAAAGAGACTACATAGTAGGTACACTTCAGTCTGGGGAACACAAAGTGGTCATTGCAGTGATATATAATCCACCACAGAACTGCAGGAGGCCAAGAGAGGAATATGAAGAGAGCAACAGAGCAATGGTGGACACACTTGCTGAGGTGGCAAGAAGAGCTCATTCCAGCAGAGCAAAGTTGCTGGTTATGGGGGATTTCAACCACAGGGAGATCGACTGGGAAAACCTGGAGCCACATGGGGGTCCTGAAACATGGAGAGCCAGGATGCTGGACGTGGTGCTGGAAAACCTCATGCACCAACATGTTAAGGACACTACCAGAGTGAGAGGGGAGGATGAACCAGCAAGATTGGACCTTGTGTTCACCCTGGGCAGCTCAGACATTGAGGACATCAAGTATGAGAGTCCCCTAGGAGCTAGCGACCACGTGGTTCTGTGCTTTGAATACATAGTAGAGCTGCAAGTGGAGAGAATAACAGGAGTTGAATGGGAAAAGCCTGACTATAAAAGAGGGGACTACATAGGGTTGAAGAACTTCCTGCGGGAGGTCCAATGGGACAGAGAACTGGCAGGAAAGCCAGTAAATGAAATGATGGAATATGTAACAACAAAATGCAAGGAGGCAGTGGAAAAGTTTATTCCCAAGGGCAACAGTAACAACGGGAAGACCAGAACGAGCTTGTCAATAAAGTTAGGGATCCTTAACCTTGTCAAACCCTGTGTAAAAAAAAAAAAAAAGAAAAAAAAAAAACGAGCCCCTGGTTTACCCGACGGTGTAAGGAGGCAAAAACAAAGTGCAATAGAGAATGGAAAAAGTACAGAAGGCAGAGAACACACGAAAATAGGGAGATCAGTCACAGAGCCAGGAATGAGTATGCACAGGTAAGGAGGGAGGTGCAGCGACAGTATGAAAATGACATAGCATCGAGAATCAAGACTGACCCGAAACTGTTGTATAGCCACATCAGGAGGAAGACAACAGTCAAAGACCAGGTGATCAGATTAAGGACGGTAGGTGGAGAACTCACAAGAAATGATCAGGAGGTATGTGAGGAGCTGAACAGGAGATTTAAGGAAGTTTTTACAGTAGAGACAGGAAGGGCTGTGGGAAGACAGCACAGAAGGGAACATCAAGAGGGAATATACCAACAAGTGTTGGATGACATACGAACAACCGAGGAGGAGGTGAAGAAGCTCTTAAGTGACCTTGACACCTCAAAGGCGATGGGACCGGACAACATCTCCCCATGGGTCCTTAGAGGAGGAGCAGAGATGCTGTGCGTGCCTCTAACCACAATCTTCAACACATCCCTTGAAACTGGGCAACTACCTGAGAAATGGAAGACAGCTAATGTAGTCCCCATATTTAAGAAAGGAAACAGAAACGAGGCACTAAACTACAGACCTGTGTCTCTGACATGTATTGTGTGCAAAGTCATGGAGAAGATTATCAGGAGAGTGGTCGAACACCTGGAAAGGAACAAGATTATAAATGAAAACCAGCATGGGTTCATGGAAGGCAAATCCTGTATCACAAACCTCCTGGAGTTTTATGACAAGGTAACAGAAGTAAGACACGAGAGAGAGGGGTGGGTAGATTGCGTTTTCCTAGACTGCAGGAAGGCCTTTGACACAGTTCCCCACAAGAGATTAGTGCAGAAGCTGGAGGATCAGGCGCATGTAAAAGGGAGGGCACTGCAATGGATAAGGGAATACCTGACAGGGAGGCAGCAACAAGTCATGGTACGTGAAGAGGTATCACAGTGGGCGCCTGTTACGAGCGGGGTCCCACAGGGTTCAGTTCTAGGACCAGTGCTATTTTTGATATATGTGAACGACATGATGGAAGGAATAGACTCTGAAGTGTCCCTGTTCGCAGATGACGTGAAGTTGATGAGAAGAATTAAATCGGACGAGGATGAGGCAGGACTGCAAAGAGACCTGGACAGGCTGGACATGTGGTCCAGTAACTGGCTTCTCGAATTCAATCCAGCCAAATGCAAAGTCATGAAGATTGGGGAGGGGCAAAGAAGACCGTAGACAGAGTATAGGCTAGGTGGACAAAGACTACAGACCTCACTCAGGGAGAAAGACCTTGGGGTGACCATAACACCGAGCACATCACCGGAGGCACACATCAACCAAATAACTGCTGCAGCATACGGGCGCCTGGCAAACCTGAGAATAGCGTTCCGATACCTTAATAAGGAATCGTTCAAGACACTGTACACTGTGTAGGTTAGGCCCATACTGGAGTATGCAGCACCAGTCTGGAACCCACACCTGGTCAAGCACGTCAAGAAGTTAGAGAAAGTACAAAGGTTTGCAACAAGGCTAGTCCCAGAGCTCAAGGGAATGTCGTACGAGGAAAGGTTAAGGGAAATCGGACTGACGACACTGGAGGACAGAAGGGTCAGGGGAGACATGATAACGACATACAAGATACTGCGGGGAATAGACAAGGTGGACAGAGATAGGATGTTCCAGAGAGGGGACACAGGGACAAGGGGTCACAACTGGAAGCTGAAGACTCAGACGAGTCACAGGGACGTTAGGAAGTATTTCTTCAGTCATAGAGTTGTCAGCAAGTGGAATAGCCTAGCAAGTGAAGTAGTGGAGGCAGGAACCATACATAGTTTTAAGAAGAGGTATGACAAAGCTCAGGAAGCAGAGAGAGAGAGGACCCAGTAGCGATCAGTGAAGAGGCGGGGCCAGGAGCTGAGTCTCGACCCCTGCAACCACAATTAGGTGAGTACAATTAGGTGAGTACCTGCAAGTCCCTCCCAAGAAGCTCATTGCTAGTAATCCCTTCCTTAAATCTCTTGTTAGAGCAACTGCTCAAGAGGAAATTTCTCACCTAGCTGGTAGTAATAAGTTATCACAAGTTATATACACTGATGGATCTAAACAGGAGTCTTCTGGCAGGGCTGCATCTGCTCTTGTTGCCACCTCCCTTGTTAAAAACCATAATTTGTTGAACTAGGCACAAGAATTAACAACTGGGCGTCTACACTGTAAACTGAATTGTTTGCAATCCTAATGGCGCTAAAGCTAACCTATGACACTGAGCTAGAATCTATCATCATCACTGATTCTATGTCATCATTGAAGGCTCTTGACTCATGTGATGACTCCAACAACATGCTCATTGGAGAAGCCAGGTATAGATACTCAAAAATTAGGGACAAAGGAATGAATGTACAATTGCTATGGATCCCATCACACATTGGATTACTCCTTCATGATAAAGTTGATATGTTAGCCAAGAAGAGTACCCAGAAGGAGAATGTAGAATATAACTTTGGTATAACTGTGTCTAGCATTAGGAATAATATTAGGACAGAAGTAAATAATGAAAATGATTGTTATAGGAATGCAGTTAGAAGCCTGAGTAGATCTATAACCCACTATGATAACATGAACGTAGATAAGTATTTTTATGGAGCAACGTGCAATGTGAACAGACTGACTAATGCTGTAGTGGCCAGGCTTAGGCTTGGTTACAAGTACTTCTGGCAGTTTGGGAGACACACAGATGATGATCAAACTAAATGTAAATTATGTGATCAGGCATATGGTCACTCTCTTGAACACTATGTGCTTAATTGTCCACTTATTGAGGAATACAGAGACAGACAGTATAATAACCTATGTGACATGTTAAGATCTCTTATTAATGAAAATAAGATACCAGATATACTAAGCAAATTTCCTAAATTTGCTTGTAACAGAAAAGTGAACTATAGGTATGTAGATATAAATCCATATGTATTCCTGTTAACCCTTTGGGGCCTAGTACCTAGGCCTTTTGTGTATCCATATGTTCTCACGCTACCGTCCACAGGATGGATATGGGGTGCACAATAAACTAGCCACTTCGGTGGCAAAATCTAAAATCTAAATCCTATACATGGTTACAGTCATGAACAAATTACAAAGTAATGAGCCACTGATACGTCCACACCTGGTCACAATTGCAATGAGTTATAAATACAAATATTAAGTGGGTCATACACCCACACGAGCGCGCGCGCGCACACACATGCACACACGAGGGCGCACGCACAGACACACGCAGCTATCAAAGCTTTGGGGACCCAGTCCCTGGACCCATTATGTACCTCTGTTATCTGTAAATACCTTTGTAACTTGTCATGATTGTGACCAGCTCTACCTGGAGTTCATTACCTTTGTAACTTGCTCAGCTATTTATTTATTTATTTATTTTATGTCTTTGCAAACATCAAGAACTGCAAGAAGCCCCTATCACGAGCTTTTACCATCCTATGGAGAGGGAGTATGGACACGGGGGTCGTCCCACAGTTACTAAAAACAACAGACATAGCCCACTCCACAAAGGGGGCAGTAAAGCAGCAGAAAAGAACTACAGACCGATAGCACTAACATCCCATATCATAAAAATCTTTGAAAGGGTCCTAAGAAGCAAGATCACCACCCATCTAGAAACCCATCAGTTACACAACCCAGGGCAACATGGGTTTAGAACAGGTTGCTCCTGTCTGTCTCAACTATTGGATCACTACGACAAGGTCCTAGATGTACTAGAAGACAAAAAGAATGCTGATGTAATATATACAGACTTTGCAAAAGCCTTCGAAAAGTGTGACCATGGCGTAATAGCGCACAAAATGCGTGCTAAAGGAGTAACAAGAAAAGTCGGTCGATGGATCTATAATTTCCTCACTAACAGAACACAGAGAGTAGTAGTCAACAGAGTAAAGTCCGAGGCAGCTACGGTGAAAAGCTCTGTTCCACAAGGCACAGTACTCGCTCCCATCTTGTTCCTCATCCTCATATCTGACATAGACAAGGATGTCAGCCACAGCACCGTGTCTTCCTTTGCAGATGACACCCGAATCTGCAGACACTGCAAGGCTCCAGGCGGACATCAACCAAATCTTTCAGTGGGCTGCAGAAAACAATATGAAGTTCAACGATGAGAAATTTCAATTACTCAGATATGGTAAACACGAGGAAATTAAATATTCATCAGAGTACAAAACAAATTCTGGCCACAAAATAGAGCGAAACACCAACGTCAAAGACCTGGGAGTGATCATGTCGGAGGATCTCACCTTCAAGGACCATAACATTGTATCAATCGCATCTGCTAGAAAAATGACAGGATGGATAATGAGAACCTTCAAAACTAGGGAGGCCAAGCCCATGATGACACTCTTCAGGTCACTTGTTCTATCTAGGCTGGAATATTGCTGCACACTAACAGCACCTTTCAAGGCAGGTGAAATTGCCGACCTAGAAAATGTACAGAGAACCTTCACGGCGCGCATAACGGAGATGAAACACCTCAATTACTGGGAGCGCTTGAGGTTCCTAAAACTGTATTCCCTGGAACGCAGGCGGGAGAGATACATGATTATATACACCTGGAAAATCCTAGAGGGACTAGTACCGAACTTGCACACGAAAATCTCTCACTACGAAAGCAAAAGACTTGGCAGACGATGCAACATCCCCCCAATGAAAAGCAGGGGTGTCACTAACACGTTAAGAGACCATACAATGAGTGTCAGGGGCCCGAGACTGTTCAACTGCCTCCCAGCATACATAAGGGGAATTACCAACAGACCCCTGGCAGTCTTCAAGCTGGCACTGGGCAAGCACCTAAAGTCGGTTCCTGACCAGCCAGGCTGTGGCTCGTACGTTAGTTTGCGTGCAGCCAGCAGCAACAGGCTGGTTGATCAGGCTCTGATCCACCAGGAGGCCTGGTCACAGACCGGGCCGCGGGGGCGTTGACCCCCGGAACTCTCTCCAGGTAAACTCCAGGAATAGCGTATTTGGGTAGGTACCTATGAGGTAGTCTGATGGAAGGGTGTTTGCGCTTGGTATTTTGTTCGCTAGATTTTTTCTTACAGTAGAGAAGAAAACATTGAGTCTGTTTGCCGTTGCAGTTGGATTGAGTAGCTATTAAAACTTTGGGGCACAGTCCCTGGACCCATTATGTACCTCTGTAATCTTTTGACTACCGCCCACAGGATGAGTATGGGGTGCACAATAAACATTAAATTAATTAATAATCTGGTGTTCTGAAATACGTATTTACAGGCCTCTGGATGTCTCTCTTACGTATAATTTGTTGCAGTTGTTGCAAGGGATTACATATACAACTACAACGATTGCAACCAATTATACGTGGGCGAGACATCCAGAGACCTCCAAATACGTATTTCAGAATACCGATACACAGGCAGAATGGACGATTTGAAGACTGCCTGTGTTTTATACAGAAATTTCCACAGCCATTTAATCAACACCAGAGACACAACTCTCATCGTCAGGGAAGAAGAAACTCAGTGTCGCAGGATCTTGCAATCATCAATCATCTGTATATGCAACAATTTCAACCAGAACAACATAGCCGAACCCCTGTGCCGGGAAACTTCTTCATCGTTATCCTACATAAAAAACCTACTGGCCCATTTCCTCATTGTCAAGACACAGTACTACTGGCCCATGCCGGGCAGGTCCTTCTCAGCATACTTCACCTCACTATGCTCACTATATATACTCATGTACTCTCTGCCCAGGTAGATCTGTTTATGACTTGATAAAGAATCTCCACGACTACGGTGCACTTCGCACCAACTCCAAGGTTGAGGGACTGATTACCTCATCTTCCGTACATAGTCCTACTGTCTTCAAGTTATGTCCTGGAATTTGTATTGATAAAGCCACTGGATGGCGAAACATCTGCAATAAAGATACCCAGATGTTGCACAGGTGTCTTAATTTCGATTTGATAAAGCCCACCGAGTGGGCGAAACATTGTCAATAAAGGATCATATTAATGTTGGTAGAATTACCTACAATATGTTAGGTAAAAGGATCGGATTATACTGATTTGTGTCTATTTTTCCATGATATAGATGAGGAAAATCAATAGCGACATCAGCGAGTTAAGGAATATGAATGTAGGTTTGCCAGTGACACTCGGACCATCAGATATTTTCTGATGAGAACACTAAATAGCTTAACACTAAATAGCTACAGGATGACCAGGCTAGGTTGATGTTTTGAGCAGAAGTGGCAGATACTATTCGCTGCGGACTAATGTAAGATAAGACAAAATATTTTGTTCGGATTTTTAGCCCGGAGGGTTAGCTTCCCAGGATAACTCAATTAAGTCAGTGCGTCATCAGGGACGCACTCAGTGCGTCTCTTTCTCAACGAAGGAGCACAAGCACCATTTCCCATGTTTTTAAATGTTCTCATTATTTACACGTCATCTTCCTGGCTGTAATGACACTTGCCTTATTGTTTTTTTGAAAAAAAAAAGGTTACTCCCAGGTCTTTCACGTGTTCAGTTTGTTTTATTTATATACACTGTCCCTTCTGAGTTCTTCATTCTTTCCATACCTAAGCAGCTGGAACTTATCAACAATGAACGCCACGTTGATTATAACCTCCTGCAACTTCTCAGCGTCTTCTACTGAGGTAACTGTCATGCTTATGTTAGTGCCATCTGCAGATGGAACAAAACTGTGACGGGTGTTTTTATCTACGTCTGCTATGAGGGTAAGGGACAGAAGAGGTGACAGGACAGCACCTTGAGGGTACTGAGCTTTTCACCTCACTGATGGTGGATTTTGCTCCGTTTACTACTACTCTTTTTTTAGTTTAATATCTTTATTATGCACCCCATACCCATCCTGTGGGCGGTAGTCAAAAGATTACAGAGGTACATAATGGGTCCAGGGACTGGGCCTCAAAGTTTTGATAGCTGAGCAAGTTACAAAGGTAATGAACTCACAATTTACAAAGGTAATGAAATCACAATTTACAAAGGTAATGAACTCCAGGTAGGTCTGGTCACAATCATGACAAGTTACAAAGGTATTTACAGATTACAGATGTACGTAATGGGTCCAGGGACTGGGCCCCCAAAGTTTTGATAGCTGAACTAGGTACAAAGGTAATGAACTCACAAGTTACAAATGTAATGAATCCTGTAAGTATCGCTACTCCTTGTGTTAGAAACTTGAAAATATATCTGCCTACCTTCCCCATTATGTCCATGGCCCTCATTTTATGTGCGATCACCCCATGATCGCATTTGTCTTATTTCTTATTTCCATTGAGTCTTGTGACCCCCCTCCAGATGCTGCCAACAACAGTTTCCTAACACCCAGGTACTTAATGCTGGGTTAACAGGGGTAGCAGGTGTAAGGAAACACGCTCACTCCACGGACACCACAGACACCACGGACACTCAGTGTGTGTGAGACGAGTGACCCAGTCACAGGTCCCAGTAATTCTAATCCTAGTAAGAGAATATAATATTTTGCTCTCTATCAAAACAAATGCAAGGATGATTTAGTTGTGGTTGGCAGAAAGACAACTATGCATAACGGTTCGCAATAAGGTTAACAGAATTCTTGATATCGGGTCAGGAGGTATAATGGAAGATTCAAGTTAAATTTCAACTTCACATATTTTCGTTATGAGGTCATTCATAATATGCTACTCAGTACCGGACTCCATATTAACAAATGGATATAAATAAGCTGGAAATTATACACGGAGGGATAACGAAGTTGATCTCAAGTATCAGAAACCTTTCCTACGAAGAATAAACTGAAGGCATTGATTTTTGCACTCTGTTAAAATGTGGAATTAGTGAGGATATGATAGAAGTATACAAATGGTAAACATCAATAGACAAAGGGAACATAAATAACATGCCAACACGTCAAGGCATGTCTGATCCGGCAGTAGACTTGATATTTTTGTCTTTGATTCTCGAGTAAGAAATCGACTCAGTTTGGAAGAATTTGTATTTAGAAAGGATATAGGTAAGTACTGGTTTGGCAGTAGAATTGTAGATGAATGGAAGAGACTACCAAATAACGTCACTGAAGCGATGGGTCTTATTGACTGTCAACTGGCATGGGTCAGAAGGTCGACCTTGCTGCTCCACTATTCTTATGTTCCTCTCATGTTCTTATCCCAAGTCTTGAAGAACTTAAAATATCAATCTTCCATAATTCGTTCCAAAGAAAATGATGTGTGGTACAACAAGGAGCTGAAGTGGATCCTACGCAAGTTTTCTGACTATAACCTGGCCTAACCTAACCTAAACTAACCTAACCTAACCTAACCCATCCTAGCCTAACATAACCTAACCTAACCCATCCTAACCTAACCTAACCTAAACTAACCTAGCCTAACCTAACTTTATCTAGCATAACCTAACCTAAACTAACCTAACCTAACCTAACCTAACCTAATCTAACCCAACCTAGCCTAACGTAACCTAACCTAACCCATCCTAGCCTAACCTAACCTAAACTAACCTAGCCTAACCTAACTTAACCTAGCATTACCTAACCTAAACTAACCTAACCTAACCTAACCTAACCCATCCTAGCCTAACATAACCTAACCTAACCCATCCTAGCCTAACCTAACCTAAACTAACCTAGCCTAACCTAACTTAACCTAGCATAACCTAACCTAAACTAATCTAACCTATCCTAGCCTAACCTAACCTAAACTAACCTAGCCTAACCTAGCCTAGCCTAACTTAACCAAACCTAAACTAACCTAACCTAACCTAACCCATCCTAGCCTAACCTAACCCATCCTAGCCTAACCTAACCCATCCTAGCCTAACCTAACCCAAACTAACCCAACCTAACCTAACCTAACCTAACCTATCCTAGCCTAACCTAACCTAATCCATCCTAGCCTAACCTAACCTAAACTAACCCAACCTAACCTAGCCTGAACTAACCTAACCCATTCTAGCCTAACCTAACCCATCCTAGCCTAACCTAACCTTACCTAAACTAACTTAACCTAACCTAGCCTAACCTAACCTAACCCATCCTAGCCTAATCTAACCTAACCTAAACTAACGTAATCTAACCTAACCTAAACTAACCTAACCTAACCTAACCTAACCTAGCCTAACCTAACTTAACCTAACCTAACCTATCCTAGCCTAACCTAACCTAACCTAAACTAACCTAACCTAAACTAACCTAACCTAGCCTAACTTAACCTAACCCACCCTAGCCTAACCTAACCTAAACTAAACTAACTTAACCTAACCTAGCCTAACCTAACCTAACCCATCCTAGCCTAACCTATCCTAGCCTAACTTAACCTATCCTAGCCTAACCTAACCAAATCAATCCTAACCTAACCAAACAAAATCTAACCTAACCAGAGGGTATATCTCTAGGTTAACTAGTGGTAGTAGTAGTAGTAGTAGTGGTGGTAGTGACAAACCAATTCGTACCTAACCTAGCCTAACTTATCCTAAGCAAGGGTTTACCAGGAGGAAAGCCAAACGTTGTTTTGTTTAATTGTATTAATCAGTGCTTTCGAGGCACCGGAAATTAGTTTCTTTGATCCTAATTGGGCGTCTCCCGGTGTTGTAACCTAGTTCCTACCTAAAGTTCTTAGGCGGGTGTCGACCTGTTTCCTACGTAAATAGCCTCCACTTAAACTTACTGGTTCGTGGTGCATATATCCTTTATAATCGATGGCAACCTAAATAACCTGACAAGTGGTGTTGATCGAGAAATTTGCTGAAAAAACTCGGTATATAAGAAGTGGACTACAAACGGAGCTCTTAGAAAAACCCAGAACAAAGAGTGAGCTTTGTGAAGAACGTCGACAAAGTAGGTAGAAAAACCAACTGGATCTAACTTCTACAGCATAAAGAAGGAGCAAAAATTTGTAGTCCTGGTTTCTTGGTACATACATTCACCAAACATTCACAGTTACATTTTCCTTCTTTTTTCATCAAAGTCCTGCAGTCCCCAAAGTTATAAAACACAATGTCTCAAAAGAATAATGGCTTCTAGGGATTTGAGGCAGTTTACACTATACCCCGTGACAAGATTACGTAGGTGAAACAGCCACCTCGACACCCGCCTCAATGTAGGAACGATAACCTGAACAACGCCTGTGTACAAACCATCTCGTGCCTTGAATCAGCACTGATCGCTGTTTCGAATACAATTAAACAAAACAACGGCAGCTTCACCATCTCCGAAGTCTTAGCAAGAATCCTCCTGAAAACAGTAAACACTGCCATCACATAGTCTCTCCTGTTATACTACACAAAGCACAGAGAGTGAACACTTGCTTACTTTTGTCACTACCACCACTACAAACCTTCACCTCACTCTGAGCCTTTATATACCCTCTGTGTCCATGTATTGTTTGTAATGGGAGAGCGAAACGTTGCCACAATAAATGTCACATTAGTTGCACTTGTGTCCTTTTACTTTACATATTGTCGGTAATTCTACCAACTTTATTACTATCCTAGGTTAACCAAACCAAACCTAACCTAGCCTAACTTATCCTAAGCAAACCAAAGCCAAACTAAATTTAACCTAACCAACCCTAACCTAGCCTAGCTTAACCTCCCATAACTTAACTTAGCATAATATAATCCAACCTAAATAATGCAAATCGAGAAATTTGCTGAAAACGGTATGTAAGAAATGGACGGAGAGCAGAACAAAGAGTGAGCAGAAACAGGTAGAAAAACAACTGGTAAACAGCAAAAGAAGGAGCAAAAAAGGTGGCAGCAAGTCCTGCAGTCCAAACACAATGAAGAATAATGGCGGGTTTGAGGCAGCCGTCATTCACACACACAATGTAAACACGTTGTTGCTTCAAACTTACCACCTGTGAGGTTTATCAGGTTGAAAGCCTGAATAAATGAGGGTTAATTAAGGCTGCAAGTCAGTCACTCTACACCTCTCAAGGTTACTTGAATCCTTAAAATGGCGATTGAAGACAATTCTTTCATATATTTGCAAACTGCACACTCAGACATCACTCCCAGGGTATAACGGGAGAAATAAAAACAACAGCAGCAACGACAATAACAACTTTAAAAATTACAGTCAAAAATAATCACAAATATTAATACCCTTCTCCCATAACAAGGCAATAATACTCTCCCAGGTAAACACGAGTCTCGTCTGACAAAGAAATCGAGGCAAATTTTACCTTTTTTTTTCAACTTTGACAGCTAATATTGTGTCTTTGCCGTCTTAAGTAAGCCACAAACTACACATCTTACACATGTACGCTGATGATAAGAAACGGTCTGCGCCCACAGGATGGGTATGGGGTGCATAATAAACATATTAAACTAACACGTTCTTATTTCAAGTCATTTGCTGGCGCCAAAGTCAGCCTTTCGCCTAAAAATTCTCCCCTTTCTGCTCTCTACCCCCATCCTCAGTGACCACTGTGGGCACAACAGTGACCACGGCAGCAATTATTCTTCACAAAATTGTGACCAGATATAGACATGTAAATGGTCCAAGTCGGACCGAAACGTCGTGGTAAGCTCCTCTCTCCTGTGTGCGGGTTATTTGTATATTGTTCCAGTCACAGTATTGTGCCTTTTTGTTATTTATGTAAATAGTTCATTACCTTTGTAACTTGTTCAGCTATCAAAACTTTGAAGTCCAGTCCCTGGACCCATTATGTACCTCTGTAATATTTTGACTACCGCCCACAGGATGGGTATGGGGTGCATAATAAACATATTAACTTAACTTCACAAAACTACCTTCCCAAATACTACCTGTGGCCAAAAACGAGGCGAGTTTTGCTGCATATTTTAGTGTTTTTCAGAATACTCCTCATTTAAATCTTTCCATTTTGGCCTAAAAATTGACCTATTTCAGTTCTTAACGTAAATTCCCGCTCAAAATATCCACCTCAATCCAACCAGTTTTCGAGGAAAATGGGACTAAGAGCGGTCTCTTTCAACAGCTCAGCCGCTGCTTTCTGCTAAAACCTAAATTGTCATCAAAATTTACTGAAATTGCTCAAAAAATCGGTCAATTCGTGAAAAAAATAGATTGGTTCACGAGCAAATATTCAGCGAAAATCGCCGTTTTTTTCACAAGTCTCTTGGAGGAATCTAAGAAACGTAACCTTCCTGTCCACATTTACGAAAGACAGATTAAATCTCGCCTGTGTCGGCAGCCGTGCCCTTGTCATAGAACTGCCCCTCATCACTTGTACCAAAATAAATCGCCGGGTCTTGATGAGCTTTTTTCAAGGGTTCTTAAGGAATGCAAAATGGAACTCTGTGAACCATTAACTAATATTTTTAATTTATCTCTTCAGACAGGTGTAGTGTCTGATATGTGGAAGATGGCTAATGTTATTCCTATTTTTAAAGCAGGGGACAAGTCGTTACCGTCAAATTACCGCCAGATAAGCCTGACCTTAATTGTAGGCAAATTTTGGGTTATCCTAGGTTCTCTACACATATGCTGCTATGTATGATAATTCTATGTAACTGTATTTGTGTATACCTGAATAAACTTACTTACTTACTTACTAGAGTCAATTATAGCTGGTATTATAAGATGCCATCTGGATAACCATAATTTGATTAATGATACTCAGCCTGGATTCACGAGGGGCCGTTCCTGCCTAACTAATTTATTAACCTTCTTCAGTAAAGCTTTTGAGGCTGTTGATCACGATATAGAACTCGATATTGTTTATTTAGATTTTAATAAGGCTTTTGCTAGAGTACCGCACCAGAGACTGTTAAAGAAAGTGGCAGCTCACGGCATTGGGGAAAAAGTGCTGTCATGGATCGAGTCATGGCTCACCAATAGGAAGCAGAGAGTATGCTTGATAAATCAGACACATGTGCAACACTTGGGTATCTTTAATGAGGAAACTTTTCGCCACACAGTGGCTTCAACAGTCCATACAAAGGAGAAGTGTGAAGAACAGAAGTTGAGGTAATCAGTCCCTCAGCTTTGAGTCGATGTGGTCAGTCCATCAATCTTGAAAAGAATACAACATATATACGAAGAAGTGGTTTATATTCTGTAGGCAGGAAAGGTGCAGCAGTCGTAGGTGGTATCACATTTGTCCAATGTAGAAGTAGGTCATGTCCAAGGGTTAAACAAGTGAAGAATTCCCTGTATTAAGATCTCAAGATGTTGATGTGTCAGACAGGCATGTAGATGAATGGTTCAGAGAAGCGATAAGTTGATAAATTCGACACATGTGCAACACTTGGGTATCTTTAATGAGGAAACGTTTCGCCACACAGTGGCTTCAGTCCATACAAAGGAGAATAGTGAAGAACTGTTCTTCACCGAGGAAAAGAAAACAAAAAAATCGCGTTTTTTTTTTTTTTTTAATTTAACAAGGACAGATTTTTCTATTTTCAGGCTAATGGTCTGTGGAAGACAACGAAGGAACTCTTCCTCAGTTTAGCTTCGAAGCTGATGCTTCTTAATGGAAGGATTGAGCTACATTTGAGCTGTTCATGACCTGGTGGTGTGTGTAACTAAGGGTTAGAGTGGTGGTGTGTGTAGCTAAGGGTTAGACTGGTGGTGTGTGTAGCTAAGGGTTAGACTGGTGGTGTGTGTCTCAGTAGTACCATACCAGTAACCAGTTAATATAGAATCAGCCCAAGCCGTACACCTGTTGTCTCTAGTTAGTATTAGCTGTATGTTGGGATGACATACATTAGCGTCGCCGAGCTCTCAGTAGTACCATACCAGTAACCAGTTACCAGTGTCAGTAGTGACTCACTACCAACCGTCTGTGTGAATCACTTGTTATTCACTGCTACAGCTGACCTCAGCATGTTTTGAACGCCGCTCACCCCTAGGAACCATCTCGTGAGTTAGTCATAAAGATAGGGAGCAGAGAGGCAGGTCAGGCTAGGCACTTCCCATATATTCCGTTTTAATTATACTCCATTATTGCCTATGTGAGTATCTTTTACCCAATCCACGTTGCCGAACCCAACGGGACATGTGTAGCTAAGGGTTAGACTGGTGGTGTGTGTAGCTAAGGGTTACACTGGTGGTGTGTGTAGCTAGGTGTTAGACTGTTGTGTGTAGCTAGGGGTTAGACTGGTGGTGTGTGTAGCTACATGTTAGATGGGTGGTGTGTGTAGCTAGGGGTTAGACTGGTGGTGTGTGTAACTATGTGTTAGACTGGTGGTGTGTGTAGCTAGGGGTTAAATTGGTGGTGTGTGTAGCTAGGGCTTAGACTGGTGGTGTTTGTAGCAAGGGGTTAGACGGGTGGCGGCTACTTCAAGTAAAACTGAAATCACAGATGGTGTAATATTTGTGAAAGATGGGACTCTCGGCGAGGAGGTCAGTGAGAGTGTGATGGGAGTGGATCCTTCATGCACTCTGATAGGCAGGACAATCTATTACAATATGCTGAATGGACATTGCGACCTGACAGTTCTCACAGTGGTGCTGGTTGTTTCGCCATATGATAGTCCTGAGTAAGTTGCTTAATGTCCAGTATGTTAATTGGAAAGTGAAGTCTACTAAATCTTAAAATGGTTGGAAGATGGCCAAAATCCTAAATTGGTTCTGATGGAAAATAGTGTTGCGGTCTAATGCAGACCAACGTTGCCAGCCGTTGCAGAGGCGGTGAGAGAGCAATGAAAAAAAATAGTCCGAGTAAGAATATCCAAATGGGAAATCTGGAAATCTTGAATAGCTGACCGAGCAGCCGAGTCTGCATGTTCATTGTTCTGAACATCGGTACGTCCGGGGACCCATCGAAATAGGACTTCTTTGTTCTTACTAGAAATATAATACAGTCAAAGCTATACACAAAGAACGAGGAAAAGAAAACAGAAAAAATCGCGTTTTGGGGGCGTTTTTTATTTTAATTTAACAAGGACAGATTTTTCTATTTTCAGGCTAATGGTCTCTGGAAGATAACAAAGGAACTTTTGCTCAGATTAGCTTCAAAGCTGATGCTTCTTAATGGAAGGATTGAGCTATATTTGAGCCGTTCATGATCTAATTTGTCATTTTTATTGGAGGAATTGGGATATTAATTTCCATATAACTTGTGAATACTTCGTCTGGTTCTCCTTAAATTTTCAAAGATGATATTTAACTTCATTACAAATTTATGACGCACTCTGCACTGTTCCAACTGCGTACACTGAGGTACAGTGGACTGAGATTAGGCAACATGGGGATACCTTTCTCGGATCATGAAGCGACCATAATACATCCAGTTGATGTTATTGTTAATAATAATAATAACAATAATAATAATAATAATAATAATAATAATAATAATAATAATAATAATAATAATAATAATAATAATAATAGAATTGGGGAGCCCATCACTTCAGTTTACTCAGTAAAATATCTGGGAATCCCCTTTGACCCATACATGTCAGGAGAATTGATAAGGAACAGTGTAGTAAATAAAGCGAATGCCAGACTGAAGCACAGTGTCTACCTACCGAGGCTCGCAGGACACTATGTCTAGCTTTTATACAATGTATTATAGACTACTTTTGCTCTTCATGGTACTCGGCCTTACCAAAAAACTGATAGTCTACAAAGCACCCAGAACAAAATGGTGAAATTCATCCTGGACCTGGATCCAAGAGAACTTGTAGGCCAGTTATAACAATTGGATATGTTGAAAGTTGAAGACAGAGTAAAACAAATGAAGTTAAATCACGTTCATAAAATTGCTCACAGTGTCCAGAATATCTTGCTGTCAATTTTGTCAAGGTTGGGAACCGCAGCAATCATAGTACTAGGGGGAGAGAACACAACTTTGTAGTACCCACAGTCAGTGGCCAGGCTTCAAACACCTTTTATTGTACAACAATAAAGGAATGAAACAGACTGCCTGCACATGTCAAAGTCTGTCATAATATGAACCAGTTCAAGAAGAGTGCCAAAAGATGATCTCTTGTATAGCTAACATACCTGTACCTATTACTCTGATCTGATCCTTTAAATTTTTAAATAATAATCTATTACAAGGACTAAAATAGAAATAAGTCACTATCAGACTTTTTTGGAGGGTTATTCTAGGTAATCTACACATATTACCTGGAGTTTACCTGGAGAAAGTTCCGGGGGTCAACGCCCCCGCGGCCCGGTCTGTGACCAGGCCTCCTGGTGGATCAGAGCCTGATCAACCAGGCTGTTAGTGCTGGCTGCACGCAAACCAACGTACGAGCCACAGCCCGGCTGGTCAGGAACCGACTTTAGGTGCTTGTCCAGTGCCAGCTTGAAGACTGCCAGGGGTCTGTTGGTAATCCCCCTTATGTATGCTGGGAGGCAGTTGAACAGTCTCGGGCCCCTGACACTTATTGTATGGTCTCTTAAAGTGCTAGTGACACCCCTGCTTTTCATTGGGGGGATGCTGCATCGTCTGCCAAGTCTTTTGCTTTCGTAGTGAGTGATTTTCGTGTGCAAGTTCGGTACTAGTCCCTCTAGGATTTTCCAAGTGTATATAATCATGTATCTCTCCCGCCTGCGTTCCAGGGAATACAGGTTTAGGAACCTCAAGCGCTCCCAGTAATTGAGGTGTTTTATCTCCGTTATGCGCGCCGTGAAGGTTCTCTGTACATTTTCTAGGTCAGCAATTTCACCTGCCTTGAAAGGTGCTGTTAGTGTGCAGCAATATTCCAGCCTAGATAGAACAAGTGACCTGAAGAGTGTCATCATGGGCTTGGCATCCCTAGTTTTGAAGGTTCTCATTATCCATCCTGTCATCTTTCTAGCAGATGCGATTGATACAATGTTATGGTCCTTGAAGGTGAGATCCTCCGACATGATCACTCCCAGGTCTTTGACGTTGGTGTTTCGCTCTATTTTGTGGCCAGAATTTGTTTTGCACTCTGATGAAGATTTAATGTATGATATATATGTAACTGTATTTATGTATACCTATACCTGAACGAACTTAATAATAATAATAAAAATAATAATAATAATAATAATAATAATAATAATAATAATAATAATAATAATAATAATAATTAATAATAATAATAATAATAATAATAATAATTAATAATAATAATAATAATAATAATAATAATAATAATAATAATAATAATAATAATAATAATAATAGTAATAATAATAATAATAAATAATAATAATAATAATAATAATAATAATAATATTATTATTATTATTATTATTATTATTATTATTATTATTATTATTATTATTATTATTATTATTATTACTATTCCTACTCAGTGATGATGAAGCCTAGTCAGTGATGCTACCATCATTATTTATCACACAACCTGCTGTCAGAGGCGGGAATAACAGGAACTGACTTCCATTCCTGCTCATCGTCGAGTAAAATAGAGTGAATAACAATGTCAGTCAGTGAAATAGAGTGAATAACAATGCCAGTCAGTGAAATAGAGTGAATAACAATGTCAGTCAGTGAAATAGCGTGAATAACAATGTCAGTCAGTGAAATAGAGTGAATAACAATGTCAGTCAGTGAAATAGAGTGAATAACAATGTCAGTCAGTGAAATAGAGTGAATAACAATGCCAGTCAGTGAAACAGAGTGAATAACAATGTCAGTCAGTGAAATAGAGTGAATAACAATGTCAGTCAGTGAAATAGAGTGAATAACAATGTCAGTCAGTGAAATAGAGTGAATAACAATGCCAGTCAGTGAAACAGAGTGAATAACAATGCCAGTTAATGAAATAGAGTGAATAACAGCATCACTCAGTGAAATAACAGTGCCATCCAGTGAAACAGAGTGGATTAGAGAGCCAGTCATTGGTTAAGTGTCAAACAGTGAAATAGAGTTGCTAACATAGCCATTTATTAACAGAGTGGATAACAGGACCAGTCCACGAAGGAGAGTGAATAACAGGACCAGTCCGTGAAGCAGAGTGAATAACAGGACCAGTCCGTGAAGCAGAGTGAATAACAGGACCAGTCCACGAAGGAGAGTGAATAACAGGACCAGTCCGTGAAGCAGAGTGAATAACAGGACCAGTCCGTGAAGGAGAGTGAATAACAGGACCAGTCCGTGAAGGAGAGTGAATAACAAGACCAGTCCGTGAAGCAGAGTGAATAACAGGACCAGTCCGTGAAGGAGAGTGAATAACAGGACCAGTCCGTGAAGGAGAGTGAATAACAGGACCAGTCCGTGAAGCAGAGTGAATAACAGGACCAGTCCGTGAAGGAGAGTGAATAACAGGACCAGTCCGTGAAGGAGAGTGAATAACAAGACCAGTCCGTGAAGCAGAGTGAATAACAGGACCAGTCCGTGAAGGAGAGTGAATAACAGGACCAGTCCGTGAAGCAGAGTGAATAACAGGACCAGTCCGTGAAGCAGAGTGAATAACAAGACCAGTCCGTGAAGCAGAGTGAATAACAAGACCAGTCCGTGAAGCAGAGTGAACAACAAGACCAGTCCGTGAAGGAGAGTGAATAACAGTGTCAATCAGTGAAACAGGTTGGGGAAGGTGGATTATGACTTGTTACTAGTGGTGTTCCACGGGGGTTATTGTTACTAGTGGTGTTCCACGGGGGTTATTGTTACTAGTGGTGTTCCACGGGGGTTATTGTTACTAGTGGTGTTCCACGGGGGTTATTGTTACTAGTGGTGTTCCACGGGGGTTATTGTTACTAGTGGTGTTCCACGGGGGTTATTGTTACTAGTGGTATTCCACGGGGGTTATTGCTACTAGTGGTGTTCCACGGGGGTTATTGTTACTAGTGGTGTTCCACGGGGGTTATTGTTACTAGTGGTGTTCCACGGGGGTTATTGCTACTAGTGGTGTTCCACGGGGGTTATTGTTGGGACCCTTGTTGCTCAGTGTCTACATAAACCACTTAGATGAGAGAATGAGTATCGACATAAACAAGTTTGTCGAACTGAATAAAACTGATAGAAGTGTTGACTTCATATCAGGACGTATAAGTAAGAGAAGGTCTAAGATTATATTTTAACTTTAGGCATCTATGGTAAAAACCTCATTTAGATTATGCTGCTCAGTTCTGGTCTCCATATTAGAGAATGGATATAAAAGCGCTTGAAATAATGCAGACATGGATGACGAAGACAGGCAGACATGGATGACGAAGACAGGCAGACATGGATGACGAAGACAGGCAGACATGGATGACGAAGACAGGCAGACATGGATGACGAAGACAGGCAGACATGGATGACGAAGACAGGCAGACATGGATGACGAAGACAGGCAGACATGGATGAAGAAGACAGGCAGACATGGATGAAGAAGACAGGCAGACATGGATGACGAAGACAGGCAGACATGGATGACGAAGACAGGCAGACATGGATGAAGAAGACAGGCAGACATGGATGACGAAGACAGGCAGACATGGATGACGAAGACAGGCAGACATGGATGAAGAAGACAGGCAGACATGGATGAAGAAGACAGGCAGACATGGATGACGAAGACAGGCAGACATGGATGACGAAGACAGGCAGACATGGATGACGAAGACAGGCAGACATGGATGACGAAGACAGGCAGACATGGATGAAGAAGACAGGCAGACATGGATGAAGAAGACAGGCAGACATGGATGAAGACAGGCAGACATGGATGAAGAAGACAGGCAGACATGGATGAAGAAGACAGGCAGACATGGATGACGAAGACAGGCAGACATGGATGAAGAAGACAGGCAGACATGGATGACGAAGACAGGCAGACATGGGTCATTCAGGACCCTGTACACCGTGTACGTTAGGCCCATATTGGAGTATGCGGCACCAGTTTGGAACCCACACCTAGCCAAGCACGTAAAGAAACTAGAGAAAGTGCAAAGGTTTGCAACAAGACTAGTCCCAGAGCTAAGAGGTATGTCCTACGAGGAGAGGTTAAGGGAAATCAACCTGACGACACTGGAGGACAGGAGAGATAGGGGGGACATGATAACGACATACAAAATACTGAGAGGAATTGACAAGGTGGACAAAGACAGGATGTTCCAGAGACTGGACACAGTAACAAGGGGACACAGTTGGAAGCTGAAGACACAGATGAATCACAGGGATGTTAGGAAGTATTTCTTCAGCCACAGAGTAGTCAGTAAGTGGAATAGTTTGGGAAGCGATGTAGTGGAGGCAGGATCCATACATAGCTTTAAGCAGAGGTATGATAAAGCTCACGGCTCAGGGAGAGTGACCTAGTAGCGATCAGTGAAGAGGAGGGGCCAGGAGCTCGGACTCGACCCCCGCAACCTCAACTAGGTGAGTACAACTAGGTGAGTACAACTAGGTGAGTACAGGCAGACATGGATGACGAAGACAGGCAGACATGGATGACGAAGACAGGCAGACATGGATGACGAAGACAGGCAGACATGGATGACGAAGACAGGCAGACATGGATGACGAAGACAGGCAGACATGGATGACGAAGACAGGCAGACGAGCATGACGAACATGCACTGTCTGTAAAAAACATAACATTAGGGAAAGATGTGATAAAAGTTTACAAATGGAAAGCAGGAAAAAGTAAAGGGGAATTTTATAACGAAAATGCTGAAATTATCTAATCAAAGACAAGACCTGGAGTTTACCTGGAGAGAGTTCCGGGGGTCAACGCCCCAGCGGCCCGGTCTGTGACCAGGCCTCCTGGTGGATCAGAGCCTGATCAACCAGGCTGTTGCTGCTGGCTGCA
Organism: Cherax quadricarinatus; assembly: GCF_038502225.1. NCBI lineage: Eukaryota > Metazoa > Arthropoda > Malacostraca > Decapoda > Parastacidae > Cherax > Cherax quadricarinatus. The sequence goes on from NC_091299.1 coordinate 5,664,721, forward strand.
CGCAAACCAACGTACGAGCCACAGCCCGGCTGGTCAGGAACTGACTTTAGGTGCTTGTCCAGTGCCAGCTTGAAGACTGCCAGGGGTCTGTTGGTAATCCCCCTTATGTGTGCTGGGAGGCAGTTGAACAGTCTCGGGCCCCTGACACTTATTGTATGGTCTCTTAACGTGCTAGTGACACCCCTGCTTTTCATTGGGGGGATGTTGCATCGTCTGCCAAGTCTTTTGCTTTCGTAGTGAGTGATTTTCGTGTGCAAGTTCGGTACTAGTCCCTCTAGGATTTTCCAGGTGTATATAATCATGTATCTCTCCCGCCTGCGTTCCAGGGAATACAGGTTCAGGAACCTCAAGCGCTCCCAGTAATTTAGGTGTTTTATCTCCGTTATGCGCGCCGTGAAAGTTCTCTGTACATTTTCTAGGTCAACAATTTCACCTGCCTTGAAAGGTGCTGTTAGTGTGCAGCAATATTCCAGCCTAGATACAACAAGTGACCTGAAGAGTGTCATCATGGGCTTGGCCTCCCTAGTTTTGAAGGTTCTCATTATCCATCCTGTCATTTTTCTAGCAGATGCGATTGATACAATGTTATGGTCCTTGAAGGTGAGATCCTCCCGAACAATGGAACCAAGTTGGAAGAATTTTGATTTAGAAAAGTTAGGAGTCTGCAATAGAATTGTAGATGAGTGAAGCAACAACTCCCAGGTAGCGTCACTGTAGATGACGGAAGCAACAACTCCCAGGTAGCTTTACTGTAGATGAGTGAAGCAACAACTCCCAGGTAGCGTCACTGTAGATGAGTGAAGCAACAACTCCCAGGTAGCTTTACTGTAGATGAGGGAAGCAACAACTCCCAGGTAGCGTCACTGTAGATGAGTGAAGCAACAACTCCCAGGTAGCGTTACTGTAGATGACGGAAGCAACAACTCCCAGGTAGCGTTACTGTAGATGAGTGAAGCAACAACTCCCAGGTAGCGTTACTGTAGATGAGTGAAGCAACAACTCCCAGGTAGCGTTACTGTAGATGAGTGAAGCAACAACTCCCAGGTAGCGTCACTGTAGATGAGTGAAGCAACAACTCCCAGGTAGCGTTACTGTAGATGAGTGAAGCAACAACTCCCAGGTAGCGTTACTGTAGATGACGGAAGCAACAACTCCCAGGTAGCGTTACTGTAGATGACGGAAGCAACAACTCCCAGGTAGCGTTACTGTAGATGACGGAAGCAACAACTCCCAGGTAGCGTCACTGTAGATGAGTGAAGCAACAACTCCCAGGTAGCGTTACTGTAGATGACGGAAGCAACAACTCCCAGGTAGCGTCACTGTAGATGAGTGAAGCAACAACTCCCAGGTAGCGTCACTGTAGATGACGGAAGCAACAACTCCCAGGTAGCGTCACTGTAAATGAGTGAAGCAACAACTCCCAGGTAGCGTTACTGTAGATGAGTGAAGCAACAACTCCCAGGTAGCGTTACTGTAGATGAGTGAAGCAACAACTCCCAGGTAGCGTCACTGAAGAACAACTCCCAGGTAGCGTCACTGTAGAACAACTCCCAGGTAGCGTCACTGTAGAACAACTCCCAGGTAGCGTCACTGTAGATGACGGAAGCAACAACTCCCAGGTAGCGTCACTGTAGAACAACTCCCAGGTAGCGTCACTGTAGAACAACTCCCAGGTAGCGTCACTGTAGATGACGGAAGCAACAACTCCCAGGTAGCATCACTGTAGAACAACTCCCAGGTAGCGTCACTGTAGATGACGGAAGCAACAACTCCCAGGCAGCGTTACTGTAGAACAACTCCCAGGTAGCGTCACTGTAGATGACGGAAGCAACAACTCCCAGGTAGCGTCACTGTAGAACAACTCCCAGGTAGCGTCACTGTAGATGACGGAAGCAACAACTCCCAGGCAGCGTTACTGTAGATGAGTGAAGCAACAACTCCCAGGTAGCGTTACTGTAGAACAACTCCCAGGTAGCGTCACTGTAGATGACGGAAGCAACAACTCCCAGGTAGCGTCACTGTAGAACAACTCCCAGGTAGCGTCACTGTAGATGACGGAAGCAACAACTCCCAGGCAGCGTTACTGTAGATGACGGAAGCAACAACTCCCAGGCAGCGTTACTGTAGATGAGTGAAGCAACAACTCCCAGGTAGCGTCACTGTAGATGACGGAAGCAACAACTCCCAGGCAGCGTTACTGTAGATGAGTGAAGCAACAACTCCCAGGTAGCGTTACTGTAGATGACGGAAGCAACAACTCCCAGGCAGCGTTACTGTAGACGAGTGAAGCAACAACTCCCAGGTAGCTTTACTGTAGATGAGTGAAGCAACAACTCCCATAGCGACTGTAGATGAGTGAAGCAACAACTCCCAGGCAGCGTTACTGTAGATGAGTGAAGCAACAACTCCCAGGTAGCGTTACTGTAGATGACGGAAGCAACAACTCCCAGGTAGCGTTACTGTAGATGACGGAAGCAACAACTCCCAGGTAGCGTTACTGTAGACGAGTGAAGCAACAACTAGACTGTAGATGACGGAAGCAACAACTCCCAGGCAGCGTTACTGTAGACGAGTGAAGCAACAACTCACAGGCAGCGTTACTGTAGATGACGGAAGCAACAACTCACAGGTAGCGTTACTGTAGATGACGGAAGTAACAACTCCCAGGTAGCGTTACTGTAGATGACGGAAGCAACAACTCCCAGGCAGCGTTACTGTAGATGACGGAAGCAACAACTCCCAGGCAGCGTTACTGTAGATGACGGAAGCAACAACTCCCAGGCAGCGTTACTGTAGATGACGGAAGCAACAACTCCCAGGCAGCGTTACTGTAGACGAGTGAAGCAACAACTCACAGGCAGCGTTACTGTAGATGACGGAAGCAACAACTCCCAGGTAGCGTTACTGTAGATGACGGAAGCAACAACTCCCAGGCAGCGTTACTGTAGATGAGTGAAGCAACAACTCCCAGGTAGCGTTACTGTAGATGAGTGAAGCAACAACTCCCAGGTAGCGTTACTGTAGGTGAGTGAAGCAACAACTCCCAGGTAGCGTTACTGTAGATGAGTGAAGCAACAACTCCCAGGTAGCGTTACTGTAGGTGAGTGAAGCAACAACTCCCAGGTAGCGTTACTGTAGATGAGTGAAGCAACAACTCCCAGGTAGCGTCACTGTAGGTGAGTGAAGCAACAACTCCCAGGTAGCGTTACTGTAGATGAGTGAAGCAACAACTCCCAGGTAGCGTTACTGTAGATGACGGAAGCAACAACTCCCAGGTAGCGTTACTGTAGATGAGTGAAGCAACAACTCCCAGGTAGCGTTACTGTAGATGACGGAGGCAACAACTCCCAGGTAGCGTTACTGTAGATGACGGAAGCAACAACTCCCAGGCAGCGTCACTGTAGATGAGTGAAGCAACAACTCCCAGGTAGCGTCACTGTAGATGACGGAGGCAACAACTCCCAGGTAGCGTCACTGTAGATGAGTGAAGCAACAACTCCCAGGTAGCGTTACTGTAGATGACGGAAGCAACAACTCCCAGGTAGCGTCACTGTAGATGAGTGAAGCAACAACTCCCAGGTAGCGTCACTGTAGATGAGTGAAGCAACAACTCCCAGGTAGCGTCACTGTAGATGACGGAAGCAACAACTCCCAGGTAGCGTCACTGTAGATGACGGAGGCAACAACTCCCAGGTAGCGTCACTGTAGATGAGTGAAGCAACAACTCCCAGGTAGCGTCACTGTAGACGAGTGAAGCAACAACTCCCAGGTAGCGTCACTGTAGATGACGGAAGCAACAACTCCCAGGTAGCGTCACTGTAGATGACGGAAGCAACAACTCCCAGGTAGCGTTACTGTAGATGAGTGAAGCAACAACTCCCAGGTAGCGTCACTGTAGATGACGGAAGCAACAACTCCCAGGTAGCTTTACTGTAGATGAGTGAAGCAACAACTCCCAGGTAGCGTCACTGTAGATGACGGAAGCAACAACTCCCAGGTAGCGTTACTGTAGATGAGTGAAGCAACAACTCCCAGGTAGCGTCACTGTAGATGACGGAAGCAACAACTCCCAGGTAGCGTTACTGTAGATGAGTGAAGCAACAACTCCCAGGTAGCGTCACTGTAGATGACGGAAGCAACAACTCCCAGGTAGCGTCACTGTAGATGACGGAAGCAACAACTCCCAGGTAGCGTCACTGTAGATGAGTGAAGCAACAACTCCCAGGTAGCGTCACTGTAGATGACGGAAGCAACAACTCCCAGGTAGCGTCACTGTAGATGAGTGAAGCAACAACTCCCAGGTAGCGTCACTGTAGATGAGGGAAGCAACAACTCCCAGGTAGCGTCACTGTAGATGACGGAAGCAACAACTCCCAGGTAGCGTTACTGTAGATGACGGAAGCAACAACTCCCAGGTAGCGTCACTGTAGATGACGGAAGCAACAACTCCCAGGTAGCGTTACTGTAGATGAGTGAAGCAACAACTCCCAGGTAGCGTCACTGTAGATGACGGAAGCAACAACTCCCAGGTAGCGTCACTGTAGATGACGGAAGCAACAACTCCCAGGTAGCGTCACTGTAGATGAGGGAAGCAACAACTCCCAGGTAGCGTCAAATATAGGTTGGGAGTGGTTTTGAGTGGGTGTGGTTGAGTGAGACATACCTAGCATAGGCAAATAGGCCTACTACAGCGCTCCTTCATTTTTACTTCCTTATAACAAGGCCAGTTAGTGAAGTAGAATATATAACATAACAAGTCAGTGGAAAGAATCAAATAATAAGGACCAGCCAGCAAAGAGGAATGGAAAATAGTGTTAGCCAGTGATTCAAAATATCTGGCCACCTACACAAACACGTCTATATTCATCTTCTCATCCTTTACTATCTTTGACAACGTAACATTGTTCTCAAATTTTTCTTAAATATTTTTGCTGAAATACTAATTTGAACTATATTTATCGTGTAGATAATTACGTTGCTGCTCGTGTCATCTGTCACTGGATTTTTGTAACCATTATCACAGCCTCTTTATTCAGTAAGGTTAACAATCATTATTCTAACTTACATAACTTTCACCATAATTCACTCCATCACTGTCTTGCCAGAAGGGTGCTTTACACTACAGTTATAAAACTGCAACATTAACACCCCTCCTTCAGAGTGCAGACACTGTACTTCCCATCTCCAGGACTCAAGTCCGGCCTGCCGGTTTCCCTGAATCCCTTCATAAATGTTACGTTGCTCACACTCCAACAGCACGTAAAGTATTAAAAACCATTTGTCTCCATTCACTCTTATCAAATACGCTCACGCATGCTTGCTGGAAGTCCAAGCCCCTCGCACACAAAACCTCCTTTAGCCCTTCCCTCCAACCTTTCCTAGGCCGACCCCTACCCCGCCTTCCCTCCACTACAGATTTATTCACTATCGAAGTCATTCTGTTTCGTTCCATTCTCTCTACATGTCCGAACCACCTCAACAACCCTTCCTCAGCCCTCTGAACAACAGTTTTGTTAATCCCGCACCTCCTCCTAACTTCCAAACTACGAATTCTCTGCATTATATTCACACCACATATTGCCCTCAGACATGACATCTCCACTGCTTCCAGCCTTCTCCTCGCTGCAACATTCATCACCCATGCTTCACACCCATATAAGAGCTTTGGTACAACTATACTCTCGTACATTCCCCTCTTTGCTTCCAAGGGCAAAGTTCCTTGTCTCCACAGCCTCCTAAGTGCACCATTCACCCTTTTCCCCTCATCAATTCTATGATTCACCTCATCCTTCATAGATCCATCCGCTGACACGTCCACTCCCAAATATCTGAATACATTCACCTCCTCCATACTCTCTCCCTCCAATCTGATATCCAATCTTTCGTCACCTAATCTTTTTATCCTCATAACCTTACTTTTTCCTATGTTCACTTTTAATTTTCTTCTTTTACATACCCTACCAAATTCATCCACCAACCTCTGCAACTTCTCTTCAGAATCTCCCAAGAGTACAGTGTCATCAGCAAAAAGCAACTGTGACAACTCCCACTTTGTGCTTGATTCTTTAACTTTTAACTCCACACCTCTTGCCAAGACCCTCGCATTCTTACAATCTCATCTATAAATACATGTATACTGAACAACCACGGTGACATAACGCATCCTTGTCTAAGGCCTACTCTTACTGGGAAATAATCTCCCACTCTCCTACATACTCTAACCTGAGCCTCACTATCCTTGTAAAAACTCTTCACTGCTTTCAGTAACCTACCTCCTATACCATATATCTGCAACACACACACACTATAGGCCTAGTACACAAATAACCCGCACATAAAAGACAGAAGCTTACGACGACGTTTCGGTCCGACTTGGACCATTGACTTTGTCAATGGTCCAAGTCGGACCGAAACGTCGTCGTAAGCTTCTGTCTTTTATGTGCGGGTTATTTGTGTATCGTTCCAGTCACGGTATTGTGCCTTTTTGTTATTTATAGGCCTAGTGTCTAATCGACATGTGCCTAGGACAAAATGGTAACTAACTAACCAACTAACATCTGCCACACTACCCCCCTATCCACCCTGTCATATGCCTTTTCCAAATCCATAAATGCCTTATCTAAATACTGTTCACCTATATGTTTCACTCTAAACACTTGGTCCACGCACCCCCTCCCTTGTTCATCTGCTATCCTATTCTCCGTCTTACTCTTAATTCTTTCAATAATAACTCTACCATACACATTACCAGGTATACTCAACAGACTTATCCCCCTATAATTTTTGCACTCTCTTTTGTCCCCTTTGCCTTTATACAAAGGAACTATGCATGCTCTCTGCCACTCCTTAGGTACCTTACATAAGTAGTCTAATAAAACACTTGTGTTTAAGAGTAATAAAGCTAACCCTTAATGACCTGCCATCATGTCATAGTGACCTGCCGTCCTGTCATAATGACCTGCCGTCCTGTCATAATGACCTGCCGTCCTGTCATAGTGACCTGCCGTCCTGTCATAATGACCTGCCGTCCTGTCATAGTGACCTGCCATCCTGTCATAATGACCTGCCGTCCTGTCATAGTGACCTGCCGTCTTGTCATAATGACCTGCCATCCTGTCATAGTGAACTGCCATCCTGTCATAGCGACCTGCCGTCCTCTCATAATGACCTGCCGTCCTCTAATAATGACCTGCCGTCTTGTCATAATGACCTGCCATCCTGTCATAGTGACCTGCCGTCCTGTCATAATGACCTGCCATCCTGCCATAGTGACCTGCCATCCTGTCATAATGACCTGCCGTCCTGTCATAGTGACCTGCCGTCCTGTCATAGTGACCTGCCGTCCTGTCATAGTGACCTGCCATTCTGTCATAATGACCTGCCGTCCTGTCATAGTGACCTGCCGTCTTGTCATAATGACCTGCCATCCTGTCATAGTGACCTGCCGTCCTGTTATAGTGACCTGCCGTCCTGTCATAGTGACCTGCCGTCTTGTCATAATGACCTGCCGTCCTGTCAGAGTGACCTGCCGTCCTGTCATAGTGACCTGCCGTCTTGTCATAATGACCTGCCGTCCTGTCATAGTGACGTGCCGTCTTGTCATAATGACCTGCCGTCCTGTCATAGTGATCTGCCGTCCTGTCATAATGACCTGCCGTCCTGTCATAGTGACCTGCCGTCTTGTCATAATGACCTGCCGTCCTGTCATAGTGACGTGCCGTCTTGTCATAATGACCTGCCGTCCTGTCATAGTGACCTGCCGTCCTGTCATAATGACCTGCCGTCCTGTCATAGTGACCTGCCGTCTCGTCATAATGACCTGCCGTCCTGTCATAATGACCTGTCATAGTGACGTGCCGTCTTGTCATAATGACCTGCCGTCCTGTCATAGTGACCTGCCGTCCTGTCATAATGACCTGCCGTCCTGTCATAGTGACCTGCCGTCTTGTCATAATGACCTGCCGTCCTGTCATAGTGACCTGCCGTCCTGTCATAGTGACCTGCCGTCCTGTCATAATGACCTGCCGTCTTGTCATAATGACCTGCCGTCCTGTCATAGTGACCTGCCATCCTGTCATAGTGACCTGCCGTCTTGTCATAATGACCTGCCGTCCTGTCATAGTGACCTGCCGTCCTGTCATAGTGACCTGCCGTCCTGTCATAGTGACCTGCCGTCCTGTCATAATGACCTGCCGTCCTGTCATAGTGACCTGCCGTCCTGTCATAATGACCTGCCGTCCTGTCATAGTGACCTGCCGTCTTGTCATAATGACCTGCCATCCTGTCATAGTGACTTGCCATCCTGTCATAGTGACCTGCCGTCTTGTCATAATGACCTGCCGTCCTGTCATAGTGACCTGCCGTCCTGTCATAGTGACCTGCCATCCTGTCATAATGACCTGCCGTCCTGTCATAGTGACCTGCCATCCTGTCATAGTGACCTGCCGTCTTGTCATAATGACCTGCCATCCTGTCATAGTGACTTGCCATCCTGTCATAGTGACCTGCCGTCTTGTCATAATGACCTGCCATCCTGTCATAGTGACTTGCCATCCTGTCATAGTGACCTGCCGTCTTGTCATAATGACCTGCCGTCCTGTCATAGTGACCTGCCGTCCTGTCATAATGACCTGCCATCCTGTCATAATGACCTGCCGTCCTGTCATAGTGACCTGCCGTCCTGTCATAGTGACCTGCCGTCTTGTCATAATGACCTGCCATCCTGTCATAGTGACCTGCCATCCTGTCATAATGACCTGCCATCCTGTCATAGTGACCTGCCATCCTGTCATAGTGACCTGCCATCCTGTCATAGTGACCTGCCATCCTGTCATAGTGACCTGCCATCCTGTCATAGTGACCTGCCATCCTGTCATAGTGACCTGCCATCATACATCTGATATACAACAACTTCCAGTGTCAGTCGATGTGTTTACTTATCACTAAGCTCTTCCAGTTATTTATCAACTTTTCTCTGATGACTTTTATCAATATTTTTATAACGACAATTGTTGCTGAAACAGGCCTACCGTTTAAAGGGTATTCCATATACTTTTTTTTGTAAATACTGGCACACTGTTTGTAATCTTTTCCACTGATCTGCCACTTTGATTTTTCGGAGTGAAATAAAATGTTCCCAAAGAAAATAACTCAGTTTTTCTTCCCATTCTTTATATAACTAATAATGTTGTCTCATCTGGTCTTCTTGATTTTTATTTTGTTAACATTCAGTAATAATTTCTTAATTACCTCTTCAGTTATCTTACTATCCGCTTAAGTCAATTATTTGTTTGGCATTACTGTTGTCTTCAGCAAGTTGTCTCTAGCAGATTGTCTCCAACAGGTTGTCTCCAGCAGGGTGTTTCCAGCAGGTTGTCTCCAACAGGTTGTCTCCAGCAGGGTGTTTCCAGCAGGTTGTCTCCAGCAGATTGTCTCCAGCAGGGTGTTTCCAGCAGGTTGTCTCCAGCAGATTGTCTCCAGCAGATTGTCTCCAGCAGATTGTTTCTAGCAGGTTGTCTCCAACAGGTTGTCTCCAGCAGATTGTCTCCAGCAGGCTGTCTCCAGCAGATTGTTTCTAGCAGGTTGTCTCCAGCAGGGTGTTTCCAGCAGGTTTTCTCCAGCAGGGTGTTTCCAGCAGGTTGTCTCCAGCAGGGTGTTTCCAGCATGTTGTCTCCAGCAGGTTGTCTCCAGCAGGTTGTCTCCAGCAGGTTGTCTCCAGCAGGTTGTCTTCAGCAAGTTGTCTCTAGCAGATTGTCTCCAACAGGTTGTCTCCAGCAGGTTGTCTCCAGCAGGGTGTTTTCAGCAGGTTGTCTCCAGTAGGCTGTCTCCAGCAGGTTGTCTCCAGCAGGCTGTCTCCAGCAGGTTGTCTCCAGCAGGTTGTCTCCAGCAGGTTGTCTCCAGCAGGTTGTCTCCAGCAGGTTGTCTCCAGCAGGTTGTCTCCAGCAGGCTGTCTCCAGCAGGATGTTTCCAGCAGGTTGTCTCCAGCAGGTTGTCTCCAGCAGGTTGTCTCCAGCAGGTTGTCTCCAGCAGGCTGTCTCCAGCAGGGTGTCTCCAGCAGGTTGTCTCCAGCAGGTTGTCTCCAGCAGGTTGTCTCCAGCAGGTTGTCTCCAGCAGGCTGTCTCCAGCAGGATGTTTCAAGCAGGTTGTCTCCAGCAGGTTGTCTCCAGCAGGTTGTCTCCAGCAGGTTGTCTCCAGCAGGCTGTCTCCAGCAGGGTGTTTCCAGCAGGTTGTCTCCAGCAGGTTGTCTCCAGCAGGTTGTCTCCAGCAGGGTGTTTCCAGCAGGTTGTCTCCAGCAGGTTGTCTCCAGCAGGCTGTCTCCAGCAGGGTGTTTCCAGCAGGTTGTCTCCAGCAGGTTGTCTCCAACAGGTTGTCTGCAGCAGATTGTCTCCAGCAGGCTGTCTCCAGCAGGTTGTCTCCAGCAGGCTGTCTCCAGCAGGTTGTCTCCAGCAGGCTGTCTCCAGCAGATTGTCTCCAGCAGGTTGTCTCCAGCAGATTGTCTCCAGCAGGTTGTCTCCAGCAGGCTGTCTCCAGAAGGGTGTTTCCAGCAGGTTTACTCCAGCAGGTTGTGTCCAGCAGGTTGTCTCCAGCAGGCTGTCTCCAGCAGGTTGTCTCCAGCAGGTTGTCTCCAGCAGGTTGTCTCCAGCAGGTTGTCTCCAGCAGGCTGTCTCCAGCAGGGTGTTTCCAGCAGGTTGTCTCCAGCAGGTTGTCTCCAGCAGGTTGTCTCCAGCAGGCTGTCTCCAGCAGGGTGTTTCCAGCAGGTTGTCTCCAGCAGGTTGTCTCCAGCAGGTTGTCTCCAGCAGGTTGTCTCCAGCAGGCTGTCTCCAGCAGGTTTCTTCAGTAAAGATTCCCATATGTTGCATAAGTGTCTCAATTCTTCAACTTGTCGGTTTTCTAAAGCATTCATCACACACACAGGCACCAGGGTGTTCGGCAACTGATGTGGGTCGCATCCCGGGAAAGAGGATCAAAGGAGCCCAGTCGAAATAAGCCAGACATTTTAGGTTATCCTGTGTTACTAATAAGATCTTATATAGCGTTGTTTACATGTTATCACTCGGCCTAGGCTTCTCTAACTCGTGCAGGGCGCCTGGACCCCCCTCTCCTGCCCAAGGGGCACGACACCTCTCCCTCTCCCCTGGGGGCCCGCCCCTTCCCCTGGTTTTAGGGGTCTGCCCCCTCCCCTCTCCCCCTCACCTTGGTAATTACCTCCAGCGTAGTCCTCAGTATCAAAACTCACTCGCTCAAAGGCGGCTAGTAAACAAGTCATTAATCTTCAACACAAGCGATATTGATTCAATGGTCGCGCATCGCAAAGGTTGTGTTAATCTGGATCAAGACCTTGGTCGCTCACCCCAGGAACACAGGTGGGACTTTCACCCTTACTGTTCTTCACGTCGCAACCATTCAACAGGAACGTCCATCTAACACCAAAGAGGAAATTGTGCGCCGTGTTTGTGTGAGAGCGAGGTGTAGCATGGAGGGAGGGAGGGGCACAGTCTATGGGACTTTTATCCAGGTGTTTCCATATTGACGCTAAGTGTATGATTAATGGTGGTACCCCGGCTGTTGTTGTTATTGCAGCTAACAGGGGGAAAAAATCACCTGGCATAGTTCTTGGCCATGTTGACTGGCTCAGTGGTGTCGGTGGTGGCGTTTGTTTTATGGGGAAGAGGCCACAAGAAGCTACATTAATGTACACACGCTGGGAGAGTGATACTTGATGATGCTGTCCACAGAAGTGTAACCGCTGTTTTACCTCTCAGACACTACTGTGTCTGGGTGTGACTTGTATATGGTCCAAGTAGGACCGAAACGTCGTCATAAGCCTCAGTCTTCTATGTGTGGGTCATGTGAATATTGTTCCAGTCGCGGTATTGTGACTTCTTGTTCTTTCTGGGTGTGTGGCATTACCACTGTGTCTCTGCGCATATATTAACTTTCTGGGTGTGTAGCATTACCACTGTGTCTCTGCGCATATATTAACTTTCTGAGTGTGTAGCATTACCACTGTGTCTCTGCGCATATATTAACTTTCTGAGTGTGTGGCATTACCACTGTGTCTCTGCGCATATATTAACTTTCTGAGTGTGTAGCATTACCACTGTGTCTCTGCGCATATATTAACTTTGTTCACTGGGAGTTAACTGCGCAGCACAAACCGGAAAACTTCAGTAGTTATTAAAGAAATAAAACAAAGTACTTCAACAATAAAACAAGACACTTCAACAATAAAACAAGACACTTCAACAATAAAACAAGACACTTCAACAATTAAACAAGACACTTCAACAATTAAACAAGACACTTCAACAATAAAACAAGACACTTCAACAATTAAACAAGACACTTCAACAATAAAACAAGAAACTTCAACAATAAAACAAGACACTTCAACAATTAAACAAGACACTTCAACAATAAAACAAGACACTTCAACAATTAAACAAGACACTTCAACAATAAAACAAGAAACTTCAACAATAAAACAAGACACTTCAACAATTAAACAAGACACTTCAACAATTAAACAAGACACTTCAACAATAAAACAAGACACTTCAACAATTAAACAAGACACTTCAACAATAAAACAAGAAACTTCAACAATAAAACAAGACACTTCAACAATTAAACAAGACACTTCAACAATAAAACAAGAAACTTCAACAATAAAACAAGACACTTCAACAATTAAACAAGACACTTCAACAATTAAACAAGACACTTCAACAATAATTGCTTGTTCTCTCAAGGCTGGAATATTGATGTACAATAACTGCCCCTTTCAAAGCAGGTAATATTGCAGATGTACGATATAGCACCTAAATTACCTGGAATTTTTGAAATCCCTTGATTTGTATTCTCTGGAATGCAGGCGAGAAAGATACATGATAATATACGTTTGCAAAATCCAAAAGGGGCTACTACCAAATTTACACATGAAAATCACTCCCTATGAAAGCAAAAGACTCAGCAGGAGATGCAACATTCCCCCAATGAAAAGCAGGAGCGCCACGAGTACATTGAGAGACAACACAATAAGTGTCAGGGGTCCAAGACTGTTCAACTGCCTCCCAGCATACATAAGGAGGATTACCAATAGACCCCTGGCTGTCTTGAAGAAGGCACTGGACAGGCACCTAAAGTCAGTACCTGATCGGCCAGTTTGCGTGTGGCCAGAAGTAACAGCCTGGTTGATCAGGTCATGATCCCCGAAACCATCTCCAGGTATACTTAACCTAAAAAGACTCTTCCGTCCAGGTAATTCGCTCAATTGTTTGTATTAAAAAGCCGTCTGGGTCTACCTCGAGGAAATGTAAGAGAATTGATTCTTCCACGTTACACCAGATGATGGTGGCACAGTGGTCAGGAGTGTCTCCTGACACTAGTCTCCTGACACTGGCCTTCTGACACTGGTCTCCTGACACTGCTCTTCTGACACTGGTCTCCTGACACTATCTCCTGAGGCGCACATCAATCAGATAACTGCTGCAGCATACGGGCGCCTGGCAAACCTACGGATAGCGTTCCGATACCTCAGTAAGGATTCGTTTAAGACTCTGTACACCATCTACGTCAGGCCCATACTGGAGTATGCAGCACCAGTTTGGAATCCACACCTAGTCAAGCACGTCAAGAAATTAGAGAAAGTGCAAAGGTTTGCAACAAGACTAGTCCCAGAGCTACGGGGATTGTCCTATGAAGAAAGGTTGAGGGAAATCGGCCTGACGACACTGGAGGCCAGGAGGGTCAGGGGAGACATGATAACGACATATAAAATACTGCGCGGAATAGACGAGGTGGACAAAGACGGGATGTTCCAGAGATGGGACACAGACACAAGAGGTCACAATTGGAAGTTGAAGACTAAGATGAATCAAAGGGATGTTAGGAAGTATTTCTTCAGTCATAGAGTAGTCAGGCCATGGAATAGCCTAGAAAGTGATGTGGTGGAGGCAGGAACCATACATAGTTTTAAGGCGAGGTATGATAGAGCTCATGGGGCAGGGAGAGAGAGGACCTAGTAGCAATCAGCGAAGAGGCGGGGCCAGGAGCTGTGACTCGACCCCTGCAACCACAAATAGGTGAGTACAAATAGGTGAGTACTAGTCTCCTGACACTGCTCTTATGACACTGGTCTCCTGACACTAGTCTCCTGACACTGGCCTTCTGACACTGGTCTCCTGACACTGCTCTTCTGACACTGGTCTCCTGACACTGCTCTTCTGACACTGGTCTCCTGACACTAGTCTCATGACACTGGCCTTCTGACACTGGTCTCCTGACACTGCTCTTGACACTGGTCTCCTGACACTGGCCTTCTGACACTGGTCTCCTGACACTGCTCTTCTGACACTGGTCTCCTGACACTGCTCTTCTGACACTGGTCTCCTGACACTGGTCTCCTGACACTGGCCTTCTGACACTGGTCTCCTGACACTGCTCTTCTGACACTGGTCTCCTGACACTGCTCTTCTGACACTGGTCTCCTGACACTAGTCTCATGACACTGGTCTTCTGACACTGGTCTCCTGACACTGCTCTTGACACTGGTCCCTGACACGGGCCTTCTGACACTGGTCTCCTGACACTGCTCTTCTGACACTGGTCTCCTGACACTGCTCTTCTGACACTAGTCTCATGACACTGGTCTTCTGACACTGGTCTCCTGACACTGCTCTTGACACTGGTCTCCTGACACTGGCCTTCTGACACTGGTCTCCTGACACTGCTCTTCTGACACTGGTCTCCTGACACTGCTCTTCTGACACTGGTCTCCTGACACTAGTCTCATAACACTGGTCTTCTGACACTGGTCTCCTGACACTGGTCTCCTGACGCTAGTCTCCTGACACTGGCCTTCTGACACTGGTCTCCTGACACTGCTCTTCTGACACTGGTCTCCTGACACTGCTCTTCTGACACTGGTCTCCTGACACTGGTCTCCTGACACTGGCCTTCTGACACTGGTCTCCTGACACTGCTCTTCTGACACTGATCTCCTGACACTGCTCTTATGACACTGATCTCCTGACACTGCTCTTCTGACACTGGCCTTCTGACACTGATCTCCTGACACTGCTCTTCTGACACTGGCCTTCTGACACTGGTCTCCTGACACTGCTCTTCTGACACTGGCCTTCTGACACTGGTCTCCTGACACTGCTCTTCTGACACTGGTCTCCTAACACTGGTCTCCTGACACTGGCCTTCTGACACTAGTCTCCTGACACTGCTCTTCTGACACTGGTCTCCTGACACTGCTCTTGACACTGGTCTCCTGACATTGGTCTCCTGACACTGGTCTCCTGACACTGCTCTTCTGAAACTGGTCTCCTAACACTGGTCTCCTGACACTGGCCTTCTGACACTGGTCTCCTGACACTGCTCTTCTGACACTGGTCTCCTGACACTGCTCTTCTGACACTGGTCTCCTGACACTGGCCTTCTGACACTGGTCTCCTGACACTGCTCTTCTGACACTGGTCTCCTGACACTGCTCTTCTGACACTGGTCTCCTGACACTGCTCTTCTGACACTGGTCTCCTGACACTGCTCTTCTGACACTGGTCTCCTGACACTGCTCTTCTGACACTGGTCTCCTGACACTGCTCTTCTGACACTGGTCTCCTGACACTGGTCTCCTGACACTGGCCTTCTGATACTGGTCTCCTGACACTGCTCTTCTGATACTGGTCTCCTAACACTGGTCTCCTGACACTGGCCTTCTGACACTGGTCTCCTGACACTGCTCTTCTGATACTGGTCTTCTGACACTGGTCTCCTGACACTGGTCTCCTGAGTTAGTTTAATATGTTTATTATGCACCCCATACCCATCCTGTGGGCGGTAGTCAAAAGATTACAGAGGTACATAATGGGTCCAGGGACTGTACCTCAACATTACGAAGGTACATAATGGGTCCAGGGACTGTACCTCAACATTACGAAGGTACATAATGGGTCCAGGGACTGTACCTCAACATTACGAAGGCACATAATGGGTCCAGGGACTGTACCTCAACATTACGAAGGTACATAATGGGTCCAGGGACTGTACCTCAACATTACGAAGGTACATAATGGGTCCAGGGACTGTACCTCAACATTACGAAGGTACATAATGGGTCCAGGGACTGTACCTCAACATTACGAAGGTACATAATGGGTCCAGGGACTGTACCTCAACATTACGAAGGTACATAATGGGTCCAGGGACTGTACCTCAACATTACGAAGGTACATAATGGGTCCAGGGACTGTACCTCAACATTCGAAGGTACATAATGGGTCCAGAGACTGTACCTCAACATTACAAAGGTACATAATGGGTCCAGGGACTGTACCTCAACATTACGAAGGTACATAATGGGTCCAGGGACTGCACCTCAACATTACGAAGGTACATAATGGGGCCAGGGACTGTACCTCAACATTACGAAGGTACATAATGGGTCCAGGGACTGTACCTCAACATTACGAAGGTACATAATGGGTCCAGGGACTGTACCTCAACATTACGAAGGTACATAATGGGTCCAGGGACTGTACCTCAACATTACGAAGGTACATAATGGGTCCAGGGACTGGGCCCCAAAGTTTGGTCTACTTTATTTCTTTACTTCAATAAAACATTAACAGTGAAGGTACATACCGTGTAAGTAAGTCAATTGGCGTGAAAACCTCAAGAAATTTGATATCTTTGGGTCTCTGCGCGATCCGTTAATAGTAACTTTAAACTGCACAACCCCAGCCTCGTGTAAGTCAGTGTAGGCGAGGATATTATTCTAAAGTGTCAGTGTAGGCCAGGATATTATTCTAAAGTGTCAGTGTAGGACAGGATATTATTCTAAAGTATCAGTGTAGGCCAGGATATTATTCTAAAGTGTCAGTGTAGGCCAGGATATTATTCTAAAGTGTCAGTGTAGGCCAGGATATTATTCTAATCTGTCAGTGTAGGCCAGGATATTATTCTAAAGTATCAGTGTAGGCCAGGATATTATTCTAAAGTATCAGTGTAGGCCAGGATATTATTCTAAAGTATCAGTGTAGGCCAGGATATTATTCTAAAGTATCAGTGTAGGCGAGGATATTATTCTAAAGTATCAGTGTAGGCGAGGATATTATTCTAAAGTGTCAGTGTAGGCCAGGATATTATTCTAAAGTGTCAGTGTAGGCCAGGATATTATTCTAAAGTGTCAGTGTAGGCCAGGATATTATTCTAAAGTGTCAGTGTAGGCGAGGATATTATTCTAAAGTGTCAGTGTAGGCCAGGATATTATTCTAAAGTGTCAGTGTAGGCCAGGATATTATCCTAAAGTGTCAGTGTATGCCAGGATATTATTCTAAAGTGTCAGTGTAGGCGAGGATATTATTCTAAAGTGTCAGTGTAGGCCAGGATATTATTCTAATCTGTCAGTGTAGGCCAGGATATTATTCTAAAGTGTCAGTGTAGGCCAGGATATTATTCTAAAGTATCAGTGTAGGCCAGGATATTATTCTAAAGTGTCAGTGTAGGCGAGGATATTATTCTAAAGTGTCAGTGTAGGCCAGGATATTATTCTAATCTGTCAGTGTAGTCCAGGATATTATTCTAATCTGTCAGTGTAGGCCAGGATATTATTCTAAAGTGTCAGTGTAGGCAAGGATATTATTCTAATCTGTCAGTGTAGTCCAGGATATTATTCTAATCTGTCAGTGTAGTCCAGGATATTATTCTAAAGTGTCAGTGTAGGCCAGGATATTATTCTAATCTGTCAGTGTAGGCCAGGATATTATTCTAAAGTATCAGTGTAGGCCAGGATATTATTCTAAAGTGTCAGTGTAGGCCAGGATATTATTCTAAAGTGTCAGTGTAGGCCAGGATATTATTCTAAAGTGTCAGTGTAGTCCAGGATATTATTCTAAAGTGTCAGTGTAGGCCAGGATATTATTCTAAAGTATCAGTGTAGGCCAGGATATTATTCTAAAGTGTCAGTGTAGGCCAGGATATTATTCTAAAGTATCAGTGTAGGCCAGGATATTATTCTAAAGTGTCAGTGTAGGCCAGGATATTATTCTAAAGTGTCAGTGTAGTCCAGGATATTATTCTAAAGTGTCAGTGTAGGCCAGGATATTATTCTAAAGTATCAGTGTAGGCCAGGATATTATTCTAAAGTGTCAGTGTAGGCCAGGATATTATTCTAAAGTGTCAGTGTAGTCCAGGATATTATTCTAATCTGTCAGTGTAGGCCAGGATATTATTCTAAAGTATCAGTGTAGGCCAGGATATTATTCTAAAGTGTCAGTGTAGGCCAGGATATTATTCTAATCTGTCAGTGTAGGCCAGGATATTATTCTAAAGTGTCAGTGTAGGCCAGGATATTATTCTAATCTGTCAGTGTAGTCCAGGATATTATTCTAATCTGTCAGTGTAGGCCAGGATATTATTCTAAAGTATCAGTGTAGGCCAGGATATTATTCTAAAGTGTCAGTGTAGGCCAGGATATTATTCTAATCTGTCAGTGTAGGCCAGGATATTATTCTAAAGTATCAGTGTAGGCCAGGATATTATTCTAAAGTGTCAGTGTAGGCCAGGATATTATTCTAATGTGTCAGTGTAGGCCAGGATATTATTCTAATGTGTCAGTGTAGGCCAGGATATTATTCTGAAGTGTCAGTGTAGGCCAGGATATTATTCTGAAGTGTCAGTGTAGGCCAGGATATTATTCTAAAGTGTCAGTGTAGGCCAGGATATTATTCTAAAGTATCAGTGTAGGCCAGGATATTATTCTAAAGTGTCAGTGTAGGCCAGGATATTATTCTAAAGTGTCAGTGTAGGCCAGGATATTATTCTAAAGTATCAGTGTAGGCCAGGATATTATTCTAAAGTGTCAGTGTAGGCCAGGATATTATTCTAAAGTATCAGTGTAGGCCAGGATATTATTCTAAAGTGTCAGTGTAGGCCAGGATATTATTCTAAAGTATCAGTGTAGGCCAGGATATTATTCTAAAGTGTCAGTGTAGGCCAGGATATTATTCTAAAGTGTCAGTGTAGTCCAGGATATTATTCTAAAGTATCAGTGTAGGCCAGGATATTATTCTAAAGTGTCAGTGTAGGCCAGGATATTATTCTAAAGTGTCAGTGTAGGCGAGGATATTATTCTAAAGTGTCAGTGTAGGCGAGGATATTATTCTAAAGTATCAGTGTAGGCCAGGATATTATTCTAATGTGTCAGTGTAGGCGAGGATATTATTCTGAAGTGTCAGTGTAGGCCAGGATATTATTCTAAAGTGTCAGTGTAGTCCAGGATATTATTCTAAAGTATCAGTGTAGGCCAGGATATTATTCTAAAGTGTCAGTGTAGGCCAGGATATTATTCTAAAGTATCAGTGTAGGCCAGGATATTATTCTAAAGTGTCAGTGTAGGCCAGGATATTAGTATAATGTGTCAGTACAGGAGAGGATATTTGTATAATGTGTCAGTACAGGAGAGGATATTTGTATAATGTGTCAGTACAGGAGAGGATATTTGTATAATGTGTCAGTACAGGAGAGGATATTTGTATAATGTGTCAGTACAGGAGAGGATATTTGTATAATGTGTCAGTACAGGAGAGGATATTTGTATAATGTGTCAGTACAGGAGAGGATATTAGTATAATGTGTCAGTACACGCGAGGATATTTGTATAATGTGTCAGTACAGGCGAGGATATTTGTATAATGTGTCAGTACAGGCGAGGATATTTGTATAATGTGTCAGTACAGGAGAGGATATTTGTATAATGTGTCAGTACAGGCGAGGATATTTGTATAATGTGTCGGTACAGGAGAGGATATTTGTATAATGTGTCGGTACAGGAGAGGATATTTGTATAATGTGTCAGTACAGGAGAGGATATTTGTATAATGTGTCAGTACAGGAGAGGATATTTGTATAATGTGTCGGTACAGGAGAGGATATTTGTATAATGTGTCAGTACAGGAGAGGATATTTGTATAATGTGTCAGTACAGGAGAGGATATTTGTATAATGTGTCAGTACACGCGAGGATATTTGTATAATGTGTCGGTACAGGAGAGGATATTTGTATAATGTGTCAGTACAGGCGAGGATATTTGTATAATGTGTCAGTACAGGCGAGGATATTTGTATAATGTGTCAGTACAGGCGAGGATATTAGTATAATGTGTCAGTACAGGAGAGGATATTAGTATAATGTGTCAGTACAGGCGAGGATATTAGTATAATGTGTCAGTACAGGCGAGGATATTTGTATAATGTGTCAGTACAGGCGAGGATATTTGTATAATGTGTCAGTACAGGCGAGGATATTTGTATAATCTGTCAGTTCAGGCGAGGATATTTGTATAATGTGTCAGTACAGGCGAGGATATTTGTATAATGTGTCAGTACAGGCGAGGATATTTGTATAATGTGTCAGTACACGCGAGGATATTTGTATAATGTGTCAGTACACGCGAGGATATTTGTATAATGTGTCAGTACACGCGAGGATATTTGTATAATGTGTCAGTACAGGCGAGGATATTTGTATAATGTGTCAGTACACGCGAGGATATTTGTATAATGTGTCAGTACAGGCGAGGATATTAGTATAATGTGTCAGTACAGGAGAGGATATTTGTATAATGTGTCAGTACAGGAGAGGATATTTGTATAATGTGTCAGTACAGGAGAGGATATTTGTATAATGTGTCAGTACAGGAGAGGATATTTGTATAATGTGTCAGTACAGGAGAGGATATTTGTATAATGTGTCAGTACAGGAGAGGATATTTGTATAATGTGTCAGTACACGCGAGGATATTTGTATAATGTGTCAGTACACGCGAGGATATTTGTATAATGTGTCAGTACACGCGAGGATATTTGTATAATGTGTCAGTACAGGAGAGGATATTTGTATAATGTGTCGGTACAGGAGAGGATATTTGTATAATGTGTCAGTACAGGAGAGGATATTTGTATAATGTGTCAGTACAGGAGAGGATATTTGTATAATGTGTCAGTACACGCGAGGATATTTGTATAATGTGTCAGTACAGGAGAGGATATTTGTATAATGTGTCGGTACAGGAGAGGATATTTGTATAATGTGTCAGTACACGCGAGGATATTTGTATAATGTGTCAGTACAGGAGAGGATATTTGTATAATGTGTCAGTACAGGAGAGGATATTTGTATAATGTGTCGGTACAGGAGAGGATATTTGTATAATGTGTCGGTACAGGAGAGGATATTTGTATAATGTGTCGGTACAGGAGAGGATATTTGTATAATGTGTCAGTACAGGAGAGGATATTTGTATAATGTGTCAGTACACGCGAGGATATTTGTATAATGTGTCAGTACAGGAGAGGATATTTGTATAATGTGTCAGTACAGGAGAGGATATTTGTATAATGTGTCAGTACAGGAGAGGATATTTGTATAATGTGTCAGTACAGGAGAGGATATTTGTATAATGTGTCAGTACAGGAGAGGATATTTGTATAATGTGTCAGTACAGGAGAGGATATTTGTATAATGTGTCAGTACAGGAGAGGATATTTGTATAATGTGTCAGTACAGGAGAGGATATTTGTATAATGTGTCAGTACAGGAGAGGATATTTGTATAATGTGTCAGTACAGGAGAGGATATTTGTATAATGTGTCAGTACAGGCGAGGATATTTGTATAATGTGTCAGTACAGGCGAGGATATTTGTATAATGTGTCAGTACAGGAGAGGATATTTGTATAATGTGTCAGTACAGGCGAGGATATTTGTATAATGTGTCAGTACAGGAGAGGATATTTGTATAATGTGTCAGTACAGGCGAGGATATTTGTATAATGTGTCAGTACAGGAGAGGATATTTGTATAATGTGTCAGTACAGGAGAGGATATTTGTATAATGTGTCAGTACAGGAGAGGATATTTGTATAATGTGTCAGTACAGGAGAGGATATTTGTATAATGTGTCAGTACAGGAGAGGATATTTGTATAATGTGTCAGTACAGGAGAGGATATTTGTATAATGTGTCAGTACAGGAGAGGATATTTGTATAATGTGTCAGTACAGGAGAGGATATTTGTATAATGTGTCAGTACAGGAGAGGATATTTGTATAATGTGTCAGTACAGGCGAGGATATTTGTATAATGTGTCAGTACAGGAGAGGATATTTGTATAATGTGTCAGTACAGGAGAGGATATTTGTATAATGTGTCAGTACAGGAGAGGATATTTGTATAATGTGTCAGTACAGGAGAGGATATTTGTATAATGTGTCAGTACAGGAGAGGATATTTGTATAATGTGTCAGTACAGGAGAGGATATTTGTATAATGTGTCAGTACAGGAGAGGATATTTGTATAATGTGTCAGTACAGGAGAGGATATTTGTATAATGTGTCAGTACAGGCGAGGATATTTGTATAATGTGTCAGTACAGGCGAGGATATTTGTATAATGTGTCAGTACAGGAGAGGATATTTGTATAATGTGTCAGTACAGGAGAGGATATTTGTATAATGTGTCAGTACAGGCGAGGATATTTGTATAATGTGTCAGTACAGGCGAGGATATTTGTATAATGTGTCAGTACAGGAGAGGATATTTGTATAATGTGTCAGTACAGGAGAGGATATTTGTATAATGTGTCAGTACAGGAGAGGATATTTGTATAATGTGGCATATGTTCATCATGTGGTTAAGAATTAGTCTTGAACAGTTGAAGACAATCAGATTTAGTATTATCACATGGACACTAATATCTCATGTTTATCAAGGAAAATGGAAAATTAAAACATATGTAACCATAGATTTTACATCTTGCAGCAAGAAACACCAGTTCTGAGGCCAGCAAGAAACACCAGTTCTGAGGCCAGCAAGAAACACCAGTTCTGAGGCCAGCAAGAAACACCAGCTCTGAGGCCAGCAAGAAACACCAGTTCTGAGGCCAGCAAGAAACACCAGTTCTGAGGCCAGCAAGAAACACCAGTTCTGAGGCCAGCAAGAAACACCAGTTCTAAGGCCAGCAAGAAACACCAGTTCTGAGGCCAGCAAGAAACACCAGTTCTGAGGCCAGCAAGAAACACCAGTTCTGAGGCCAGCAAGAAACACCAGTTCTGAGGCCAGCAAGAAACACCAGTTCTGAGGCCAGCAAGAAACACCAGTTCTGAGGCCAGCAAGAAACACCAGTTCTGAGGCCAGCAAGAAACACCAG
Organism: Cherax quadricarinatus; assembly: GCF_038502225.1. Lineage (NCBI taxonomy): Eukaryota > Metazoa > Arthropoda > Malacostraca > Decapoda > Parastacidae > Cherax > Cherax quadricarinatus. Next base: position 5,687,940 of record NC_091299.1, read on the forward strand.
CTCTGAAGCCAGCAAGAAACACCAGTTCTGAGGCCAGCAAGAAACACCAGCTCTGAGGCCAGCAAGAAACACCAGTTCTGAGGCCAGCAAGACACACCAGCTCTAAGGCCAGCAAGACACACCAGCTGAGGCCAGCAAGAAACACCAGCTGTGAGGCCAGCAAGAAACACCAGTTCTGAGGCCAGCAAGAAACACCAGCTCTGAGGCCAGCAAGAAACACCAGCTCTGAGGCCAGCAAGACACACCAGCTCTGAGGCCAGCAAGAAACGCCAGCTCTGAGGCCAGCAAGAAACGCCAGCTCTGAGGCCAGCAAGACACACCAGCTCAGAGGCCAGCAAGATACACCAGCTCTGAGGCCAGCAAGAATCACCAGCTCTGAGGCCAGCAAGAAACGCCAGCTCTGAGGCCAGCAAGAAACACCAGTTCTGAGGCCAGCAAGAAACACCAGTTCTGAGGCCAGCAAGAAACACCAGCTCTGAAGCCAGCAAGAAACACCAGTTCTGAGGCCAGCAAGAAACACCAGCTCTGAGGCCAGCAAGAAACACCAGTTCTGAGGCCAGCAAGACACACCAGCTCTAAGGCCAGCAAGACACACCAGCTCTGAGGCCAGCAAGAAACACCAGCTGTGAGGCCAGCAAGAAACACCAGTTCTGAGGCCAGCAAGAAACACCAGCTCTGAGGCCAGCAAGAAACACCAGCTCTGAGGCCAGCAAGACACACCAGCTCTGAGGCCAGCAAGAATCACCAGCTCTGAGGCCAGCAAGAAACGCCAGCTCTGAGGCCAGCAAGAAACACCAGCTGTGAGGCCAGCAAGAAACACCAGTTCTGAGGCCAGCAAGAAACACCAGCTCTGAGGCCAGCAAGAAACACCAGCTCTGAGGCCAGCAAGACACACCAGCTCTGAGGCCAGCAAGAAACACCAGCTCTGAGGCCAGCAAGAAACACCAGTTCTGAGGCCAGCAAGAAACACCAGCTCTGAGGCCAGCAAGAATCACCAGCTCTGAGGCCAGCAAGACACACCAGCTCTGAGGCCAGCAAGAATCACCAGCTCTGTGGCCAGCAAGAAACGCCAGCTCTGAGGCCAGCAAGAAACACCAGCTGTGAGGCCAGCAAGAAACACCAGTTCTGAGGCCAGCAAGAAACACCAGCTCTGAGGCCAGCAAGAAACACCAGCTCTGAGGCCAGCAAGACACACTAGCTCTGAGGCCAGCAAGAATCACCAGCTCTGAGGCCAGCAAGAAACACCAGCTCTGAGGCCAGCAAGAAACACCAGCTCTGAGGCCAGCAAGAAACGCCAGCTCTGAGGCCAGCAAGAAACGCCAGCTCTGAGGCCAGCAAGAATCACCAGCTCTGAGGCCAGAAAGAAACACCAGCTCTGACGCCAGCAAGAAACACCAGCTCTGAGGCCAGCGAGAAACACCAGCTCTGAGGCCAGCAAGACACACCAGCTCTGAGGCCAGCAAGAATCACCAGCTCTGAGGCCAGCAAGAAACACCAGCTCTGAGGCCAGCAAGAAACACCAGCTCTGAGGCCAGCAAGACACACCAGCTCTGAGGCCAGCAAGAATCACCAGCTCTGAGGCCAGCAAGAAACACCAGCTCTGAGGCCAGCAAGAAACACCAGCTCTGAGGCCAGCAAGAAACACCAGTTCTGAGGCCAGCAAGAAACACCAGTTCTGAGGCCAGCAAGAAACACCAGTTCTGAGGCCAGCAAGACACACCAGCTCTGAGGCCAGCAAGAATCACCAGCTCTGAGGCCAGCAAGAAACACCAGCTCTGAGGCCAGCAAGAAACACCAGCTCTGAGGCCAGCAAGACACACCAGCTCTGAGGCCAGCAAGAATCACCAGCTCTGAGGCCAGCAAGAAACACCAGCTCTGAGGCCAGCAAGAAACACCAGCTCTGAGGCCAGCAAGAAACACCAGTTCTGAGGCCAGCAAGAAACACCAGTTCTGAGGCCAGCAAGAAACACCAGCTCTGAGGCCAAACTAATGAGGCGTTATCTTGTTATTTCAGATACCAATGTCTTACAATAGTCCAGCACATTAAGTTTGAATCCAGTCAGAATCTGCATTATCCAGCTATCAGAACTTAAAGGTTAAGGTAAGTGGATGAAGAACTCAGAAATTATCACATGAGAATAAAATATTAAAATTTCGCTAATTTGTTCCACAAAATAAAGGCAAATTAGGACTAACACAGGTGATAATAAATCCAAAATTTTCTCTAAGTAAAATTTTGACCGACTCAAACTAAACTTATGGGTTATCATTCTTCTTATAGACTACATCATCACTAATATTTTGAAGCCGATCTGAAGAACCATTCTTTAGTTACTGAATATAAGTGAATATCACTGTTTATTCAATATCACTGGCAAATTGGGACTTATGGTACAGTGAACCTGGAATTCAGGAAACCACACCAGTGGGGGAAATCTGAAGCCGATCGGATGACTCATTCTCCAGTTATGGCACGAATTCCAACAATTTCAAGCATTTTTTTTAACTATTTTACGACATGAACCAATTTACCAGAACACAAACAAAATTTCACAGATACCATTCTGGCCCAAAGATGCGTCAGCCATTAAAAACTGAAACTAGTCAGTAGAGGCGAACTGAAACATATTTAACCTAACTTAAAGTGAATAAACATTTCACACATAAAATGGCCAGATCTCCTTCACATCTGAGACTAACTCTCCACCGTCACCAGATTTTTTGGGCACCTCATTTCAGGTTATCTGAGTCATTCCAGGATGATGGGAATGACTACAACAACTTGGGTCACAGTAAACATGGTAATTTCTCCAGTAATATTGCCCTAGTAACCTTTCACAGGTGTTGACATTTTAAATCCGGTGTGATGAGGCTTTCTCGGGTAATAATAAAAATAAAAACAAAGTGATGGAGGAAGACAAAAGAATTATGAAAAAATCTGCAACTTCCTGAGGGTTCCTCCTCGGGGATATTAATAAATATATATAATTAAGTGATATATCAACCACTCTGCGTTTTAAAACAAAAATCTCAAATCTGGCCTTGAAATATGAAATGAGCTCAGCGTCTCTGTTAAGCTCTGTTGGGCTCTGTTGTTAGGCTCTGTTAGGCTCTGTTGTTAGGCTCTGTTAGGCTCTGTTGTTAGGCTCTCAAAGCTCACAATTCACTATAATATAGGCTAGATTAATGACTAAGACTGGGGAGTAAGGAAATATTAATGAGTACATAAGCTCCGGAGATATACACTTCCGTATATATGCTGTGAATATCCTTTTTTTAGTATGTTCAATCACTCTCAAATATTATACGTCCCTAATAACCCGAACTTCCTTAAAAATTGGGTTTTACCTAAAATTTTTTATAGATTGACAGACACATTTTTTCAATGACAATGATATCATTTTTGACCTGCCCTAAATCAGAAACCTCACTTAACCTTTCCTAACTTACCGTAATTTTTAATAGGTATACTTTACTAAATATATCATAGATGAGTTTATATTTATTTAATACGACTTAAAAACTGTTAAGACACATTTTTTCCTTACGTTCAGGTTGATTTTCGCAGATTTATTGCAAAAATATTGTTCACGCAGCTTATTCGGCAGGAAACACCCTTGCTTTCTAGGTCTAACTTCCCGGTTTGGATATATATATATATATATATATATATATATATATATATATATATATATATATATATATATATATATATATATATATATATATATATAAATATATATATATATATATATATATATATATATATATATATATATATATATATATATATATATATATATATATATATATATATATATATATATATATATAAACACATGATATCACAATATGAAAAATAAAGACACTGAAAAAATAGTGAAATTCCAAGCGCTTTCGTGATTCCTCACATTATCAAGGAATAGTAAAAAGAATAAAAGAACAAGATATGACTACTCACCGAGAGTGACAGTGTTGTGGAGACTAAGTCACCTCAACTGAAAAAAATAAGTGACATGTCAGACATAGTTTAAAATCCTCATGAGGTAAGTGATACAGTATGTGTTACTGGGTAAGTGATACAGTATGTGTTACTGGGTAAGTGATACAGTATGTGTTACTGGGTAAGTGATACAGTATGTGTTACTGGGTAAGTGATACAGTATGTGTTACTGGGTAAGTGATACAGTATGTGTTACTGTGTAAGTGATACAGTGTGTGTTACTGGGTAAGTGATACAGTATGTGTTACTGGGTAAGTGATACATTATGTGTCACTGGGTAAGTGATACAGTATGTGTTATTGGGTAAGTGATACAGTATGTGTCACTGGGTAAGTGATACAGTATGTGTCACTGGGTAAGTGATACAGTATGTGTTACTGGGTAAGTGATACAGTATGTGTTACTGGGTAAGTGATACATTATGTGTTACTGTCTGAGTGATACAGTATGTGTTACTGGGTAAGTGATACAGTATGTGTTACTGGGTAAGTGATACATTATGTGTTACTGTCTGAGTGATACAGTATGTGTTACTGGGTAAGTGATACAGTATGTGTTACTGGGTAAGTGATACATTATGTGTTACTGTCTGAGTGATACAGTATGTGTTACTGGGTAAGTGATACAGTATGTGTTACTGGGTAAGTGATACAATATGTGTTACTGGGTAAGTGATACATTATGTGTTACTGGGTAAGTGATACAATATGTGTTACTGGGTAAGTGATACAGTATGTGTTACTGGGTAAGTGATACAATATGTGTTACTGGGTAAGTGATACAGTATGTGTTACTGGGTAAGTGATACAGTATGTGTTACTGGGTAAGTGATATAGTATGTGTTACTGGGTAAGTGATACAGTATGTGTTACTGGGTGTGATACAGTATGTGTTACTGGGTAAGTGATACAGTATGTGTTACTGGGTAAGTGATATAGTATGTGTTACTGGGTAAGTGATACAGTATGTGTTACTGGGTAAGTGATACAGTATGTGTTACTGGGTAAGTGATATAGTATGTGTTACTGGGTAAGTGATATAGTATGTGTTACTGGGTAAGTGATACAGTATGTGTTACTGGGTAAGTGATACAGTATGTGTTACTGGGTAAGTGATATAGTATGTGTTACTGGGTAAGTGATATAGTATGTGTTACTGGGTAAGTGATACAGTATGTGTTACTGGGTAAGTGATACAGTATGTGTTACTGGGTAAGTGATATAGTATGTGTTACTGGGTAAGTGATACAGTATGTGTTACTGGGTAAGTGATACAGTATGTGTTACTGGGTAAGTGATACAGTATGTGTTACTGGGTAAGTGATACAGTATGTGTTACTGGGTAAGTGATACAATATGTGTTACTGGGTAAGTGATACAGTATGTGTTACTGGGTAAGTGATACAGTATGTGTCACTGGGTAAGTGATACAGTATGTGTCACTGGGTAAGTGATACAGTATGTGTTACTGGGTAAGTGATACAGTATGTGTTACTGGGTAAGTGATACAGTATGTGTTACTGGGTAAGTGATACAGTATGTGTCACTGGGTAAGTGATACAGTATGTGTTACTGGGTAAGTGATACAGTATGTGTTATTGAGCGATACAGTATGTGTTACTGATTGATACAGTATGTTTTTTTCTGATTGATACAGTATGTGTTACTGGGTAAGTGATACAGTATGTGTTACTGGGTAAGTGATACAGTATGTGTTACTGTCTGAGTGATACAGTATGTGTTACTGGGTAAGTGATACAGTATGTGTTACTGGGTAAGTGATACATTATGTGTTACTGGGTGATACATTATGTGTTACTGTCTGAGTGATACAGTATGTGTTACTGGGTAAGTGATACAGTATGTGTTATTGAGTGATACAGTATGTGTTACTGATTGATACAGTATGTGTTACTGAGAGATACAGCATGTGTTACTTAGT
>NC_091299.1:5698883-5793883 GCF_038502225.1 Cherax quadricarinatus
CATGGCGTAATAGCCCATAAAATACGTGCTAAAGGAATAACTGGGAAAGTGGGGAGATGGATCTTCAACTTCCTAACAAATCGAACACAAAGAGTAGTGGTCAACAGAGTTAAATCGGAGGCTGCCATAGTGAAGAGCTCTGTTCCACAAGGCACAGTACTCGCCTCCATCTTATTCCTTATCCTCATATCAGACATAAACAGAGATATACACCACAGCACCGTATCATCCTTTGCGGATGATACTAGGATCTGCATGAGGCTGTCATCTGCTGAGGACGCGGTTAACCTCCAAGAAGATATAAACAAAGTTTTCCAGTGGGCCACGGTAAACAATATGATGTTCAATGAGGACAAATTCCAACTACTCCGTTATGGAAAACTGGAGGAGATAATAACTAGAACAGAGTATACTACTGACTCCGGCCATACAATAGAGCGGAAAAATAATGTAAGGGACCTGGGAGTAGTAATGTCTGAGGATCTCACTTTCAAGGATCACAACAGTGCCACGATCGCACGTGCAAAGAAAATGATAGGATGGATAATGAGAACTTTCAAAACGAGAGATGCCAAGCCCATGATGATCCTTTTCAAATCACTTGTTCTCTCTAGGCTGGAATACTGCTGTACATTAACATCTCCATACAAAGCAGGTGAAATCGCAGATCTAGAGAGTGTACAGAGATCCTTTACTGCACGTATAAGTTCTGTCAAGCACCTTAACTACTGGGAACGCTTGAAAGCACTTGACTTGTACTCGTTGGAACGCAGGAGGGAGAGATATATCATAATCTACACTTGGAAAATCTTGGAAGGAATGGTCCCAAATCTGCACACAGAAATCACTCCCTACGAAAGTAAAAGACTGGGCAGGCGATGCAAAATGCCGCCAATAAAAAGTAGGGGCGCCATTGGTACACTAAGAGAAAACACCATAAGTGTCCGGGGCCCAAAACTGTTCAACAGCCTCCCATCAAGCATTAGGGGAATTGCCAATAAACCCCTGGCTGCCTTCAAGAGAGAGCTGGACAGATACCTAAAGTCAGTGCCGGATCAGCCGGGCTGTGGCTCGTACGTCGGACTGCGTGCGGCCAGCAGTAACAGCCTAGTTGATCAGGCCCTGATCCATCGGGAGGCCTGGTCGTGGACCGGGCCGCGGGGGCGTTGATCCCCGGAATAACCTCCAGGTAACCTCCAGGTAACCTCCAGGAGGACTAGGCAGGAGGCAGTGGAGATATCGTGTTTGAGGGCAATGTTTAGTGAATATTGTGTAGAAAATTCAAAGTTTGGAGATTCGAAGGTGCGAGGCTACCAGAAATATGTCACAGGGATGAAGAGGGTTGTTGATGTGGTATGATCTTTGGGAGAGGATGGAACAACAGAAGATGACTATGGAGATTTATAAATCTGGGGTGGAGGGAAGGAGAGGTAGGCTCGACCCAGGAAACGTTGGACGGAGGAGTTAAAGAAGCCATACCACGGGTGGAGTTTGAACCCGCGGTCAGAGAGTCTCAAAACTCCAGACCGTCGCGTTAGCCACTGGACCAGCTGGCTACAATAAGATTAATCCAACTAGGTATATTTCTACACCATAGGAAAGTTAGCATAGGCATCACTGTGACCACAAATGCAAGTTTTTACAAACGAATCTCCTGCTAGCATGGCCGTGACGAACTCTAGCTCAAGTCCCCTCAAAGCCGTCAACATTACTCACGAAATCGTAATGACACGATTGCAAACAAATGAATCTTATTGAAGCCAGCTGGTCCAGTGGCTAACGCGACGGTCTGGAGTTTCGAGACTCTCTGACCGCGGGTTCAAACCCCACCCGTGGTATGGTTTATTTGCAATCGAGTCATTACGATTTCGTGAGTCAGGTTAAAGAAGGTTTTGAAAGCGAGAGTCTTGAACATCAAACAGGCGTGTGTGAGCGTGTTAGATCAGAGTGATGTCAAATTATGTTTTTAACTAGACATGGTACTTAAGTGTGAGCAAGGTAATATTATGAAGGGTTTCATGGAGAAATGGTTAGCCGGATTTGAACCCAAAGTGGGAAGTGCTGTGCTCGCACTCTAATGGAGGGGCAAGATTGTTGTTGCATGGAGGGTCATCTGGACTGTGATGTCAACATGACACTGGCAGAGATTACATGAATGGCGGTCAATGTGATTCCTCTTTTTTGGTCACCCTAACTCAGTGGGAAACGATCTGTGTTAAAAAAAAAAAAACAGAGCAGGAAATAAAGAGCGTATCAGCGGGAGAAGAGTGAAGAATATTATTACGAAGTGTTAGCTGACAAAATGTAAGTTAAATATCCTGAGACAGCAAACTGTTAGTAATAAAGTTGGTAGAATTACCGACAATATGTAAAGTAAAAGGACACAAGTGCAACTAATGTGACATTTTATTGTGGCAACGTTTCGCTCTCCAGGAGCTTTATCAAGCTTGATAAAGCTCCTGGAGAGCGAAACGTTGCCGCAATAAAATGTCACATTAGTTGCACTTGTGTCCTTTTACTTTACAAAGTGTTAGTAAGATTTTATAAATTATTATAAGAGATAAATCAAAGTCTTTTATGCAGCAGTAAGTTTAGGAGGGAAGGAAGTCCTTTCAGCATGATTATAAGAGGAGTTATTAAGGTAGGAGAGTCAAGGAGACAGAATAAACTAAGACGAATAAAAATCAGAGTCGAGAAATATAGGATGAGAGAGACGGAGAGAGGGAAGAAAGATAGAACACTTCTCTTAACAGATGGTACATAACACAGGAGGCAGTAAATATGAATGCCACTGTGTGAAGATAGACGGTGAACGTAAACAAGTAAAGGCAGTAGAAAGTTTCATTCCCATCCACTTGATAGATAAAACACCATTGTTAAGAGCAGCGAGCGAGCGCCGCTGAGAGAGTAATAATAATGCGACCAGAAGGTAAACATTACGTAAATAACAGAACCTAAGAAGATATTAAACAGCAGTGGGAAACAGAACAGTTTGATAGCCCTAAATAAAGGCTAACAAGTACAAGCTGCTGTGGAGAATAATAATTACCATAGAAGGAAAATAAGCTAGAACCCAGAGAGAGACGAGTAAGATGAAGACAGACATCATCATCATAACAAGTTTAACAACCATAACAAGGAAGCGCTCGAAAATTTTCTTTATGATTATCACTGTGTAACTTCCCTCATTTGTCTTAGCTTGCAAAACATGTTATTTGCATAACCTGGTGGGTCTTGACGGGGTGTAAGACACTACCATGGATCACTGGTGGTCTTGACGGGGTGTAAGACACTACCATGGATCACTGGTGGTCTTGACGGGGTGTAAGACACTACCATGGATCACTGGTGGTCTTGACGGGGTGTAAGACACTACCATGGATCACTAGTGGGTCTTGACGGAGTGTAAGACACTACCATGGATCACTGGTGGGTCTTGACGGGGTGTAAGACACTACCATGGATCACTGGTGGTCTTGACGGGGTGTAAGACACTACCATGGATCACTGGTGGTCTTGACGGGGTGTAAGACACTACCATGGATCACTAGTGGGTCTTGACGGGGTGTAAGAAACTACCATGGATCACTGGTGGGTCTTGACGGGGTGTAACACACTACCATGGATCACTGGTGGTCTTGACGGGGTGTAAGACACTACCATGGATCACTAGTGGGTCTTGACGGGGTGTAAGACACTACCATGGATCACTGGTGGGTCTTGACGGGGTGTAACACACTACCATGGATCACTGGTGGTCTTGACGGGGTGTAAGACACTACCATGGATCACTGGTGGTCTTGACGGGGTGTAAGACACTACCATGGATCACTAGTGGGTCTTGACGGGGTGTAAGACACTACCATGGATCACTGGTGGTCTTGACGGGGTGTAAGACACTACCATGGATCACTGGTGGTCTTGACGGGGTGTAAGACACTACCATGGATCACTGGTGGGTCTTGACGGGGTGTAAGACACTACCATGGATCACTGGTGGGTCTTGACGGGGTGTAAGACACTACCATGGATCACTGGTGGTCTTGACGGGGTGTAAGACACTACCATGGATCACTGGTGGGTCTTGACAGGGTGTAAGACACTACCATGGATCACTGGTGGGTCTTGACGGGGTGTAAGACACTACCATGGATCACTGGTGGTCTTGACGGGGTGTAAGACACTACCATGGATCACTGGTGGTCTTGACGGGGTGTAAGACACTACCATGGATCACTGGAGGTGTTGACGGGGTGTGAGACACAACCATGGATCACTGGTGGTCTTGACGGGGTGTAAGACACAACCATGGATCACTGGTGGTCTTGACGGGGTGTAAGACACAACCATGGATCACTGGTGGTCTTGACGGGGTGTGAGACACAACCATGGATCACTGGTGGGTCTTGACGGGGTGTAAGACACTAACATGGATCACTGGTGGTCTTGACGGGGTGTGAGACACTACCATGGATCACTGGTGGGTCTTGACGGGGTGTAAGACACTACCATGGATCACTGGTGGGTCTTGACGGGGTGTAACACACTACCATGGATCACTGGTGGGTCTTGACGGGGTGTAAGACACTACCATGGATCACTGGTGGTCTTGACGGGGTGTAACACACTACCATGGATCACCGGTGGTCTTGACGGGGTGTAAGACACAACCATGGATCACTGGTGGGTCTTGACGGGGTGTAAGACACTACCATGGATCACTGGTGGTCTTGACGGGGTGTGAGACACTACCATGGATCACTGGTGGGTCTTGACGGGGTGTAAGACACTACCATGGATCACTGGTGGGTCTTGACGGGGTGTAACACACTACCATGGATCACTGGTGGGTCTTGACGGGGTGTAAGACACTACCATGGATCACTGGTGGTCTTGACGGGGTGTAACACACTACCATGGATCACCGGTGGTCTTGACGGGGTGTAAGACACTACCATGGATCACTGGTGGGTCTTGACGGGGTGTAAGACACTACCATGGATCACTGGTGGGTCTTGACGGGGTGTAAGACACTACCATGGATCACTGGTGGGTCTTGACGGGGTGTAAGACACTACCATGGATCACTGGTGGGTCTTGACGGGGTGTAAGACACTACCATGGATCACTGGTGGTCTTGACGGGGTGTAAGACACTACCATGGATCACTGGTGGGTCTTGACGGGGTGTAACACACTACCATGGATCACTGGAGGTGTTGACGGGGTGTAAGACACAACCATGGATCACTGGTGGTCTTGACGGGGTGTAAGACACAACCATGGATCACTGGTGGTCTTGACGGGGTGTAAGACACAACCATGGATCACTGGTGGGTCTTGACGGGGTGTAAGACACTACCATGGATCACTGGTGGTCTTGACGGGGTGTGAGACACTACCATGGATCACTGGTGGGTCTTGACGGGGTGTAAGACACTACCATGGATCACTGGTGGTCTTGACGGGGTGTGAGACACTACCATGGATCACTGGTGGGTCTTGACGGGGTGTAAGACACTACCATGGAGCACTGGTGGTCTTGACGGGGTGTAAGACACTACCATGGATCACTGGTGGGTCTTGACGGGGTGTAAGACACTACCATGGATCACTGGTGGTCTTGACGGGGTGTAAGACACTACCATGGATCACTGGTGGTCTTGACGGGGTGTAACACACTACCATGGATCACCGGTGGTCTTGACGGGGTGTAAGACACTACCATGGATCACTGGTGGGTCTTGACGGGGTGTAAGACACTACCATGGATCACTGGTGGGTCTTGACGGGGTGTAAGACACTACCATGGATCACTGGTGGGTCTTGACGGGGTGTGAGACACTACCATGGACCACTGGTGGGTCTTGACGGGGGGTGTAAGACACTACCATGGATCACTGGTGGGTCTTGACGGGGTGTAACACACTACCATGGATCACTGGTGGGTCTTGACGGGGTGTAAGACACTACCATGGATCACTGGTGGGTCTTGACGGGGTGTGAGACACTACCATGGATCACTGGTGGTCTTGACGGGGTGTAAGACACTACCATGGATCACTGGTGGTCTTGACGGGGCGTAAGACACTACCATGGATCACTGGTGGGTCTTGACGGGGTGTAAGACACTACCATGGATCACTGGTGGTCTTGACGGGGTGTAACACACTACCATGGATCGCTGGTGGGTCTTGACGGAGTGTAAGACACTACCATGGATCACTGGTGGTCTTGACGGGGTGTAAGACACTACCATGGATCACTGGTGGTCTTGACAGGGTGTAAGACACTACCATGGATCACTGGTGGGTCTTGACGGGGTGTAAGACACTACCATGGATCACTGGTGGTCTTGACGGGGTGTAAGACACTACCATGGATCACTGGTGGGTCTTGACGGGGTGTAAGACACTACCATGGATCACTGGAGGTGTTGACGGGGTGTAAGACACTACCATGGATCACTGGTGGTCTTGACGGGGTGTAATACACTACCATGGATCACTGGTGGTCTTGACGGGGTGTGAGACACAACCATGGATCACTGGTGGGTCTTGACGGGGTGTACGACACTACCATGGATCACTGGTGGTCTTGACGGGGTGTGAGACACTACCATGGATCACTGGTGGTCTTGACAGGGTGTGAGACACTACCATGGATCACTGGTGGGTCTTGACGGGGTGTAAGACACTACCATGGATCACTGGTGGTCTTGACAGGGTGTACGACACTACCATGGATCACTGGTGGTCCTGACGGGGTGTAAGACACTACCATGGATCACTGGTGGTCTTGACGGGGTGTAAGAAACTACCATGGATCACTGGTGGGTCTTGACGGGGTGTAAGACACTACCATGGACCACTGGTGGGTCTTGACAGGGTGTAAGACACTACCATGGATCACTGGTGGTCTTGACAGGGTGTAAGACACTACCATGGATCACTGGTGGTCTTGACGGTGTGTAAGAAACTACCATGGATCACTGGTGGTCTTGACGGGGTGTAAGAAACTACCATGGATCACTGGTGGTCTAGACGGGGTGTAAAAGATTTCCATGAGATGAGGACCTGCCTGAGCTCAACAATGAGAGAGATTACCGTGAGATGAGGACCTGTCTGAGCTCAACACTGAGGGAGACTACCGTGAGATGAGGACCTGTCAGATCTCAACCCTGAGGGAGACTACTGTGAGATGAGGACCAGTCTGAGCCCAACACTGAGGGAGACTTCCCTCACACATGCCCTTAATACTGACACATTTGCTTCTAAGTTGTTCATCATATTCTAAATAACATTCACAGAAGACAATGATCTCAGAGTGCATCTGGCACTCTCTGAGATCACTGTAGATGCCTCCTCGCTGATACAGACTGTGCCTCACATCCATCCAAATGTCTGGGTAACGCGATGATGACAAAATTGTCGGTCAGAGTGCTATGACAACGCGGCTGTGATGGCTGGACACAGTAGTGGTCTTCATCAAGGAATAAGTGAGAATAACAATCTGGCAGTGTTTGTGAATTGCGACAATCACTCATTCAACTTGGTGCCTGCACATGCGAACAATCACAATACAATGATGGTCATGTTCTTTTCGAACCTTCGAAGCTCTCTACGTGTTCTTCTCTCGGGAAAAACTAAAAACCCCGTGCTTGTAGTTGTTAAGTCAGAGTGATACCAGGTCGAGTGAATGCAAGGACAGAAGCATTGATACTTGAAGTTCTCCAGGACATGATAGACAATGAAAACGAGATTAGTGAAACAAGAAGTGACGCAAGGCAGCTGTATAACCGCATATTGAGTTAAAATGTTCTGATTTTGCTAGGATTTTGGAACAAAGTACTCATTCGCATTCAAAAGAGGGTGCAGGATCCTAGCATGAACCTCCATGATGCTGCCCTGTATAAAAAAAAAAGCCCTCCGAGATCATTTAGATGATGAAAGTGAAGTGTTGGTCAGTGAGTCACTCGAAGAAAGACTGTGTCTGTCAAGATTGGAATATTTAAGTTGAAAGACGTCAAAGACGAAATAAACGAATGGCTAATGAGAACGTGAGACGCTGGGTTAACAGCCGAGGAGGAAATAGAAAGAGTCGTGAAGGGAACACTCGACCGTCTCCCCTCCTTCCTTCCTCAGTCAGATTACCAGGTCCTTGACTGTTGTCTTTCTCCTGATGTGGCTATACAACAGCTTCGGGTCAGACTTGACTTTCGATGCTATGTCATTTTTCGTATTGCCGCTGGGCCTCCCTCCTTATCTGTGCATATTCGTTTCTGGCCCTTCGATTAATCTCAATTTTCCTGGGTCCTTTGTCTTCTGTACTTTTTCCATTCTCTAGCTCACTTAGTTTTTGCCTCTCTACACGTTTGGTTGAACCAAGGGCTCATTCTGGTCTTTCCATCATTTCTGTTGTTCTTAGGAACAAACCTCGCCTCTGCCTCCTTGCGTTTTGTTGTCACGTAGTCCATTACTTCTTTTACTTATTTTTCCCCACCAATTCTCTTTCCTACTTGTATGAAATTCCTCATGCCTGTGTAGTCCTCCCTTTTGTACTCTGGCTTCTCCCGTCCTACCTCTGCTTCCCTCTCCACTTGTAACTCTATGTATTCGAAGCTCAGAACCACGTGATCACTAGCTCCGAGGGGAATTTCGTATGTGATGTCCTTGATATCTGAACTATTCAAGGTGAATACGAGGTCCAGTCTAGCTGGTTCATCCTCACCTTTCTGGTAGTGTCCTTAACATTTTGATGCATTGGGTTTTCCAGTACCACATCCATCATGGTGTGGCCCGGTGGCCTGGTGGCTAAAGCTCCCGCTTCACACACGGAAGGCCCGGGTTCGATTCCCGGCGGGTGGAAACATTTCGACACGTTTCCTTACACCTGTTGCCCTGTTCACCTAGCAGCAAATAGGTACCTGGGTGTTAGTCGACTGGTGTGGGTCGCATCCTGGGGGACAAGATTAAGGACCCCAATGGAAATAAGTTAGACAGTCCTCGATGACGCACTGACTTTCTTGGGTTATCCTGGGTGGCTAACCCTCCGGGGTTAAAAATCCGAACGAAATCTTATGTTATCTTATCATCTTGGCCCTCCATGTTTCGTGTCCCCGTGAGGCTCCAGGTTTTCGCAGTCAGTTTCCTTGTGATTGTAATCACCAATAACTAGCAACTGCCCTACCCATTTGTGTGTGTGTGTGTGTGTGTGTGTGTGTGTGTGTGTGTGTGTGTGTGTGTGTGTGTGTGTGTGTGTGTGTGTGTGTGTGTGTGTGTGAAACTATCGTAAGTGGGTCGTCAACAGAGTAGAGTAATAAAGACACCAGCAACAATAGCAGCAACAGCAACTACAGCAACAGCAGCAGAAACAAAAGCAGCAGCAATAGCAGCAGCAACTATAACAACGGCAATAACACAAGCAACAGCAGCAACAAGAGCAAAAGAAACAGCAGAAGCAGTAGTAACAACAACAGCAGCAGCAACAACAATAACAGTAAAAGAAGCAGCAACAACAATAACAGCAAAAGAAGCAGCAACAGAAACAACAGCAGTAGCATCAACAGCAGCTGAAGGTGAATTTATTTCACGCATAACTGCACCAGGAATTGACTGCTACTATCCCTACTACTGTTGCTGCTACTACTGTTGCTGCTACTACTGTTGCTGCTACTACTGTTGCTGCTACTACTGTTGCTGCTGCTGTCACTGCTGTTACTACTACTACTGCTGCTGCTTTCAGTACTACTGCTACTGTCCCTACTACTACTGCTGCTGCTGTCACTGCTATCACTGCTGCTACTACTACTGCTGCTGCTTTTGAGTACTACTGCTACTGTCCCTACTACTACTGCTGCTGCTACTACTGTTGCTGCTGCTGTCACTGCTGCTATCAATGCTGCTATCACTGCTGCTGCTGTCACTGCTATCATTGCTGCTGCTTTCAGTACTACTGCTACTGTCCCTACTACTGCTGCTGCTGTTATTACTGTTGCTGCTGCTATCACTGTTGCTGCTACTATTGCTGCTGCGTTCAGTACTGCTGCTACTGTCCCTACTACTGCTGCAGCTACTACTGTTGCTGCTGCTGCTGCTGCTGCTACTACGGTTGCTGCTGCTGTCGCTGCTACTATCACTGCTGCTGCTACTGCTGCTGCTTTCAGTATTACTGCTACTGTCCCTACTGCTGCTGCTATCCTTACTACTGCTGCTGCTGCTACTACTACGGTTGTTGCTGCTGTCGCTGCTACTATCACTGCTGCTGCTGTCGCTGCTACTATCACTGCTGCTGCTTTCAGTATTACTGCTACTGTCCCTACTGCTGCTGCTATCCTTACTACTGCTGCTGCTCTCACTGCTGCTCTTACTGCTGCTACTGTTGCTGCTGCTATCGCTGTTGCTACTACTGCTGCTGTCACTGTCGCCGTTACTGCTGCTACTACAACTGCTGCTGTCACTACTGCTACTACAACTGCTGCTGTCACTACTGCTACTACAAATGCTGCTGTCACTACTGCTACTACAACTGCTGCTGTTACTACTACTACTGCTGCTGCTGCTGCTGTTTGTACTACTGCTGGTGCTATTATGACTGCTGCTGACGGTAATACTATTCCTGCTGCTACATGCTGCTGTCGCTAGTACAACTGCTGCTGACATTCCTGCTGTTGTTACTAATGCTGCTGTCGCTGCTACTGTTGCTGTTTCTACTGCTGCTTCTGTTGTTGCTACTACTACTACTACTACTACTACTACTGCTGCTGCTGCTGCTGCTGCTGCTGCTGCTGCTGCTGCTACTGATGCTGTTGCTACTGCTGCTGCTGCTACTGCAACTACTGCTTGTGGCATGCTAAGAGTATATTACATTTCATTCGGTATATGTCACACACCGATATAGGTATACTAAGGAATTAACGATCAGAGGCCCCATAGTTATATCAGTACCTTGGTTTAACTAACCAATCACAAGGAAGCTGGCTAAGGCTGTGAAGCAATGTGGTATACTTGTGAGACAACTTTAGCAGACTTGCCTTCCCTGCTGGTCGTCACGGTTTACCGCGTCTTATGCTTGCATTTGCCTCATTGTACATAAACTATATATATCGTAAATACAAGCTTATTTTTGAAGGAAATATATTAATTTATTTTCTCCTGTTTTTTTCTCGTTCCTAAGTGATTATCGCATTACGGCAGGTGTGAAGGCCGCATCTACACCTGTGTACGTCATACTGATGCTGCTCCTATTGATGCTATTGCTACTACTACTACTACTGCTGCTGCTGCTCCTCCTCCTGCTGCCTCTGCTGCTACTGCTGCTGTCACCACTGCTGCTGTCACTACTGCTGCTGTCACTACTGCTGCTGTCACTACTACTACTGTCGTTACTATTGCTGCTGCTGCTGCTGTCACTACTACTACTATCGTTACTATTGCTGCTGCTGCTGCTGCCACTACTGTTGTTATTGCTGCTGTCACTACTGCTGCTGTCGCTACTTCTGATGCTGCTGCCACTATCGCTACTGCTCTCACTACTGCTGCTGTCCCTACTACTGCAACTGTTGCTATTACTGCTGCTGCAAATATTGTTGTTGCAAATACTGCTGTTTGTACCACTTCTGCTGCTGCGACTACTGCTACTGCTGTAAAGCAGCTGCTGCTGCTGCTGCTACTACTGCTGTTGCTGCATATACTGCTGCTGTAATTGCAGCTACTGCTGTTCTTACTGCTGCTGTAGTTTATCTCTGTTGCTGGCGCTTCGGCTGTTGCTATTGCTGACAGTGCTGATGCCGTCACTGCTGCTGCTGACGGTGCTGCTTCTGTCACTGCTGCCGCTGACAGTGCTGCTGTTGCTGCCAATGCTGCTGCTGCTTGCAGAGCTGCTGCTAGTGTTGTGCTCCTAGCTCTGCTGCTGTGCTCTAGTGCTGCTGCTTCTTCCAGTGTGTCTACTGTCAGTGCTGTTGCTGCTGCTTCTTCCAGTGTGGCTACTGTCAGTGCAGTTGCTGCTGCCACAGTTGCTGCTTCTGCCAGTGATGCTGTCAGTGCTGCTGTTGCAGCCCGTGCTGCTGCTGCCAGTTCCGCACTGTTCGTGCTGCTGCTGTTCGTGCTGCTGCTGCCAGTGCTGCTACTAGTGCTGCTGGTGCCAGTAGTGCTGCTACCAGTGCTGCTGCTGTCAGTGCTGCTGCTGGTAGTGCTGCCACCAGTGCTGCTATCAGTGCTGCTGCTGGTAGTGCTGCTACAAGTGTTGCTGCTGTAAGTGCTGCTGCTGGTAGTGCTGCTACAAGTGCTGCTGCTGTCAATGCTGCTGCTGGTAGTGCTGCTGCCAGTGCTGCTGCTGTCACTGCTGCTGCTGGTAGTGCTGCTACCAGTGCTCCTGCTGACAGTGCTGATGCAGTCACTGATGCTGCTGAGGGTGCTGCTTCTGTCACTGCTGCTGCTGACAGTGCTGCTGTTGTTGCCAATGTTGCTGCTGGTAGTGCTGCTGCTGCTGCCAGAGCTGCTGCTAGTGTTGTGCTCCTAGCTCTGTTGCTGCTCTTGTGCTGCTGCTGCTTCTAGTGTTGCTACTGTCAGTGCTGTTGCTGCTGCCAGTGTTGCTGCTTCTGCCAGTGCTGCTGTTGCCAGTGCTGTTGCAGTCCGTGCTGCTGCTGGTAGTGCTCCTGCTATCAGTGCTCCTGCTGGTAGTGCTGCTGCTGTCGGTGCTGCTGCTCGTAGTGCTGCTACAAGTGCTGGTGCTGTCAGTGCTGCTGCTCGTAGTGCTGCTACAAGTGCTGGTGCTGTCAGTGCTGCTGCTGGTAGTGCTGGTGCTGTCAGTGCTGCTGCTGGTAGTGCTGCTACCAGTGCTGCTGCTGTCAGTGCTGCTACTGGTAGTGCTGCAACCAGTGCTGCTGCTGTCAGTGCTGCTGCTGTCAGTGCTCCTGCTGGTAGTGCTGCTGCTGTCAGTGATGCTGTTGGTAGTGCTGCTACAAGTGCTGCTGCTGTCAGTGCTGCTGCTGCAAGTGCTGCTGCTGTCAGTGCAACTGCTGGTAGTGGTGCTGTCAGTGCTGCTGCTGTCAGTGCTGCTACAAGTGCTGCTGCTGTCAGTGCTGCTGCTGTCAGTGCTGCTGCTGTCAGTGCTGCTGCTGATAGTGCTGCTGTCAGTGCTGCTGCTGTCAGTGCTGCTGCTGGTAGTGCTGCTACCAGTGCTGCTGCTACCAGTGCTGCTGCTGTCAGTGCTGCTGCTGATAGTGCTGCTGCTGTCAGTGCTGCTGCTGGTAGTAGTGCTACCAGTGCTGCTGCTGTCAGTGCTGCTGCTGGTAGTGCTGCTGCTGTCAGTGCTACTGCTGATAGTGCTGCTGCTGTCAGTGCTGCTGCTGGTAGTCTTGCTACCAGTGCTGCTGCTGTCAGTGCTGCTGCTGGTAGTGCTGCTGTCAGTGCTGCTGCTGGTAGTACTGCTACCAGTGCTGCTGCTGTCAGTGCTGCTGCTGGTAGTGCTGCTGATGTCAGTGCTGCTGCTGGTAGTGCTGCTGCTGTCAGTGCTGCTGCTGGTAGTGCTGCTACAAGTGTTGCTGCTGTCAGTGCTGCTACTGGTAGTGCTGCTACCAGTGCTGCTGCTGTCAGTGCTGCTGCTGTCAGTGCTCCTGCTGGTAGTGCTGCTGCTGTCAGTGCTGCTGCTAGTAGTGCTGCTACAAGTGCTGCTGTTGTCAGTACTGCTGCTGGTAGTGCTGGTGCTGTCAGTGCTGCTGCTGGTAGTGCTGCTGCTGTCAGTGCTGCTGCTGGTAGTCCTGCTACCAGTGCTGCTGCTGTCAGTGCTGCTGCTAGTAGTGCTGCCACCAGTGCTGCTGCTGTCAGTGCTGCTGCTGGTAGTACTGCTGCCAGTACTAATGCTGTCAGTGCTACTGCTGGTAGTGCTGTTGATGTCAGTGCTGCTGCTGGTAGTACTGCTACCAGTGCTGCTGCTGTCAGTGCTGCTGCTGGTAGTACTGCTACCAGTGCTGCTGCTGTCAGTGCTGCTCCTGGTAATGCTGCTGCTGTCAGTGCTGCTGCTGGTAGTGCTGCTGCTGTCAGTGCTGCTGCTGGTAGTGCT
Source organism: Cherax quadricarinatus (assembly GCF_038502225.1). NCBI lineage: Eukaryota > Metazoa > Arthropoda > Malacostraca > Decapoda > Parastacidae > Cherax > Cherax quadricarinatus. Next base: position 5,712,944 of record NC_091299.1, read on the forward strand.
GCTGCTGTTAGTGCTGCTGCTGTCAGTGGTGCTGCTGGTAATGCTGCTGCTGTCAGTGCTGCTGCTGATAGTGCTGCTGCTGATAGTGCTGCTGCTGTCAGTGCTGCTGCTGGTAGTGCTGCTACCAGTGCTGCTCATGTCAGTGCTCCTGCTGGTAGCACTGCTGCTGTCAGTGCTGCTGCTGGTAGAGCTGCTACTCGTGCTGCTGCTGTCAGTGCTGCTGCTGATAGTGCTCCTGTTGTCAGTGCTGCTGCTGGTAGTGCTGCTACCAGTGCTGCTGCTGTCAGTGCTACTGCTAGTAGTGGTGCTGTCAGTGCTGCTGCTGATAGTGCTGCTACAAGTGCTGCTGCTGTCAGTGCAGCTGCTGACAGTGCTGCTGCTGTCAGTGCTGCTGCTGTCAGTGCTGCTGCTGATATTGTTGCTGTCAGTGCTGCTGCTACCAGTGCTACTGCTGTCAGTGCTGCTGCTGGTAGTGCTGCTACCAGTGCTGCTGCTACCAGTGCTGCTGTTGTCAGTGCTGCTGCTGATAGTGCTGCTGCTGTCAGTGCTGCTGCTGGTAGCACTGCTACCAGTGCTGCTGCTGTCAGTGCTACTGCTGATAGTGCTGCTGCTGTCAGTGCTGCTGCTGGTAGTCCTGCTACCAGTGCTGCTGCTGTCAGTGCTGCTGCTGGTAGTGCTGCCACAAATGCTGCTGCTGTCAGTGCTGCTGCTGGTAGTACTGCTACCAGTGCTGCTGCTGTCAGTGCTACTGCTGGTAGTGCTGCTGATGTCAGTCCTGCTGCTGGTAGTACTGCTACCAGTGCTGCTGCTGTCAGTGCTGCTGCTGGTAGTGATGCTACTAGTGCTGCTGTTGGTAGTACTGCTACCAGTGCTGCTGCTGTCAGTGCTGCTGCAGTCAGTGCTCCTGCTGGTAGTGCTTCTGCTGTCAGTGCTGCTGCTGGTAGTGCTGCTACTCGTGCTGCTGCTGTCAGTGCTGCTGCTGGGAGTGCTGCTACCAGTGCTGGTGCTGTTAGTGCTGGTGCTGTTAGTGCTGCTGCTGATAGTGCTGCTGCTGTCAGTGCTGCTGCTGGTAGTGCTGCTGCTGTCAGTGCTGCTGCTGATAGTGCTGCTGCTGTCAGTGCTGCTGCTGAAAGTGCTGCTATCAGTGCTGCTCATGTCAGTGCTGCTGATGGTAGCACTGCTGCTGTCAGTGCTGCAGCTGGTAGTGCTGCTACAAGTGCTGCTGCTGTCAGTGCTGCTGCTGATAGTGCTGCTGTTGTCAGTGCTGCTGCTGGTAGTGCTGCTACCAGTGCTGCTGCTGTCAGTGCTACTGCTGGTAGTGGTGCTGTCAGTGCTGCTGCTGATAGTGCTGCTACAAGTGCCGCTGCTGTCAGTGCTGCTGCTGATAGTGCTGCTGCTGTCAGTGCTGCTGCTGATAGTGCTGCTGTCAGTGCTGCTGCTGGTAGTGCTGCTACCAGTGCTGCTGCTACCAGTGCTGCTGCTGTCAGTGGTGCTGCTGATAGTGCTGCTGCTGTCAGTGCTGCTGCTGGTAGTAGTGCTACCAGTGCTGCTGCTGTCAGTGCTGCTGCTGGTAGTGCTGCTGATGTCAGTGCTGTTGCTGGTAGTGCTGCTGCTGTCAGTGCTGCTGCTGGTAGTGCTGCTACCAGTGCTGCTGCTGTCAGTGCTGCTACTGGTAGTGCTGCTACCAGTACTGTTGCTGTCAGTGCTGCTGCTGTTAGTGCTCCTGCTGGTAGTGCTGCTGCTGTCAGTGCTGCTGCTGTTAGTGCTGCTACAAGTGCTGCTGCGGTCAGTGCTGCTGCTGGTAGTGCTGGTGCTGTCAGTGCTGCTGCTGGTAGTGCTGGTGCTGTCAGTGCTGCTGCTGGTAGTCCTGCTACCAGTGCTGCTGCTGTCAGTGCTGCTGCTGGTAGTGCTGCCACCAGTGCTGCTGCTGTCAGTGCTGCTGCTGGTAGTACTGCTACCAGTACTGCTGCTGTCAGTGCTGCTGCTGGTAGTGCTGTTGATGTCAGTGCTGTTGCTGGTAGTACTGCTACCAGTGCTGCTGCTGTCAGTGCTGCTGCTGGTAGTACTGCTACCAGTGCTGCTGCTGCTGTCAGTGCTGCTCTTGGTAGTGCTGCTGCTGGTACCTGCTGCTACCAGTGCTGGTGCTGTTAGTGCTGCTGCTGATAGTGCTGCTGCTGTCAGTGGTGCTGCTGGTAGTGCTGCTGCTGTCAGTGCTGCTGCTGATAGTGCTGCTGCTGATAGTGCTGCTGCTGTCAGTGCTGCTGCTGGTAGTGCTGCTACCAGTGCTGCCCATGTCAGTGCTCCTGCTGGTAGCACTGCTGCTGTCAGTGCTGCTGCTGGTAGTGCTGCTACTCGTGCTGCTGCTGTCAGTGCTGCTGCTGATAGTGCTGCTGTTGTCAGTGCTGCTGCTGGTAGTGCTGCTACCAGTGCTGCTGCTGTCAGTGCTACTGCTGGTAGTGGTGCTGTCAGTGCTGCTGCTGATAGTGCTGCTACAAGTGCTGCTGCTGTCAGTGCTGCTGCTGATAGTGCTGCTACAAGTGCTGCTGTTGTCAGTGCTGCTGCTGTTAGTGCTGCTGCTGTCAGTGCTGCTGCTGATAGTGCTGCTGCTGTCAGTGCTGCTGCTGTCAGTGTTGCTGCTGATAGTGTTGCTGTCAGTGCTGCTGCTACCAGTGCTACTGCTGTCAGTGCTGCTGCTGGTAGTGCTGCTACCAGTGCTGCTGCTACCAGTGCTGCTGCTGTCAGTGCTGCTGCTGATACTGCTGCTGCTGATACTGCTCCTGCTGTCAGTGCTGCTGCTGGTAGTACTGCTACCATTGCTGCTGCTGTCAGTGCTGCTGCTGGTAGTGCTGCTGCTGTCAGTGATACTGCTGATAGTGCTGCTGCTGTCAGTGCTGCTGCTGGTAGTCCTGCTACCAGTGCTGCTGCTGTCAGTGCTGCCACCAGTGCTGCTGCTGTCAGTGCTGCTGCTGGTAGTACTGCTACCAGTGCTGCTGCTGTCAGTGCTGCTGCTGGTAGTGCTGCTGATGTCAGTCCTGCTGCTGGTAGTACTGCTACCAGTGCTGCTGCTGTCAGTGCTGCTGCTGGTAGTGCTGCTACTAGTGCTGCTGCTGGTAGTACTGCTACCAGTGCTGCTGCTGTCAGTGCTGCTGCTGTCAGTGCTGCTGCTGATAGTGCTGCTGTTAGTGCTGCTGCTACCAGTGCTGATGCTGTCAGTGCTGCTGCTAGTAGTGCTGCTGCCAGTGCTGCTGCTACCAGTGCTGCTGCTGTCAGTGCTGCTGCTGATAGTGTTGCTGTCAGTGCTGCTGCTACCAGTGCTGCTGCTGTCAGTGCTGCTGCTAGTAGTCCTGCTACCAGTGCTGCTGCTACCAGTGCTGCTGCTGTCAGTGCTGCTGCTGATAGTGCTGCTGATGTCAGTGCTGCTGCTGGTAGTAGTGCTGTCAGTGCTGCTGCTGGTAGTAGTGCTACCAGTGCTGCTGCTGTCAGTGCTGCTGCTGGTAGTGCTGCTGATGTCGGTGCTGCTGCTGGTAGTGCTGCTACCAGTGCTGCTGCTGTCAGTGCTGCTACTGGTAGTGCTGCTACCAGTGCTGCTACTGTCAGTGCTGCTGCTGTCAGTGCTCCTGCTGGTAGTGCTGCTGCTGTCAGTGCTGCTGCTGGTAGTGCTGGTGCTGTCAGTGCTGCTGCTGGTAGTCTTGCTACCAGTGCTGCTGCTGTCAGTGCTGTTGCTGGTAGTGCTGCCACCGGTGCTGCTGCTGTCAGTGCTGCTGCTGGTAGTACTGCTACCAGTACTGCTGCTGTCAGTGCTGCTGTTGGTAGTGCTGTTGATGTCAGTGCTGCTGCTGGTAGTACTGCTACCAGTGCTGCTGCAGTCAGTGCTGCTGCTGGTAGTACTGCTACCAGTGCTGCTGCTGTCAGTGCTGCTCTTGGTAGTGCTGCTGCTGTCAGTGCTGCTGCTGGTAGTGCTGCTACCAGTGCTGGTGCTGATAGTGCTGCTGCTGTCAGTGGTGCTGCTGGTAGTGCTCCTGCTGTCAGTGCTGCTGCTGATAGTGCTGTTGCCGATAGTGCTGCTGCTGTCAGTGCTGCTGCGGGTAGTGCTGCTACCAGTGCTGCTCATGTCAGTGCTCCTGCTGGTAGCACTGCTGCTGGTAGTGCTGCTACAAGTGCTGCTGCTGTCAGTGCTGCTGCTGGTAGTGCTGCTGCTTCTCAGTGCTGCTGCTGGTAGTCCTGCTACCAGTGCTGCTGCTGTCAGTGCTGCTGCTGGTAGTGCTGCCACCAGTGCTGCTGCTGTCAGTGCTGCTGCTTGTAGTACTGCTGCCAGTGCTGCTGCTGTCAGTGCTGCTGCTGGTAGTGCTGCTGATGTCAGCCCTGCTGCTGGTAGTACTGCTACAAGTGCTGCTGCTGTCAGTGCTGCTGCTGGTAGTGCTGCTACTAGTGCTGCTGCTGTCAGTGCTCCTGCTGGTAGTGTTGCTGCTGTCAGTGCTGCTGCTGGTAGTGCTGCTACTCGTGCTGCTGCTGTCAGTGCTGCTGCTGGTAGTGCTGCTACCAGTGCTGGTGCTGTTAGTGCTGCTGCTGGTAGTGTTGCTGCTGATAGTGCTGCTACCAGTGCTGGTGCTGTTAGTGCTGGTGCTGGTAGTGCTGCTGCTGATAGTGCTGCTGCTGTCAGTGCTGCTGCTGGTAGGGCTGCTGCTGTCAGTGTTGCTGCTGATAGTGCTGCTGCTGTCAGTGCTGCTGCTGGTAGTGCTGCTACGAGTTCTGCTCATGTCAGTGCTCCTGCTGGTAGCACTGCTGCTGTCAGTGCTGCTGCTGGTAGTGCTGCTACAAGTGCTGCTGCTGTCAGTGCTGCTGCTGATAGTGCTGCTGTTGTCAGTGCTGCTGCTGGTAGTGCTGCTACCAGTGCTGCTGCTGTCAGTGTTACTGTTGGTAGTGGTGCTGTCAGTGCTGCTGCTGATAGTGCTGCTACAAGTGCTGCTGCTGTCAGTGCTGCTGCTGATAGTGCTGCTGCTGTCAGTGCTGCTGCTGTCAGTGCTGCTGCTGATAGTGCTGCTGGTAGTGCTGCTACCAGTGCTGCTGCTACCAGTGCTGCTGCTGTCAGTGCTGCTGCTGATAGTGCTGCTGCTGTCAGTGCTGCTGCTGGTAGTAGTGCTACCAGTGCTGCTGCTGTCAGTGCTGCTGCTGGTAGTGCTGCTGCTGTCAGTGCTACTGCTGATAGTGCTGCTGCTGTCAGTGCTGCTGATGGTAGTCCTGCTACCAGTGCTGCTCCTGTCAGTGCTGCTGCTGGTAGTACTGCTACCAGTGCTGCTGCTGTCAGTGCTGCTGATGTCAGTCCTGCTGCTGGTAGTACTGCTGCCAGTGCTGCTGCTAGTAGTGCTGCTACTAGTGCTGCTGCTGGTAGTACTGCTACCAGTGCTGCTGCTGTCAGTGCTCCTGATGGTTGTGCTGCTGCTGTCAGTGTTGCTGCTGATAGTGCTGCTGCTGTCAGTGCTGCTTCTGGTAGTGCTGCTACAAGTGCTGCTGCTGTCAGTGCTGCTGCTGATAGTGCTGCTGTTGTCAGTGCTGCTGCTGGTAGTGCTGCTACCAGTGCTGCTGCTGTCAGTGCTACTGCTGGTAGTGGTGCTGTCAGTGCTGCTGCTGATAGTGCTGCTGCTGTCAGTGCTGCTACAAGTGCTGCTGCTGTCAGTGCTGCTGCTGATAGTGCTGCTGCTGTCAGTGCTGCTGCTGTCAGTGCTGCTGCTACCAGTGCTGCTGCGGTCAGTGCTGCTGCTGGTAGTGCTGCTACCAGTGCTGCTGCTACCAGTGCTGCTGCTACCAGTGCTGCTGCTGCTGTCAGTGCTGCTGCTGATAGTGCTGCTACCAGTGCTGCTGCAGTCAGTGCTGCTGCTGGTAGTGCTGCCACCAGTGCTGCTGCTGGCAGTACTGTTACCAGTGCTGCTGCTGTCAGTGCTGCTGCTGGTAGTACTGCTACCAGTGCTGCTGCTGTCAGTGCTGCTGCTGGTAGTGCTGCTGCTGTCAGTGCTACTGCTGATAGTGCTGCTGCTGTCAGTGCTGCTGCTGGTAGTCTTGCTACCAGTGCTGCTGCTGTCAGTGCTGCTGCTGGTAGTGCTGCCACCAGCACTGCTGCTGTCAGTGCTGCTGCTGGTAGTGCTGCTACCAGTGCTGCTGCTGTCAGTGCTGCTACTGGTAGTGCTGCTACCCTTGCTGCTGTCAGTGCTGCTGCTGTCAGTGCTCCTGCTGGTAGTGCTGCTGCTGTCAGTGCTGCTGCTGGTAGTACTGCTACCAGTGCTGCTGCTGTCAGTGCTGCTGCTGGTAGTGCTGCTGCTGTCAGTGCTACTGCTGATAGTGCTGCTGCTGTCAGTGCTGCTGCTGGTAGTCTTGCTACCAGTGCTGCTGCTGTCAGTGCTGCTGCTGGTAGTGCTGCCACCAGCGCTGCTGCTGTCAGTGCTGCTGCTGGAAGTACTGTTACCAGTGCTGCTGCTGTCAGTGCTGCTGCTGGTAGTGCTGCTACCAGTGCTGCTGCTGTCAGTGCTGCTACTGGTAGTGCTGCTACCCTTGCTGCTGCTGTCAGTGCTGCTGCTGTCAGTGCTCCTGCTGGTAGTGCTGCTGCTGTCAGTGCTGCTGCTGGTAGCGCTGCTGCTGTCAGTGCTGCTGCTGGTAGTCCTGCTACAAGTGCTGCTGCTGTCAGTGCTGCTGCTGTCAGTGCTGCTGCCACCAGTGCTGCTGCTGGTAGTACTGCTACCAGTGCTCCTGCTGTCAGTGCTGCTGCTGGTAGTGCTGCTGATGTCAGTGCTGCTGCTGCTGGTAGTACTGCTACAAGTGCTGCTGCTGTCAGTGCTGCTGCTGGTAGTGCTGCTACTAGTGCTGCTGCTGGTAGTACTGCTACCAGTGCTGCTGCTGTCAGTGCTGCTCCTGGTAGTGCTGCTGCTGTCAGTGCTGCTGCTGGTAGTGCTGCTACTCGTGCTGCTGCTGTCAGTGCTGCTGCTGGTTGTGATGCTACCAGTGCTGGTGCTGTTAGTGCTGTTGCTGGTAGTGCTGCTACCAGTGCTGCTGCTGTCAGTGTTACTGTTGGTAGTGGTGCTGTCAGTGCTGCTGCTGATAGTGCTGCTACAAGTGCTGCTGCTGTCAGTGCTGCTGCTGATAGTGCTGCTGCTGTCAGTGCTGCTGCTGTCAGCGCTGCTGCTGATAGTGCTGCTGATAGTGCTGCTTGTAGTGCTGCTACCAGTGCTGCTGCTACCAGTGCTGCTGCTGTCAGTGCTGCTGCTGATAGTGCTGCTGCAGTCAGTGCTGCTGCTGGTAGTAGTGCTACCAGTGCTGCTGCTGTCAGTGCTGCTGCTGGTAGTGCTGCTGCTGTCAGTGCTACTGCTGATAGTGCTGCTGCTGTCAGTGCTGCTGCTGGTAGTCCTGCTACCAGTGCTGCTCCTGTCAGTGCTGCTGCTGGTAGTACTGCTACCAGTGCTGCTGCTGTCAGTGCTGCTGATGTCAGTCCTGCTGCTGGTAGTACTGCTACCAGTGCTGCTGCTAGTAGTGCTGCTACTAGTGCTGCTGCTGGTAGTACTGCTACCAGTGCTGCTGCTGTCAGTGCTCCTGCTGGTAGTGCTGCTGCTGTCAGTGTTGCTGCTGATAGTGCTGCTGCTGTCAGTGCTGCTTCTGGTAGTGCTGCTACAAGTGCTGCTGCTGATAGTGCTGCTGCAGTCAGTGCTGCTGCTGGTAGTGCTGCCACCAGTGCTGCTGCTGGCAGTACTGTTACCAGTGCTGCTGCTGTCAGTGCTGCTGCTGGTAGTACTGCTACAAGTGCTGCTGCTGTCAGTGCTGCTGCTGGTAGTGCTGCTGCTATCAGTGCTACTGCTGATAGTGCTGCTGCTGTCAGTGCTGCTGCTGGTAGTCTTGCTACCAGTGCTGCTGCTGTCAGTGCTGCTGCTGGTAGTGCTGCCACCAGCGCTGCTGCTGTCAGTGCTGCTGCTGGTAGTGCTGCTACCAGTGCTGCTGCTGTCAGTGCTGCTACTGGTAGTGCTGCTACCCTTGCTGCTGTCAGTGCTGCTGCTGTCAGTGCTCCTGCTGGTAGTGCTGCTGCTGTCAGTGCTGCTGCTGCTTGTAGTACTGCTACCAGTGCTGCTGCTGTCAGTGCTGCTGCTGGTAGTGCTGCTGCTGTCAGTGCTACTGCTGATAGTGCTGCTGCTGTCAGTGCTGCTGCTGGTAGTCTTGCTACCAGTGCTGCTGCTGTCAGTGCTGCTGCTGGTAGTGCTGCCACCAGCGCTGCTGCTGTCAGTGCTGCTGCTGGTAGTGCTGCTGCTGTCAGTGCTGCTACTGGTAGTGCTGCTACCCTTGCTGCTGTCAGTGCTGCTGCTGTCAGTGCTCCTGCTGGTAGTGCTGCTGCTGTCAGTGCTGCTGCTGGTAGTACTGCTACCAGTGCTGCTGCTGTCAGTGCTGCTGCTGGTAGTGCTGCTGCTGTCAGTGCTACTGCTGATAGTGCTGCTGCTGTCAGTGCTGCTGCTGGTAGTCTTGCTACCAGTGCTGCTGCTGTCAGTGCTGCTGCTGGAAGTACTGTTACCAGTGCTGCTGCTGTCAGTGCTGCTGCTGGTAGTGCTGCTACCAGTGCTGCTGCTGTCAGTGCTGCTACTGGTAGTGCTGCTACCCTTGCTGCTGCTGTCAGTGCTGCTGCTGTCAGTGCTCCTGCTGGTAGTGCTGCTGCTGTCAGTGCTGCTGCTGGTAGTGCTGCTGTTGTCAGTGCTGCTGCTGGTAGTCCTGCTACAAGTGCTGCTGCTGTCAGTGCTGCTGCTGTCAGTGCTGCTGCTGGTAGTGCTGCCACCAGTGCTGCTGCTGGTAGTACTGCTACCAGTGCTGCTGCTGTCAGTGCTGCTGCTGGTAGTGCTGCTGCTGATATTGCTGCTGATGTCAGTGCTGCTGCTGCTGGTAGTACTGCTACAAGTGCTGCTGCTGTCAGTGCTGCTGCTGGTAGTGCTGCTACTAGTGCTGCTGCTGGTAGTACTGCTACCAGTGCTGCTGCTGTCAGTGCTGCTCCTGGTAGTGCTGCTGCTTTCAGTGCTGCTGCTGGTAGTGCTGCTACTCGTGCTGCTGCTGTCAGTGCTGCTGCTGGTTGTGATGCTACCAGTGCTGGTGCTGTTAGTGCTGCTGCTGGTAGTGCTGCTGCTGATATTGCTGCTGCTGTCAGTGCTGCTGCTGGTAGTGCTGCTGCTGTCAGTGCTACTGCTGATAGTGCTGCTGATGTCAGTGCTGCTGCTGCTGGTAGTACTGCTACAAGTGCTGCTGCTGTCAGTGCTGCTGCTGGTAGTGCTGCTGCTGGAAGTACTGCTACCAGTGCTGCTGCTGTCAGTGCTGCTCCTGGTAGTGCTGCTGCTGTCAGTGCTGCTGCTGGTAGTGCTGCTACTCGTGCTGCTGCTGGTTGTGATGCTACCAGTGCTGGTGCTGTTAGTGCTGCTGCTGGTAGTGCTGCTGCTGATAGTGCTGCTGCTGTCAGTGCTGCTGCTGGTAGTGCTGCTGCTGTCAGTGCTACTGCTGATAGTGCTGCTGCTGTTAGTGCTGCTGCTGGTTGTGCTGCTACCAGTGCTGCTCATGTCAGTGCTCCTGCTGGTAGCACTGCTGCTGTCAGTGTTGCTGCTGGTAGTGCTGCTACAAGTGCTGCTGCTGTCAGTGCTGCTGCTGATAGTGCTGCTGTTTTCAGTGCTGCTGCTGGTAGTGCTGCTACCAGTGCTGCTGCTGTCAGTGCTACTGCTGGTAGTGGTGCTGTCAGTGCTGCTGCTGATAGTGCTGCTGCTGTCAGTGCTGCTGCTGATAGTGCTGCTGCTGTCAGTGCTGCTACAAGTGCTGCTGCTGATACTGCTGCTGCTGTCAGTGCTGCTACAAGTGCTGCTGCTGTCAGTGCTGCTGCTGCTGTCAGTGCTGCTGCTGTCAGTGCTGCTGCTGATACTGCTGCTGCTGTCAGTGCTGCTGCTGTCAGTGCTGCTGCTGATAGTGCTGCTGCTACCAGTGCTGCTCCTGTCAGTGCTGCTGCTGCTGCTATCAGTGCTGCTAGCGTCGTCTCCACCAACACTTGCTTATTTAACTTGTAAGGTCAAGGGTGATGGTAAGGTTGTAAACAACTTGTTTTGACTGAGGCGCTGTGCTAGTCGCTGCATTATGTCTTCCATAGTTACATAGACCCTCTCTACTGGGCATGCTGGGTATTGTTGTCGATAATGATGTGGTTGTGCTCTGACTGACACTAATTAATCACACGTTAATTCAGTTCACTTAGACCCCAGCCATTCTACGTCTAAAACATACGAACTCTCTCCCTCAACATGACTGTATTACTACTCAGCATACTGGTTAATTACCAGTCTGATGTCTCTGATGACACCAAGACCAGTAGAGCTGGTGTCATCATCAGGCTGGTGTCATCATCAAGCTGGTGTCATCAGGCTGGTGTCGTCATCAGGCTGGTGTCGTCAGGCTGGTCCAGCCTTTGCTGAAGGGAACGCGGGGGCCTCTCCCTTCTTACCCCACGTGAATGACACCGTAAGCCAGCGGAAGCCCTCGATGAGATGACCAAAAGCTTCTGCTGCGGGTCATCATATGACTAACACACACATCAGGAAACACTTGTCCTGTTTCCTGACAAATGTTACCTAACTTGACCGTAACTAAGCTCTGGCACTGACTCTCAGAAATCTGAACCAAATAACACTGGCTGTTGCGCCCTCTGAATTGGGACCCAATGTATATGTATAATTATATATATATTACCATTTGATATAATTTTATATTGCCGATATTTTTATTAATAGCTTTAATAAAAATATCTTGCTTTATATTATTTGACTTATTATATTAGCTATGTCTGTAGGTAGGATTTTACATTTCCACTTCACTGTGCTCGCTGTTGGAGAGTTGTGGCTGGTTGTCCCCTCTCATAAACTGCTTTGCTAACTACCAGCTAACTTGTTTGTGTCAGGCAGAACCTGCCGGCGTCGCTGCAGTAGCACAGGCTAGTCATGTGATCGCACCTGAGGTTGGAGCTGCCCTCCCTTCCTGGAGTCTACCTGAAGGGCATTCCGGGGATCAACGCCCCTGCGGCCCGGTCCACGACCAGGCCTCCCGGTGGATCAGGGCCTGATTAACGAAACTGTTACTGCTGGCCACACGCAATCCAACGTACGAACCACAGCCCGGCTGATCCGGCACTGTCTTTAGGTATCTGTCCAGCTCCCTCTTAAAGACAACCAGGGGTCTTCCCGTAATGCCCCTTATTGCTGGTGGGAGGCTGTTGAACAGTCTTGGGCCCCAGACACTTATTGGATTTTCTCTTAATGTACCAGTGAAGCCCCTACTTTTCACTGGGGATACCTGGAGTTTACCTGGAGAGAGTTCCGGGGGTCAACGCCCCCGCGGCCCGGTCTGAGACCAGGCCTCCTGGTGGATCACAGCCTGATCAACCAGGCTGTTGCTGCTGGCTGCACGCAAACCAACATACGAGCTACAGCCCGGCTGATCCGGAACTGACTTTAGGTGCTTGTCCAGTGCCAGCTTGAAGACTGCCAGGGGTCTGTTGGTAATCCCCCTTATGTGTGCTGGGAGGCAGTTGAACAGTCTCGGGCCCCTGACACTTATTGTATGGTCTCTTAACGTGCTAGTGACACCCCTGCTTTTCATTGGGGGGATGGTGCATCGTCTGCCAAGTCTTTTGCTTTCGTAATGAGTGATTTTCGTGTGCAAGTTCGGTACTAGTCCCTCTAGGATTTTCCAGGTGTATATAATCATGTATCTCTCCCTCCTGCGTTCCAGGGAATACAGGTTTAGGAACCTCAAGCGCTCCCAATAATTGAGGTGTTTTATCTCCGTTATGCGTGCCGTGAAAGTTCTCTGTACATTTTCTAGGTCGGCAATTTCACCTGCCTTGAAAGGTGCTGTTAGTGTGCAGCAATATTCCAGCCTAGATAGAACAAGTGACCTGAAGAGTGTCATCATGGGCTTGGCCTCCCTAGTTTTGAAGGTTCTCATTATCCATCCTGTCATTTTTCTAGCAGATATGTTGAATAGCCTGCCAAGTCTTTTGCTTTCGTATGGAGTGATTGCTGTGTGCATGTTAGGGACCAGTCCCTCCAGAATCTTCCAGGTGCAGATTATGATATATCTCTCTCGCCTGGGCTCTAGTGAGTACAAGTCAAGTGCTTCCAGGCGTTCCCAGTAGTTAAGGTGTTTGATGGAACTTATACGTGCAGTAAAGGTTCTCTGTACATTCTCTAGTTCTGCAATTTCACCTGCCTTGAATGGGGATGTTAATGTACAGCAGTATTCCAGCCTAGAGAGAATAAGTGATTTAAAAAGGATCATCATTGGCTTAGCATCTCTTGTCTTGAATGTTCTCATTATCCATCCTATCAGTTTCCTCGCAGATGTGACAGTGGCATTGTTGTGGTCCTTGAAGGTGACGTCTTCGAACATTACCACACCCAGGTCCTTCACATTACTTTTCCGCTCTATTGTGTGATTAGAGTTGTAGTATACTCAGTCCTAGTTATTATTTCCTCCAGTTTTCCATAACGGAGTAGTTGGAATTTGTCTTCATTGAACATCATATTGTTCTCTGTTGCCCATTGGAAAACTTGGTTTATATCTTCTTGGAGCTTTGCCGTGTTCTCAATGGATGACACTCTCATGCAGATCCTAGTGTCGTCTGCAAAAGATGATACAGTGCTGTGGTTTACATCTCTGTCTATGTCTGATATGAGAATAAGGAACAGGATAGGTGCGAGTACTGTGCCTTGTGGGACAGAGCTCTTCACTATGGCAGCATCTGATTTAACTCTGTTTACCACTACTCTTTGTGTGCGATTGGTTAGAAAGTTGAAGATACATCTCCCTACTTTGCGGGTTATCCCTTTAGCACGCATTTTGTGTGCTATTACACCATGGTCGCACTTGTCAAAGGCTTTTGCAAAGTCTGTGTATACTACATCTGCATTCTGTTTGTTTTCCAGTGCATCTAGGACCATATCATAGTGGTCTAGCAGCTGCGAAAGGCAGGAGCGACCTGCTCTGAAACCATGTTGCCCTGGGTTGTGCAATTTTTGGGAGTCCAGGTGGTTTGCTATCCTGCTTCTTATTACTCTTTCAAAGATTTTTATGATGTGGGACGTTAAAGCTATTGGTCTATAGTTCTTAGCTACTGCTTTGCTGCCACCTTTATAGAGTGGGGCTATATCTGTTGTTTTTAGTGACTGTGGAATCTAGCCTGTGTCTAAGCTCCTTCTCCATAGTATACTTAGGGCCCGTGAGAGGGGTTTCTTGCAGTTTTTAATAAACACCGAGTTCCACGAGTCTGGGCCTGGGGCTGAGTGCATGGGCATGTCGTCGATGGCTTTCTCAAAGTCTAGTGGAGTTAGGGTTATGTCATAAATCTGGCCTACATTGGCAGGGTTTTGAGGTTCATTCTATAACTGGTTCTCGCTTGAGATGCATACCTCTCTCTCTCTCTCGATATCTGCTTCTTGCCTGAAAAGCACCTCTCTCTCGATTTCTGTTTCTTGTTCTAGACTAGAAGCATCTATCTTGTTTCTCGTCTCTCTGGTTGTTTGTTCGTGATTTAGACTCTGATTTTGCAAGAGTATGATTTCGTTGGTGAGTTGAAACATACTTCTTGTAACTCTATGTAACTCTGTTCACAGAGCATTGTTCAGACTCAGTGATTTTTGACATCTTGCTGAGGTTGTGTGTTGCTGAGACACTAGATTCATCCTTGGTCCCAAGCTGAAGTTTCTGACTTACTCTCTGGCATCTACGCACTGTCGTAGTCGGGTATTTTGTTATGCTGAACTTAGATTCAGCATTAAGGGAGTTTTATGCCTTTTATGGAGGATCTGCTGACGGTCCCCAGATAGGGTCGTTATTTTGTCTCCTTGTTCATGACGCTGTGCTGCTGCTTACTGTTGTTTTGTACATTATTGGTGTTTAGCGAATGGTTCGTCATATTGTTCAAGCAAGCTGTTTGATAATAATATAATAATAATATCTTTATTTCTACAAGTACATGTACAAGCTGACATCAATGACGTACTACTATGTAGAAAGCCGCTTGTTATTACCTGGAGAGAGTTCCGGGGGTCAACGCCCCCGCGGCCCGGTCTGTGACCAGGCATTTCGGACAAATTAGGTCAGTTTTGTCCCAGGATGCGACCCACACCAGTCCACTAAACACTCAGGTTCCCATTTTACTGATGGGTGAACATAGACAACAAGTGTAAAGAAACAGGCCCAATATTTCTACCCTTGCCGGAAATCGAACCCAGACCCTCAGCGTGTGAAGCGGGAGCTGCTACCCGGCCACGAGCCACCATGGTCGAGAAGATATATTTGTGGACTAGTTGTCAGTCACTATTTAAGTATTTAAGACTAAGTCGAGTTGAGTCTTATTGAGACATAACAAACACTTAGAGCGCACACATTCTCACACACACTTGTATATACTAGTATCATTGTTATATTTGATATCAACGTACCAGACGGTACTTGTGTCGTACTGTTACGAAATGTACCCTCAGCACTGTACTACTATATGTACAATTTAACGTTGCACTACAAGACAATATCAAACTTATTTATTTTGATATTGTCCACCTAGACAACTTTGTTATTAAAAATCTCAGATTTTATTTCGTTGGTTTAAGTTCAACCAGTTGAAATCCCAAAGAGCTTTTAAAATCTCTTAACTTTACTGGATAACTGGACTATAATTAATTCTGACAAATTGTTGCAAAACCAGAAACTTTCTAGATGCTAGTGCATCCTAGGCTATGCTAGGCAGGGACCTAGCCTAAGCTAGGTCTATAGTTCTTGGCTACTGCTTTGCTGTCACTTTATGGAGTGAGGCTATATCCGTTGTTTTGCTACAGGAATAACTGGCAAAGTAGGGAGATGGATCTTCAACTTTCTAACCAATCGAACACAAAGAATAGTGGTAAACAAAGTTAAATTGGATACTACCATAGTGAAGAGCTCTGTTCCACAAGGCAGAGTACTCGCACCTATCCTGTTCCTCATTCTCATATCAGACATAGACAGAGATGCAAACTATAGCACTGTATCATCCTTTGCAGACGATACTATGATCTGCATGAGAGTGTCATCTATTGGGGACACGGCAAAGCTCCAAGAAGATATAAACCAAGTTTTCCAATGGGCAACGGAGAACAATATGATGTTCAATGAAGACAAACTCCAACTACTCCGTTATGGAAAACTGGAGGAAATAATAACTAGGACTGAGTATACTACAAACTCCAAACACACAATAGAGCGGAAAAGTAATGTGAAGGACCTGGGAGTGATAATGTCCGAAGATCTCACCTTCAAAGACCACAACAATGCCACTATCACATCTGCGAGGAAACTGATAGGATGGATAATGAGAACATTCAAGACAGGAGATGCCAAGCCAATATTGATCCTTTTTAAATTACTCATTCACTCTAGGCTGGAATATTGCTGTACATTAACATCCCCATTCAAGGCAGGTGAAATTGCATATCTAGAGAATGTACAGAGAACCTTTACTGCACGTATAAGTTCCATCAAACACCTTAACTACTGGGAACGTCTGGAAGCACTTGACTTGTACTCACTGGAGCGCAGGCGAGAGAGATATCCCGAATGAAATGATACTGGCAACTCACTATCATTTCATTCTACAATTTGATTAAGATTTTTTGGCTGCAGGAAAAACGAGGTGACATCCTCCGTGCATCACTAGCAATCCCTTCCCGACATCACTTGCTAAGTCAAACGAGGTGACATCCTCCGTGCATCACCAGCAATCCCTTCCCGACATCACTTGCTAAGTCAATTCTTCAAGAAGATATTTCTTAACTGCTAGTAAGAACTTATAACAAATTATAAACCCTTATGGAACCACTGTAAGGAGTCTACTAACAAGGTCAATATTGCACCTGCCTAGATAATAACGATAGCAACCATGGTAAGTTAAGCAAAAAAATGAACAACTGTGTCTACACTGCTGACTGAGTTGTTTGTCATCCCTAATGAAATTAAAGTTTTCCTATGACACTGACCAAAATTCTCTGATCAATACTGATTTTATGTCATCTCAGAAGTCTCTTGACTCACATAATGATTCTAACAACATGCAATGAGAAGCCATATATATTTTCCTGTAGATACTCGAAAATCAGAGAAAATATAGAAGGCCTGAGCTTGCTACCACCTGCAGCTCATAAGACTGCCATCCCCACGAGCCCCTTTGGGGCGGGGCAGATGGCAGACCAGAGGCCTAGCTTCTCCCTACGAGCCCCGTGAGGGCGAGGACTGTGGCTAGGCCTGGGGACAGTTGGTCCTAAAGATGAGAGGGTACTTGTGCCTCCTCCCATGGGAGACTTAGGTCTCGAGACACTCCCCAGATAGGGAGCCAAGGCCGGGTCACCACTACTTGGAAAAGACCCGGGCTGGAGAATACCGGCGAATAAAAAAAAAAAATCAGAGAAAATGGAATTCATGTACAATTCTAATAGATTCCAACACAGGACGAATTACTTTTTCATGATGAAGTTAATAAATTAGGTAAAGAACGAAGGAAAATATAGAACATAAGCTGTGTACATTTGTGTCTAGTATTAGGAATAATATTAAGATAAAAGTAAAATAACGAATCTTAATGTTATAGAAGCATGAGTAATAATAATAATAATAATAATAATAATAATAATAATAATAATAATAATAATAACAATAATAATAATAATAATAATAATAATAATAATAATAATAATATAATAATAATCTTTGCTTCTAAAGTACATGTACAAGGTACACAGACCATAGCTGACATCAATGACATACTACTATATAGAAAGCCGCTTGTTATGCTGAGCATTTCCCGCAAATTAGGTCAATTTTGTCCCAGGATGCGACCCACACCAGTCCACTAACACCCAGGTACCCATTTTTCTGATACCTGGAGTTTACCTGGAGAGAGTTTCGGGGGTCAACGCCCCCGCGGCCCGGTCTGTGACCAGGCCTCCTGGTGGATCAGCGCCTGATCAACCAGGCTGTTGCTGCTGGCTGCACGCAAACCAACGTACGAGCCACAGCCCGGCTGATCAGGAACTGCCTTTAGGTGCTTGTCCAGTGCCAGCTTGAAGACTGCCAGGGGTCTGTTGGTAATCCCCCTTATGTGTGCTGGGAGGCAGTTGAACAGTCTCGGTCCCCTGACACTTATTGTATGGTCTCTTAACGTGCTAGTGACACCCCTGCTTTTCATTGGGGGGATGGTGCATCGTCTGCCAAGTCTTTTGCTTTCGTAGTGAGTGATTTTCGTGTGCAAGTTCGGTACTAGTCCCTCTAGGATTTTCCAGGTGTATATAATCATGTATCTCTCCCTCCTGCGTTCCAGGGAATACAGGTTTAGAAACCTCAAGCGCTCCCAGTAATTGAGGTGTTTTATCTCCGTTATGCGCGCCGTGAAAGTTCTCTGTACATTTTCTAGGTCGGCAATTTCACCTGCCTTGAAAGGTGCTGTTAGAGTGCAGCAATATTCCAGCCTAGATAGAACAAGTGACCTGAAGAGTGTCATCATGGGCTTGGCCTCCCTAGTTTTGAAGGTTCTCATTATCCATCCTGTCATTTTTCTAGCAGATGCGATTGATACAATGTTATGGTCCTTGAAGGTGAGATCCTCCGACATAATCACTCCCAGGTCTTTGACGTTGGTGTTTCGCTCTATTTTGTGGCCAGAATTTGTTTTGTACTCTGATGAAGATTTAATTTCCTCATGTTTACCATATCTGAGTAATTGAAATTTCTCATCGTTGAACTTCATATTGTTTTCTGCAGCCCACTGAAAGATTTGGTTGATGTCCGCCTGGAGCCTTGCAGTGTCTGCAATGGAAGACACTGTCATGCAGATTCGGGTGTCATCTGCAAAGGAAGACACGGTGCTGTGGCTGACATCCTTGTCTATGTCGGATATGAGGATGAGGAACAAGATGGGAGCTAGTACTGTGCCTTGTGGAACAGAGCTTTTCACCGTAGCTGCCTCGGACTTTACTCTGTTGACGACTACTCTCTGTGTTCTGTTAGTGAGGAAATTATAGATCCATCGACCAACTTTTCCTGTTATTCCTTTAGCGCGCATTTTGTGCGCTATTACGCCATGGTCACACTTGTCGAAGGCTTTTGCAAAGTCTGTATATATTACATCTGCATTCTTTTTGTCTTCTAGTGCATTTAGGACCTTGTCGTAGTGATCCAGTAGTTGAGACAGACAGGAGCGACCTGTTCTAAACCCATGTTGCCCTGGGTTGTGTAACTGATGGGTTTCTAGATGGGTGGTGATCTTGCTTCTTAGGACCCTTTCAAAGATTTTTATGATATGGGATGTTAGTGCTATTGGTCTGTAGTTCTTTGCTGTTGCTTTACTGCCCCCTTTGTGGAGTGGGGCTATGTCTGTTGTTTTTAGTAACTGAGGGACGACCCCCGTGTCCATGCTCCCTCTCCATAGGATGGAAAAGGCTCGTGATAGGGGCTTCTTGCAGTTCTTGATGAACACAGAGTTCCATGAGTCTGGCCCTGGGGCAGAGTGCATGGGCATGTCATTTATCGCCTGTTCGAAGTCATTTGGCGTCAGGATAACATCGGATAGGCTTGTGTTAATAGGCGAACAAGGACAGCAGGTGTCTTAAGGAAACACGTCCTGATGTTTCCAACCGTACCGGGGATCGCCCCCCGGACCCCAGTGTGTGAGCTATTACTCACTATGACAACTTGATCGTAGATAAGTATGTTTACGGAGCAACTTGCGATGTGAACACTGACTGATGTTGTAGTGGCCAGGCTTAGGCTTGGTTACAAGTACTGACTGATGTTGTAGTGGCCAGGCTTAGGCTTGGTTACAAGTACTGACTGATGTTGTAGTGGCCAGGCTTAGGCTTGATTACAAGTACTGACTGATGTTGTAGTGGCCAGGCTTAGGCTTGGTTACAAGTACTGACTGATGTTGTAGTGGCCAGGCTTAGGCTTGGTTACAAGTACTGACTGATGTTGTAGTGGCCAGGCTTAGGCTTGGTTACAAGTACTGACTGATGTTGTAGTGGCCAGGCTTAGGCTTGATTACAAGTACTGACTGATGTTGTAGTGGCCAGGCTTAGGCTTGGTTACAAGTACTGACTGATGTTGTAGTGGCCAGGCTTAGGCTTGGTTACAAGTACTGACTGATGTTGTAGTGGCCAGGCTTAGGCTTGGTTACAAGTACTGACTGATGTTGTAGTGGCCAGGCTTAGGCTTGATTACAAGTACTGACTGATGTTGTAGTGGCCAGGCTTAGGCTTGGTTACAAGTACTGACTGATGTTGTAGTGGCCAGGCTTAGGCTTGGTTACAAGTACTGACTGATGTTGTAGTGGCCAGGCTTAGGCTTAGTTACAAGTACTTTTGACAATTTAACAGACATACAGACGAGGATCAGCCTAAATGCAAAGTATGTGGCCAGTCCTATGGTCACTATCTTGAAGATTATGTCCATAATTGTCCATTTACTGACGAATATAGAGATATCTTATTAATGAAATGGAATATAAGACATAGGCAAATATCCCAAGTTTCCTTGAAACAGACAAGACATACATGTAAATCGAGATGTACTTCTGGTAACCTTTTCTGGGGCTTAGTTCCTGGATCTTTTGTATATCCATATTCTCCAGCACTACAATCCTCAGGATGGATATTCTCCAGCACTACCATCCACAGGATGGATATTCTCCAGCACTACCATCCACAGGATGGATATTCTCCAGCACTACCATCCACAGGATGGATATTCTCCAGCACTACCATCCACAGGATGGATATTCTCCAGCACTACCATCCACAGGATGGATATTCTCCAGCACTACCATCCACAGGATGGATATTCTCCAGCACTACCATCCACAGGATGGATATTCTCCAGCACTACCATCCACAGGATGGATATTCTCCAGCACTACCATCCACAGGATGGATATTCTCCAGCACTACCATCCACAGGATGGATATTCTCCAGCACTACCATCCACAGGATGGATATTCTCCAGCACTACCATCCACAGGATGGATATTCTCCAACACTACCATCCACAGGATGGATATTCTCCAGCACTACCATCCACAGGATGGATATTCTCCAGCACTACCATCCACAGGATGGATATTCTCCAGCACTACCATCCACAGGATGGATATTCTCCAGCACTACCATCCACAGGATGGATATTCTCCAGCACTACCATCCACAGGATGGATATTCTCCAGCACTACCATCCACAGGATGGATATTCTCCAGCACTACCATCCACAGGATGGATATTCTCCAGCACTACCATCCACAGGATGGATATTCTCCAGCACTACCATCCACAGGATGGATATTCTCCAGCACTACCATCCACAGGATGGATATTCTCCAGCACTACCATCCACAGGATGGATATTCTCCAGCACTACCATCCACAGGATGGATATTCTCCAGCACTGCCGTCCACAGGATGGATATTCTCCAGTACTACCATCCACAGGATGGATATTCTCCAGCACTACCATCCACAGGATGGATATTCTCCAGCACTACCATCCACAGGATGGATATTCTCCAGCACTACCATCCACAGGATGGATATTCTCCAGCACTACCAACCACAGGATGGATATTCTCCAGCACTACCATCCACAGGATGGATATTCTCCAGCATTACCATCCACAGGATGGATATTCTCCAACACTACCATCCACAGGATGGATATTCTCCAGCACTACCATCCACAGGATGGATATTCTCCAGCACTTCCATCCACAGGATGGATATTCTCCAGCACTACCATCCACAGGATGGATATTCTCCAGCACTACCATCCACAGGATGGATATTCTCCAGCACTGCCATCCACAGGATGGATATTCTCCAGCACTGCCATCCACAGGATGGATATTCTCCAGCACTACCATGCACAGGATGGATCTTCTCCAGCACTACCATCCACAGGATGGATATTCCCCAGCACTACCATCCACAGGATGGATATTCTCCAGCACTACCATCCACAGGATGGATATTCTCCAGCACTACCATCCACAGGATGGATATTCTCCAGCACTACCATCCACAGGATGGATATTCTCCAGCACTACCATCCACAGGATGGATATTCTCCAGCACTACCATCCACAGGATGGATATTCTCCAGCACTACCATCCACAGGATGGATATTCTCCAGCACTACCATCCACAGGATGGATATTCTCCAGCACTACCAACCACAGGATGGATATTCTCCAGCACTACCAGCCACAGGATGGATATTCTCCAGCACTACCATCCACAGGATGGATATTCTCCAACACTACCATCCACAGGATGGATATTCTCCAGCACTACCATCCACAGGATGGATATTCTCCAGCACTACCATCCACAGGATGGATATTCTCCAGCACTACCGTCCACAGGATGGATATTCTCCAGCACTACCATCCACAGGATGGATCTTCTCCAGCACTACCATCCACAGGATGGATATTCTCCAGCACTACCATCCACAGGATGGATCTTCTCCAGCACTACCATCCACAGGATGGATATTCTCCAGCACTACCATCCACAGGATGGATATTCTCCAGCACTACCATCCACAGGATGGATATTCTCCAGCACTACCATCCACAGGATGGATATTCTCCAGCACTACCATCCACAGGATGGATATTCTCCAGCACTACCATCCACAGGATGGATATTCTCCAGCACTACCATCCACAGGATGGATATTCTCCAGCACTACCATCCACAGGATGGATATTCTCCAGCACTACCATCCACAGGATGGATATTCTCCAGCACTACCATCCACAGGTTGGATATTCTCCAGCACTACCATCCACAGGATGAATATGGCGTGCACACAAAGAAAGTAGTCGCTTTGGCAGTTAAATCTAGTGTAATTTGCTCACTTCCCATACAACGTTGAATGGTTCCCAGAAGGTTGTTATACAAGAAACATCTTATGCCTAGTGTTGTCGCCTTCACAGCGTGAAATGCTGAAACGTTCCGTGAAATCTGATGACAAACTAGTGTAATAAGGAGGTAATCTGGCGAAGTGGCGAAGGTTGGGCAGGATGACTGATGAGGGAGATAGTCGCCATCACCTCTCCTCCTTCTCTTCTCCTTCCTTCCTTTTCGTCTTCTTCTTATCTTTCTTATATTCCTTCTACATCTGGGGATTTGTTTAGTTATTACTAGAGTAATTGATAATACAAATTCCGTGTTTATCTTTGGTATGTAGGGATGTATGGAGCACATAGCCTCCCCTGTGCTCCTCCTGCGATAACATTAATATATACACTCACCCACCATAGACTCCGCGACTGATAGAATTATTTAAGGATTTAAATATGTTTTTCCTTCCTGATATATCAGTAATTTCAACTATCTTACGTTTCGCTACACAACTATGAGCCGTGACCTGGTGGCAAAAGCTCTTATTTCACACGCTGAGGGTCCAGGTTCTATTCCTGACAAGGGTGGAAACATTGGATGTGTTTTCATACACTGGTTGTCCATGTTCACCCATCAGTAAAATGGGTACCTGGGTGTTAGTCGACTGGTGTGGGTCGCATCCTGGGACAAAACTGACCTAATTTGCTGGAAATGCTCAGCATAACAGGGTACTTTCTATATAGCAGTATGTCATGATGTCAGCTATGGTCTGTATACTTTGTACATGTACTTACTGAAATAAAGATATTTATTTATTTTATTTACCTATTATTTTGGACTAAACCTACCCATAACAGCTTTATTAGGTGCCCGTCTGATCATCTGTAAACCACAAATGGTACACAATACCGACAAAATGAAGAATTAAGATACATGCCTTTTTGTAGACGTCTCTCCAACAAGTGGCTTTATCAGTACAATACAAGAATATAATGTGAAGAATTATATACAAAAGATGAGGTAATCAGTCCCCTCAGCCCTTCAAGACTACGGTGTTCTTCACCAACTCCAAGACTGAGGGACTGATTACCTCATCTTCTGTACATATTTCTACACACTATATCCTTGTACTGATAAAGCCACTGGATGGCGAAACGTCTACAAAAAAAGATACTCAGATGTTGCACATGTGACTAATTCCTCATCTGTAAACAACCTAACAAATACTGCAGCTTTGTAATGGTATGGCAGACTGAAGAAGCAATACGTGGCAAAACGTTTCCTTTAATAAATGTCCTGAACTCTACACAGGTGTCTTTCTCCATAGGAATCCCACCTGTCATTGATGGTGATGTTTATTTGTCAGGAATCATGAGAGTCTCCTGACGCAGGTCTTAGTTGATGCCCCGTCACTGGTCCAGCAGCGGCTGGAATACCCTGGCTAGGTTTTACATCACAATTACAAAAACAGTGTAGATAAATGGCTCAGAGAACCGACAGGTTTAGACACATGTGCAACACTTGGGTATATTTATTGTGGAAACGTTAGTCACACGGTAGCTTCATCAGTCCTATACAAAGAAGAATAGTTAAGATCCTTCTGATCTTCACCATTCTTCTTTGAGGACTGGTGAAGCTGTGTGGCGAAACGTTCCCCTAACAAAGATACCCATGTGTTGCACGTATGTTTGATTTGTCACCTGAGTGTCATGCAGTGGCGGTGTTAATGCTTTGTAGTAATCGTCTGGCCAAGACTCTGGATATCCTGCAGCTGCCTGACTTATGTGGCACAGTGTTGCCTGTTGTTACCATTGTTGCTTCCAGGAGCCTGCGTCTGTGTAAATACTTTTCAGGCATTATTAGTTTAGCTTCACTGAACTTCAATGGTGTGTTCCTCTGCTGTTCTCTGTTGTACGTAGGCGGCGTTATTTTGGTCGTCTCTCCTGCAGGCCTTTAGGTGTTCTGGAAGTCTTGAGTGCAGGTTATCTTTATGTTTCGTCTACTACTAAGCTCTCACGGAGTTTTTTAATCTTCTCTATATTAAGACAAGAGAAGCCACTTGTGGCTAAGAGATTCCTTAATATGTTAGTCCTCTACTGACAGATCCTTTTTAAACACAACCCATCTCACCCCAGCTGTACTATTACCCCCCTTGACGCAGGTAAGGGGCTCTTGATCTAGGGAATTGGATCTGTGCTCTGGTTCCTTGAATTGAACCTGAATACCTTCCATCCCCCCCACAAGTGCGCTGTATAATCCTACGGGCTTAGCTCTCCCCCTTGATTAGAAATTGAAGAATGAGACACTTGTGCAACATTTTCGAATCTATACTGAGGAAACGTTTCCCCACACAGTGGCCTCGTCAGTCCACTACAAAGAAGAACGGTGGATATAAAGGAGGAGTTTGAGGTACTCAGTCCCTCGGCCTGGAATCAATGTGTTCAGCCCATCACTCTTCAAGAAAGTACTGTAGTTAGGCGAGTCTAAGCAGGAGGAGGCGGAGCCACAGTGGAACCATCCACCTGATACAAGGAATTCTCCAACACTTGTCCAACCTATAGACAAGACCTACTTACACTACTAGATGGTTCACTGTGACTTCGTCTCCTGCTGCTGAGACTCACCTGACCACAGTATTGACGGACTGAACACGTCGATTCCAGGCTGAGGGACTGATTACCTCAAACTCCTCTTCTATTTCCACCGTTCTTCTTTGTACTGGATTGATGAAGTTACTGTGTAACGAAACGTTTCCTCATTAACGATTCCAAAACGTTGATCAAGTGTCTCATTCTTCAACTACTCACCCCCCCCCCTCCGTCACAGCTTGTCACCTGTCTCTCGCCACTATACATACATGTTACAGTACTAGGACTGAAGAAGTCACTTGTGGTGAAACGTTTCCTTAATAAACATATTTATTAGTGCATTAGCGTCTTTCACCTACAACTTGGCGATTTCACCATACCTCTTCCAACGGTGTATCGTGTATGGTTGATTAACGGGGTTTAAAGCTTATCGACTACACTAAGGTCATAAAGGCTGCATGTAATCTCTTCACCATTAGATAAGAATACGTTAATCCCTAATACTGAAGTTTAATAAACTCTCAGAATGAACACCACCACAACAACCACCACCACCAACAACAACAGTAATAACACTACTACAACCACCAACAAGAACAGCAACAGTAACAGCAGCAGCACCACCACTAACAACAACAATAACAGAACCACCAACACCACCACCACTTACAACAACAATAACAGTAACAGCACCACCACCAACAGCAACAAGAACAGTAACAGCAGCACCATCAACAACAAGAATAACAACAGTAACAGCACTACCAACAACAACAGTAACAGCACTACCAAAAACAACAGTAACAGAACCACCAACAACAATAGTAACAGCACTACCATCACCACCAACAACAACAGCAACGGTAGCAGCACCACTACCACCACCAACAACAACAATATTAACAACACCACATAATAAAAATCTTTGATAGAGTACTAAGAAGCATAATTGCAAACCACATGGATTCCCAAAAACTGCAGAGTCTAGTGCAACATGGGTTCAGAGCGGGTCACTTCTGCCTCTCGCAACTACTGGATCACCACTGGAAGACAAACAGATGACAAATGTAATATACACAGACTTTGCAAAAGCCTTTGACAAGTGTGACCATGGTGTAATAGTGCACAAAATGCATGCTAAAGGGATAACTGGCAAAGTGGGGAGATAGATCTTCAACTTTCTGACCAATCGAACACTGAGAGTAGTGGTCAACAGAATTACATCAGAAACTGCCTTGGTGAAAAGCTCTGTTCCACAAGGCATAGTATTCGCCCTCATCCTGTTCTTCATCCTCATATCAGACACAGACAAAGATGTAATCCATAGCACCGTGTCATCCTTTGCAGACGATACTAGGATCTGCATACGACTGTCATCTATTGAGGACACGATTAACCTCCAAGAAAATATAAACCAAGTTTTCCAATGGGCAAATGAGAACAATATGATGTTCAATGAAGACAAATTCCAACTACTCCGTTATGGAAAACTGGAGTAAATAACAGATAGGACAGAGTATACTACAAACTCTGATCATACAATAGAGAGGACAAATAATGTGAGGGACCTGGGAGTGGTAATGTCTGAGGATCTCACTTTCAAGGATCACAACAGTGCCACGATCACAACTGCAAAGAAAATGACAGGATGGATAATGAGAACGTTCAGAACATGAGATGCCAAGCCAATGATGATCCTTTTCAAATCACTTATTCTCTCTAGGCTGTAATATTGCTGTACATTAACATCACCGTTCAAAACAAGTGAAATTGCAGATCTAGAGTATGTCGAGAGAACCTTTGCTATAAGTTCTATCAAACATCTCAACTACTGGGAACGCTTGGAAGCACTTGACTTATACTCGCTGGAACGCAGGCGAGAGAGATATATCATAATCCTAGAGGGACTAGTACCGAACTTGCACACGAAAATCGCTCACAACGAAAGTAAAAGACTCGACAGACGATGCAACACCCCCCCCCCCAATGAAAAGCAGGGGTGTCACTAGCACGTTAAAGAGACAATACAATAAGTGTCAGGGGCTCGAGACTGTTCAACTGCCTCCCAGATACATAAGGGAGATTACCAACAGATCCCTGGCTGTCTTCAAGCAGGCACTGGACAAGCACCTAAAGTCGGTACCTGACCAGCCGGGCTGTGGCTCGTACGTTGGATGGCGTGCAGCCAGCAGTAACAGCCTGGTTGATCAGGCTCTGATCCACCATGAGGCCTGGTCACAGACCGGGCCGCGGGGGCGTTGACCCCCGGAACTCTGTCCAGGTAAACTCCAGGTAATCTACACCTGGGAAATTCTAGAAGGAATGGTTCCTAATCTGCACACAGAAATCACTCCCTACGAAAGCAAAAGACTGGGCAGGCGGTGCAAAATACCCCCCAATGAAAAGTAGGGGTGCCATTGGTACACTAAGAGAAAACATCATAAGCGTCCGGGGCCCAAGACTGTTCAACAGTCTCCCACCAAGCGTAAGTTGAATTACCAATAGACCCCTGGCTGCCTCCAAGAAGGAACTGAACAGATACTTAAAGTTGGTGCCGGATCAGCCAGGCTGTGGTTCGTACGTTGGACTACGTGCGGCCAGAAGTAACAGCCTGGTTGAACAAGCCCTGATCAAACGGGAGGCCTGGTCGTGGACCGGGCCGCGGGGGCGCTGATCCCCAGAATACCCTCCAGGTCGACTCCAGGTAGATCACAACCAGCAAGAACAGTAACAGCATCACCGTCAATATCACCAGCAACAGTAACAGCACCACTATCACAACCAACAACAGTGACAACACTATCACCACCAACAACAATAACAACACTGTCATTACCAACAATAGCAGTAACACCACTATCAACACCAACAACAGTAACAACAACACTGTCACCACCACCAACAACAATAACAACACCACTATCATCGACAACAATAACAGTAACACCACTATCACCACCACCAACAATAACAACACCACTATCACCGACAATAATAACAGTAACACCACTATCACCACCACCAACAATAACAACACCACTATCACCGACAACAATAACAGTAACACCACTATCACCACCACCAACAATAACAACACCACTATCACCGACAACAATAACAGTAACACCACTATCACCACCACCAACAACAGTAATATCACTATCATCATCAACAACAACACTTACACCACCACCAACAGCAGTAACGACAGCCATATCACCACCACCACCAACAGTAACACCACTATCACCACAAACAAGCTGAAGATTGAGACACTTAAACCATTTATCACACCACCAACAACAGTAACAACACCATTACCACCACCAACAACAACTGCAACAGTAACAGCACTACTATCACCCACATCACCAGCAACAACAAGAACAGCAACGGTAACAGCACCATCAGCGCCACCACCACCACCAACAACAACAACAACAGTAAGAGCACCATCACCACCACCAACAACAGTAACAACAGTATCACCACAACCAACAACAAAAGTAACAACACCACTATCACCACCAAAAACAGCAACAGTAACAACAACACTATCACCACCAACAACAGCAACAGTAACAACAACACTATCACCACCAACAACAGCAACAGTAACAACACCACTATCACCAACAACAACAATACCAGCAACACCACCACTATCACCACAAACAACAGTAACAGCATCACTATCACCACCAACAACAATAACAGCAACACCACCACCACCACCACCAACAGCAACAACAACAACATCATGAGAGCAGCGAGAGGGTCAAAGGTCAGGTGAGGAGTGTGGGAAGTCATAAGGTCAGCAGAGTTAGGATGATGACAGCTCCTTCACTCACACATGTCTGCCACTCGAACAATATCTCACACTCTCAGTCAAATTAAGTTTCTGTGCTCATCCAATTAAATGTCAGGATTATAATTAGGTATTACTGACGGGGTACCTTTAAGTAATTACCTGACTGTTTCAATTATATTTTTCTCCCTCCAAAGTTACGTTTGTAACATCAGAATGCCTACTCCGATCGGCTTCAGATTTTCAGTAATATTTACTGTACTGGGTAAAAGGTTGATATAACTGCTGCCACATGTCAGTGTTATGCAGCCTGTTTCATGACTCATTGAATGTGTCTGATAACTTAAAAGAGCTACTTTGTTTAACTTCAGTCAACACTGGACCAGGACCAGGACCAGGACCAGGACCAGGACCAGGACCAGGACCAGGACCAGGACCAGGACCAGGACCAAGACCAAGATCAAGACTATGACCAGGTCTGGTCTGACCTGATCAGTCAGGTTATTTGCTAAAATTTGCAATTCAACGTTAAACATCACGCCCGCGGCTGATCAAGAACAGAACAGAACAGAGGACTCACAGGTAAGAACCCACTAGGGGCGAGGGGGAAGTGGGGATTGGCGAAGATTAGGTGGGGGAGAGGAAGTATTGTAGAATCAGGAAAAGTGTCGGGACTAATCCCAACTGCTAAGCAATGTAAGACAAGATTGGGAGCAAAATAAAGCATCTGTTGTCACTCTCAACCGCAGGAGGGAGAGATATATCATAATCTACACTTGGAAAATCTTGGAAGGAATGGTCCCAAATCTGCACACAGAAATCACTCCCTACGAAAGTAAAAGACTGGGCAGGCGATGCAAAATGCCGCCAATAAAAAGTAGGGGCGCCATTGGTACACTAAGAGAAAACACCATAAGTGTCCGGGGCCCAAAACTGTTCAACCCCTGGCCAATAAACCCCTGGCTGCCTTCACGAGAGAGCTGGACAGATACCTAAAGTCAGTGCCGGATCAGCCGGGCTGTGGCTCGTACGTTGGACTGCGTGCGGCCAGCAGTAACAGCCTAGTTGATCAGGCCCTGATCCATCGGGAGGCCTGGTCATGGACCGGGCCGCGGGGGCGTTGATCCCCGGAATAACCTCCAGGTATATCAACTGCAAGACTGGACACGCAAGTGTTGCATTTGATTATCGTGAAGCTTACCATGATCATATCGTGATAATTCAACTTGTGAACGGCTTCAGGCTTGATGTTCTTGTGTATTATACGATAGTGGTATTTTTGATCTCTTTGAAAAGTTTGAATTAGATATGGGCTGTATAGGTCTTAATTTACCTTTTTCTTTTTAAGAAGTTTGGATATTAGTTCACCTATGATGACTTGTGAATGTTTCTTCTGATTCTCTTGAAATCTTCAGAACAAATATTTAACTGCATTATGAAGTTAGGCTGCACTCTGCACTACTCCAGTCACCTGCGGTACAAGGGACTGAGGCGAAGGACTATGGGGATACCTTTCTTGGATCGAGCAGAGATCAAAATATATCTAGTTGGTTATTTGCTTCCCACTTCTCAGCAACAATGATCAATATTCTAAAAATCATAGAATCATGTTCATAAATATGTAACCGGCAGTAACCCGATTATACCCCGAGAAGTCTATCATTACGTGTGGCTTGAGGCTGATGCTGGTACTATAGTACTGCTTGTCGCTATACTGTCCTCAAGAGTCCGCAAGGTATCATAAACTCAGCTAAACTTACTTATTAATGAACTTGTATTGTACACTCCTACCCACTACCTGAATCAATGTTCTTGTTACTGCATTCGTCAGGAAAAAATCACCTGACGTGAGGGTTGTGTCATGAGCAGTTCTGTGGTGCTACTGGTTCTGTGGTGCTACTGGTTCTGTGGTGCTACTGGTTCTGTGGTGCTACTGGTTCTGTGGTGCTACTGGTTCTGTGGTGCTACTGGTTCTGTGGTGCTACTGGTTCTGTGGTGCTACTGGTTCTGTGGTGCTGTTGGTTCAGTGGTGCTGCTGGTTCAGTGGTGCTGCTGGTTCAGTGGTGCTGCTGGTTCAGTGGTGCTGCTGGTTCAGTGGTGCTGCTGGTTCGGTGGTGCTGTTGGTTCAGTGGTGCTGTTGGTTCAGTGGTGCTGCTGGTTCTGTGGTGCTGTTGGTTCTGTGGTGCTGTTGGTTTAGTGGTACTGCTGGTTCAGTCGTGCTGCTGGTTAAGTGGTGCTGCTGGTTCAGTGGTGCTGCTGGTTCTGTGGTGCTGCTGGATCTGTGGTGCTGCTGGATCTGTGGTGCTGCTGGTTCTGTGGTGTTGCTGGTTCTGTGTTGCTGCTGGATCTGTGGTGCTGCTAGTTCTGTGGTGCTGCTGGATCTGTGGTGCTGCTGGATCTGTGGTGCTGCTGGTTCTGTGGTGTTGCTGGTTCTGTGTTGCTGCTGGATCTGTGGTGCTGCTAGTTCTGTGGTGCTGCTGGTTCTGTGGTGTTGCTGGTTCTGTGTTGCTGCTGGATCTGTGGTGCTGCTGGTTCTGTGGTGCTGCTGGTTCTGTGGTGCTGCTGGTTCTGTGGTGCTGCTGGTTCTGTGGTGTTGCTGGTTCTGTGTTGCTGCTGGATCTGTGGTGCTGCTGGTTCTGTGGTGCTGCTGGTTCTGTGTTGCTGCTGGATCTGTGGTGCTGCTGGTTCTGTGGTGCTGCTGGTTCTGTGGTGCTGCTGGTTCTGTGGTGCTGCTGGATCTGTGGTGCTGCTGGATCTGTGGTGCTGCTGGTTCTGTGTTGCTGCTGGATCTGTGGTGCTGCTGGTTCTGTGTTGCTGCTGGTTCTGTGGTGCTGCTGGTTCTGTGTTGCTGCTGGATCTGTGGTGCTGCTGGTTCTGTGGTGCTGCTGGTTCTGTGGCAAAAAAACAAACTCGCTGGCATGCGCTGCTGTGGATGCTGCTGTCTATTAACTCAGACGAATGGTACCCATTAGCCTCCATGACGCGATAATATATAACTACCTCATAAGACGTGATTTTTAATCTTTTAATAAGCAGACGGTTTGACCAAATTGTACAGTTTGTGGGAGATCATATAATTACAACTCGTGCCAGGAAATATTAGTCTTGTGTACTGAAGAACAAAATACCACCACCTTGGTGGGCTACGGTAGAAAGACCGCTGGCTCACCAGTCTGGTTCAGTAGTGTGTGACCTCAATCAGTTCAGCAAGGAGAAAGGTGAGGAAGCTGGTGGTCAAGTACCTGCCTGACCCAGCTCCTATCCTCAACATAGCTGGCGAGAAGTTAGCCAATATTGTTGAGGCAGCAGAAACACTGGGTCGCCACCTCACTTCGGCCTCCAGACTTTCTTCATTATAAGTCCGTACGGGAATCCTCTCCACTGGACTCACACATTGATGAACTCTACAACTAGCTGTGTTTACTATCCTGGACTTTACGTCAGTGTTTTTGTGATGACAACCATGGCTACCAAGTTACGTGATGTACAGTTACTGTACTTCAACAATGACATTTTTCCTCTTACGTCTCTTTATTCTTTCATGACATGACGATAGTAATGTCATTATTGGAGAGCTGCCGTAGTCTTGGCTTTTCGTAAGGCTGACGTACCTGGATCCCACCTGACAAATCGCAAACCTAACGTTCTTGCCGCCTACACGTGCTCAATACTGCAACATACGTGGTGCATGACTCCTGCAGTTTAGCGCTTCCCTACAAAAACAGCAACATCATCATCATCATCATCAACAACAACAGCAATAATAATAACACTGGAACGTATTGTTAATAAAAGACTTGTGTGTTGCTTGAAGAACCATACTTGGGAGTCCTGGCGGGCTACATTATAGTAGCTGCTTGGAGAACCATACTTGGGAGTCCTGGCGGGCTACATTATAGTAGCTGCTTGGAGAACCATACCTGGTATTTTTTTCGTGAGATGTGAACCACTCACTAACCGTTATGTGGTTCAATGCTCCCCTGTTAGCTGTGACGTCACAAGTCAACCTTTGAATGTGTGTCTTCGGGCACTCTCTCCAGGTAAACTGCCCTCAGCTGAAGACGGGTTATACCAGAGTAGACAGGTCAGGCGTCAAGGCTCTGAGTGTTCCCCCTTATTATCTTATTACAAGCTACCAAGACATCCTACGTGTGTATTATTACTTTAAATCCATCAATGAACCGCCACGACAGTACCTCCCTGGCCAGAGCATGAAATTAATGCCTCCCATTCTTCATCGATATTTAAAAGTTTCTCAAAATATTTCTGCCATTTACCCAATACCTCCATCTCCCTATCTACTAACTCCCCTACTTTCTTTTTAACTGACAAATCCATTTGTCCTCTAGGCTTTCTAAACTTGTTTATCTCACTCCAAATTTTTTTCTCATTCTGAGCAAAATTTCTTGACAGTGCCTCTCCCACTCTATCATCTGCTCTCCGTTTGCACTCTGTCACCACTCTCTTCACCTTTCTTTTACTCTCCATATACTCTGATCTTCTTATAGCACTTCTTTGTAAAAAACCTCTCATAAGCTAACTCTTTCTCTTTTATCACACCCTTTACTTCATCATTCCACCAATCACTCCTCTTTCCTCCTGCACCCACCCTCCCATAACCATAAACTTCTGCCGCACACTCTAACACTGCATTTTTTAAAACTATCCCAACCCTCTTCAACCCCCACTACCCATACTCGTACTAATCCACGTTTCTGCCAAAAGTTGATTATGTCTCACCCTAACTACCTCCTCCCTTAGTTTATAAACTTTCACCTCTTTCTTAATTACTGTTGCCATTTTCCTTTTGCCCCATCTACCTCTTACTCTAACTGTAGCTACAACTAAATAATGATCTGATATATCTGTTGCTCCTCTATAAACATGCACATCCTGGAGCCTACCCATCAACCTTTTATCCACCAATACATAATCTAAAAAACTACTTTCATTACTTGCTATATCATACCTTGTATACTTACTTATCCTCTTTTTCATAAATATGCATTACATATTACCAAACCTCTTTCTACACATAGCTCAATTAAAGGCTCCCCATTTTCATCTACCCCTGGCACCCCATGTTTACCTACTACTCCCTCCACAACATTTTTACCCACTTTAGCATTGAGATCCCCAACCACAAGTATTCTCTCACTTGATTCAAAACTCCCCACACATTCACTCAAAATTTCCCAAAATCTCTCTCTCTCCTCTACACTTCTCTCTTCTCCTGGTGCATAAACGCTTATTATAACCCACTTTTCACATCTAACCCTTATTTTACTCCACATAATCCTTGAATTTATACATTTATATTCCCTCTTTTCTTGCCATAACTTATCCTTCAACATTATTGCTATTTCTTCTTTAGCTCTAACTCTATTTTAAACCGCTGACTTAATCCCATTTATTTCCCCCCAATGAAACTCTCCCACCCCCTTCACCTTTGTTTCACTAAAATCTTAAAACACTTAAAACGTTGAAAAGCAAATTTTAGCAAATAACCTGACTGATCAGGTCAGACCAGACCTGGTCCTAGTCTTGGTCTTGGTCCTGGTCCTGGTCCTGGTCCTGGTTCTCTTCCTGCCACTTTTCCGACAACGCACGTTATTAAAATTATCTTCATGATCTATGGTAAACTAAGATTTTTTTGTGTTCAAGCTAACTTACTGATGTCACTATTTATTCCATAATTCAAGTCATTAATGTAGAGTTTGAACAACAAGGGTCGTACCTCTGGCCCACCTACAATACAGTTTCAGCTACAAACTTACCATAAAGTATATATATATATATATATATATATATATATATATATATATATATATATATATATATATATATATATATATATATATATATATATATATATATATATATTAATAAACTTAGTTATGTACACTATAATTATATCTGTCGAACCGCTTAAAATCTCATTTACTGGTCCATATCCCCCCCCCACCCACTCCCATCTTTCTCCAGCCTCGTGAAAACGTTTCACTTAAAATATAACTTGTGTTTTCCTACTGCAGACAGGGTCGTAAATTCTCCCGTCTCACATTCAAACATGCAATGTGTTTTTTCTTTGTTTTTACTATGAGGAAGGAACACGGCAAGATGGGTGTCGCCTTGAGAAGGGTGAGAATAATGGTTGTGCGCCCACCTCCACGCTCTGCATGACATGCCTCACCCCACACACTCATACACACACACACACACACACGTGAAATATACTCCGGCCACCAGAGTAGGTTTTTCCTTCCTGATTGACACAGCAAGACGAGGGGTCAGAGGACGCTGCTCGCTCTTCCATCTTCCTCCTCTTCAATAATTTAACTGCCTCAATATTTTTCTTGTTTACTGTGTTAGGCATGTATATATGTATGTAAAGTGGGATTTATATATTATGTATACAGTGATGTATATTTGCATACACAGTATAGTCTTCTCGACATGCTTTGTGAAGCACTGTCATCTGCGGGAGCACTGTCGTCTGCTGGAGCACTGTCGTCTGCTGGAACACTGTCGTCTGCTGGAGCACTGTCGTCTGCTGGAACACTGTCGTCTGCTGGAGCACTGTCGTCTGCTGGAGCACTGTCGTCTGCTGGAACACTGTCGTCTGCTGGAACACTGTCGTCTGCTGGAACACTGTCGTCTGCTGAAGCACTGTCGTCTGCTGGAACACTGTCGTCTGCTGGAACACTGTCGTCTGCTGGAACACTGTCGTCTGCTGGAACACTGCCGTCTGCTGGAACACTGCCGTCTGCTGGAACACTGTCGTATGTTGGAACACCGTCGTCTGTTGGAACATTGTCGTCTGTTGGAACACCGTCGTCTGCTGGAACACTGTCGTCTGTTGGAACACTGTCGTCTGTTGGAACACTGTCGTCTGTTGGAACACTGTTGTCTGTTGGAAAGTTGTCTTTTGTTGGAACGTTGTCTTCTGTTGGAACGCTGTCGTCTGTCGGAACGTTGTCTTCTGATGGAACCTTGTCTTTTGTTGGAACCTTGTCGTCTGTTGGAACGTTGTCTTCTGATGGAACCTTGTCTTTTGTTGGAACCTTGTCGTCTGTTGGAAACTTGTCGTCTGCTGGAACTTGTCTTCTAGAACTTATTTATTGGAACTTGTCTGTTGGAAAACTGTCGTCTGCTGGAACATGTCTGTTGGAACGTTGTCAACTGTTAGAACACTGTCAACTGTTGGAATATTGTCAACTGTTGGAACATTGTCCTCTGCTGAAAAATTGTCAGTCGCCTGCCTGGAGTATCTTCAATATCTTCTGGAACACTGCCCTGGTCTCCACTAGTAGCCTGCCATGTTGACGCCATCGGCCATAGCAACGTAACAATGTTTACAGAAAGCGTGTATAAGAACCTCCCCCTCACGACTCTTATTGTGGAGGCGGCGCCGCTGCAAAACATGCAAGACCCCGAGGAAAAAATATATTGTTCTCTCAACTATAAAGCGGAGTAAAAAAAATGTACCTACAAAGGAGTGTTAAAAATACTAAGTAACGTAGAATTAAAAAAAAAAACTCTGAGGAATAAGAAAAGGATAGAATAATGTTATGGAGAAAATAGGAAAAACAAAATTCTTGAGATACATTGGTGCTGATCTATTTCACTTTAGCTTTTAAATCTTTGTCAATAACCCATCCCGCATTTTTTTTAAAGGAAATTTTGGTTAATATTTACCCGAGTGTCTTGTGTTTGACCATAGCGATAGACCTTTATAGTAGGAGATTAGCTACATATATATATATATATATATATATATATATATATATAATATATATATATAATATATATATATATATAATATATATATATATAATATATATATATATAGCTGGAGGCAGTGGAGATGTCATGTCTGAGGGCAATGTGTGGTGTGAATATAATGCAGAGAATTCGTAGTTTGGAAGTTAGGAGGAGGTGCGGGATTACCAAAACTGTTGTCCAGAGGGCTGAGGAAGGGTTGTTGAGGTGGTTCGGACATGTAGAGAGAATGGAGCGAAACAGAATGACTTCAAGAGTGTATCAGTCTGTAGTGGAAGGAAGGCGGGGTAGGGGTCGGCCTAGGAAAGGTTGGAGAGAGGGGGTAAAGGAGGTTTTGTGTGCGAGGGGCTTGGACTTCCAGCAGGTATGCATGAGCGTGTTTGATAGGAGTGAATGGAGACAAATGGTTTTTAATACTTGACGTGCTGTTGGAGTGTGAGCAAAGTAACATTTATGAAGGGGTTCAGGGAAACCGGCAGGCCGGACTTGAGTCCTGGAGATGGGAAGTACAGTGCCTGCACTCTGAAGGAGGGGTGTTAATGTTGCAGTTTAAAAACTGTAGTGTAAAGCACCCTTGTGGCAAGACAGTGATGGAGTGAATGATGGTGAAAGTTTTTCTTTTTCGGGCCACCCTGCCTTGGTGGGAATCGGCCAGTGTGATAATAATAAAAATAAATAAATATATATATATATATATATATATATATATATATATATATATATATATATATATATATATATATATATATATATAGGGGTCGTCCTCGAAAGGGTTGGAAAGAGGGGTTAAGGAGGTTTTGTGGGCGAGGGGCTTGGACTTCCAGCAAGCGTGCATGAGCGTGTTAGATAGGAGTGAATAGAGACTAATGATACTTGGGACCTGACGATCTGTTGGAGTGTGTGCAGGGTAATATTTAGTGAAGGGATTCAGGGAAACCGGTTATTTTCATACAGTCGGACTTGAGTCCTGGAAATGGGAAGTACAATGCCTGCACTTTAAAGGAGGGGTTTGGGATATTGGCAGCTTGGAGGGATATGTTGTGTATCTTTATATGTATATGCTTCTAAACTGTTGTATTCTGAGCACCTCTGCAAAAGCAGTGATGGTAATAAATGGTATAAAATATGATCCTTTATTGACAACGTTTCACCCACACAGTGGGCTTTCTCAAGTCACACACGGATCTACCTTCTTCACACTTGAAGAAGAAGTCGACAACACTCTTCCTTTCCTTGATGTTCTGCTCTGCAAAGCTGAACACGAACTTCGTTTTAAAGTCTATCGAAAACCCACCAACCAAAACGATCTTCTCCACTTCTACTCTCACCACGACACCAAAACCAAACGTGGTGTGATTATAGGCTTCTTCCTACGTGCACTCAGAATCTGCAGCAATGAGTTCCTTGAGGAAGAATGCACTATAATTGAACAAGTATTTTCCAAACTCCACTATCCTAGTCACTTCATCAGAGACTGCAGACGGCGGGCATTAAACATCTACAACACACCCAGAGAAGACACTGCCGAGAAGAGATACATAGTCCTCCCCAACAACTCCATTGCCAAACATGTTTCCAACATCTTTGCCAAAACATCATTCCAAGTATCTACCTCCACAACCACGACCATCGAGGACATCACCAGTAGTAGACAGGACAAGCCTCCATCCTCTGCAGGGGTATACATAATCCCTTGTAATGACTGCAACAAATTATATGTGGGCGAAACATCAAGAGACCTCCAAACACGCATTTCAGAACACCAATATGCAAGCAGGACTGACGATACAAGGAATGCCTGTGTACAGCATCGCAATTCACACAACCATTTAATTAACTACAGAAACTCAAGACTTATCGCCACAGAAGACAACACTCAATACCGAAGAATCCTGGAATCATCGCTTATCTCTACAACCAACAATTTCAACCAGAACAATGGCTTCTATAACATAGCTGAACCACTCGCCAAGAAACTTCTTCATCGCTATCCCACATAAGAACATAGAACACTGCAGAAGGTCTACAACTTGTCCAATACCCCTGCCAAGCTACCCAAGACTCTATAACCCCACCCGGTGGATCATCAGATGCAGCATTCTTCACCTGACCTCAACATTCTGACTATAAATACTCTCGTACCTTCCAACCCCAGGTAGATCTGTGTGTGACTTGAGAAAGCCCACTGTGTGGGTGAAACGTTGTCAATAAAGGATCACATTATACTGCATTTGTGTTTATATTTCCAAAAGCAGTGATAATGTGTGAGTGTGGTGAAAGTGTTGAATGATGATGAAAGTATTTTCTTTTTGGGGATTTTCTTTCTTTTTTGGGTCACCCTGCCTTGGTGGGAGACGACCGACTTGTTGAAAATATATATATATATATATATATATATATATATATATATATATATATATATATATATATATATATATATATATATATATATATATATATATATATATATATATATGCTTTGTATTGGACTGATGAAGCCACTGTGTGGCGAAACGTTTCCTGAATAAAGATTCCCATATGTTGCATAAGTGTCTCAATCTTCAAAGCATTGGGTCATCATACAACAAGCAGTGGGTCATACAACAAGCAGTGGGTGATCATACAACAAGCAGTGGGTGATCATACAACAAGCAGTGGGTGATCATACAACAAGCAGTGGGTCATCATACAACAAGCAGTGGGTGATCATACAACAAGCAGTGGGTCATACAACAAGCAGTGGGTGATCATACAACAAGCAGTGGGTCATACAACAAGCAGTGGGTCATTCAACAAGCAGTGGGTATTCATACAACAAGCAGTGAGTGATCATTCAACAAGCAGTGGGTCATCATACAACAAGCAGTGGGTCATCATACAACAAGCAGTGGGTGATCATTCAACAAGCAGTGGGTCATCATACAACAAGCAGTGGGTGATCATACAACAAGCAGTGGGTCACACAACAAGCAGTGGGTGATCATACAACAAGCAGTGGGTCATACAACAAGCAGTGAGTCATCATACAGCAAGCAGTGGGTGATCATACAACAAGCAGTGGGTCATACAACAAGCAGTGGGTGATCATACAACAAGCAGTGGGTCATACAACAAGCAGTGGGTCATCATACAACAAGCAGTGGATCATCATACAACAAGCAGTGGGTCATACAGCAAGCAGTAGGTCATCATACAACAAGCAGTGGGTCATCATACAGCAAGCAGTGAGTCATACAACAAGCATTGGGTCATCATACAACAAGCAGTGGGTCATACAACAAGCAGTGGGTGATTATACAACAAGGAGTGGGTGATCATACAACAAGCAGTGGGTGATCATAAAACCAAGCAGTGGGTCATACAACAAGCATTGGGTCATCATACAACAAGCAGTGGGTCATACAACAAGCAGTGGGTATTCATACAACAAGCAGTGAGTGATCATTCAACAAGCAGTGGGTCATCATACAACAAGCAGTGGGTCATCATACAACAAGCAATGGATCATCGTACAACAAGCAGTGGGTCATCATACAGCAAGCAGTGAGTCATCATACAGCTTGTTGAATGATCACTCACTGCTTGTTGTATGAATACCCACTGCTTGTTGAATGACCCACTGCTTGTTGTATGACCCACTGCTCGTTGTATGATCACCCACTGCTTGTTGTATGACCCACTGCTTGTTGTATGATGACCCACTGCTTGTTGTACGATGATCCACTGCTTGTTGTATGACCCACTGCTTGTTGTATGATGACCCACTGCTTGTTGAATGATCACCCACTGCTTGTTGTATGAACACCCACTGCTTGTTGTATGATCACCCACTGCTTGTTGTATGACCCACTGCTTGTTGTATGATGACCCAATGCTTTGAAGATTGAGACACTTATGCAACATATGGGAATCTTTATTCAGGAAACGTATCGCCACACAGTGGCTTCATCAGTCCAATACAAAGCAGAAAGGTGTAAGGAGAGGAGAAGTTTGAGGTATTCAGTCCCTCAGCCTGGAGTCGATGTGTTCAGTCCATCAATCTTGTAGAATGTACAGCATAGGGCCGTAGACGTGGCTTATATACTGTAGTCAGGTGAGGCGAAGCAGGAGGAGGCGGGGTCATAGTAGGTCTTCATCCAAAGACGAAGTGGATGGTACCACTATGACCCCGCCTCTTCCTGCTTCGCCTCAGCTGACTACAGCATAAAAGCCACGTCTACGGTCCTATGCTGTACATTCTACAAGATTGATGGACTGAACACATCGACTCCAGGCTGAGGGACTATTACCTCAAACTTCTCATCTCCTTACACCTTTCTGCTTTGTATTGGACTGATGAAGCCACTGTGTGGCGAAACGTTTCCTGAATAAAATTTCCCATATGTTGCATAAGTGTCTCAATCTTCAACTTGTCGGTTTTCCAAACCATTCAACACACCCAATGCTTTGTTGTATGATGACCCAATG
Organism: Cherax quadricarinatus; assembly: GCF_038502225.1. Lineage (NCBI taxonomy): Eukaryota > Metazoa > Arthropoda > Malacostraca > Decapoda > Parastacidae > Cherax > Cherax quadricarinatus. The sequence goes on from NC_091299.1 coordinate 5,753,554, forward strand.
CTTTGTTGTATGATGACGCAATGCTTTGTTGTATGATGACGCAATGCTTTGTTGTATGATGATGCAATGTTTGTTGTATGACCCACTGCTTGTTGTAAGATGACCAACTGCTTGTTGTATGCTCCACTGCTTGCTGTATGACCCACTGCTTGTTGTATGATGACCCAATGCTTGTTGTATGATGACCCAATGCTTGTTGTATGATGACCAAATGCTTGTTGTATGACCCAATGCTTGTTGTATGATGACCCAATGCTTTGTTTTATGATGACGCAATGCTTGTTGTATGACCCACTGCTTGTTGTATGACCCACTGCTTGTTGTATGACCCACTGCTTGTTGTATGATGACTCAATGCTTGTTGTATGATGACCAAATGCTTGATGTATGATGACCCAATGCTTGTTGTATGATGACCCAATGCTTGTTGTATGATGACTCAATGCTTGTTGTATGATGGCCCACTGCTTGTTGCATGATGACTCACTGCTTGCTGTATGATGACCCACTGCTTGTTGTATGACCCAATGCTTGTTGTATGATGACCCAATGCTTGTTGTATGATGACCCACTCCTTGTTGTATGACTCACTGCTTGTTGTATGACCCACTGCTTGTTGTATGATGACCCACTGCTTGTTGTATGACCCACTGCTTGTTGTATGATGACCCAGTGCTTTGTAGTATGATGATGCAATGCTTGTTGTTTGACCCACTGTTTGTTTTATGACCCACTGCTTGTTGTATGACCCACTGCTTGTTATATGACCCACTGCTTGTTGTATGACCCAAGGCTTGTTGTATGATGACCCAAAGTTTGTTGTATGATGACCAAATGCTTGATGTATGGACCCACTGCTTTTTGCATGACCCACTGCTTGTTGTATGATGACCCAATGCTTGTTGTATGATGACCCACTGCTTGTTGTATGATAACCCAATGCTTGTTGTATGATGACCCACTGCTTGTTGTATGATGACCCAATGCTTGTTGTATGATGACCCACTGCTTGTTGTATGACCCACTGCTTGTTGTATGATGACCCAATGTTTGTTGTATGACCCACTGCTTGTTGTATGATGACCCACTGCTTGTTGTATGGCCCACTGCTTGTTGTATGATGACCCAATGTTGTGTGATGACCCAATGCTTGTTGTATGATGATCCAATGCTTGTTGTATGATGACCCAGTGCTTGTTGTATGATGACTCAATGCTTGTTGTATGATGACCCACTGCTTGTTGTATGACCCACTTCTTGTTGTATAATGATCCAATGCTTGTTGTATGATGATCCAATGCTTGTTGTATGATGACCCAATGCTTGTATGATGACCCAAGGCTTGTATGATACCCAATGCTTGTTGTATGACCTTTTTGCATGATGACCCACTGCTTGTTGCATGACCCACTGCTTGTTGTATGATGACCCACTGCTTGTTGTATGATGACTCAATGCTTGTTGTATGATGACCCACTGCCAGTTGTATGATGACCCACTGCTTGTTGTATGACCCACTGCTTTTTGTATGACCCACTGCTTGTTGTATGATGACCCAATGCTTGTTGTATGATGACCCACTGCTTGTTGTATGATAACCCAATGCTTGTTGTATGATGACCCACTGCTTGTTGTATGATGACCCACTGCTTGTTGTATGATGACCCACTGCTTGTTGTATGACCCACTGCTTGTTGTATGATGACCCAATGTTTGTTGTATGACCCACTGCTTGTTGTATGATGACCCACTGCTTGTTGTATGGCCCACTGCTTGTTGTATGATGACCCAATGTTGTGTGATGACCCAATGCTTGTTGTATGATGATCCAATGCTTGTTGTATGATGACCCAGTGCTTGTTGTATGATGACTCAATGCTTGTTGTATGATGACCCACTGCTTGTTGTATGACCCACTTCTTGTTGTATGATGATCCAATGCTTGTTGTATGATGATCCAATGCTTGTTGTATGATGACCCAATGCTTGTATGATGACCCAAGGCTTGTTGTATGATACCCAATGCTTGTTGTATGACCCAATGCTTTTTGCATGATGACCCACTGCTTGTTGCATGACCCACTGCTTGTTGTATGATGACCCACTGCTTGTTGTATGATGACTCAATGCTTGTTGTATGATGACCCACTGCCAGTTGTATGATGACCCACTGCTTGTTGTATGACCCTATGCTTGTTGTATGACCCACTGCTTGTTGTATGATGACTCAATGCTTTGTTGTATGATGACGCAATGCTCGTTGTATGACCCACTGCTTGTTGTATGATAACCCACTGCTTGTTGTATGATGACCCACTGCTGGAGGTGCTGTCCTGGGAGACAGTAATGGCGAAGCTGGAGGTGCTGTCCTGGGAGACAGTAATGGTGAAGCTGGAGATTTTGTCCAGGTAGTCGGGAATTATACGCAGGAAGGAATACATATAAATGACCTCATAGGGGACAGGAGCAGTAGTGGGGAAACAAGTGTAGTCAAAGATAAGATAAAACCAATATTGCAAACTAGAAATACAACAGGAAATAGCAAACAAGAGGACTCCACTAGCAATAGTGAGGATATATTACCAAAAACAACTGGTGGGAGCTCCATTGTTGGTGCTAGGGAGGATAGGAATAAGACAGGGAAACATGCACCAACAGAGAATACAGTCACAGAAACCCAAGGCAAACGGAAACCAAGCCTGTGCACATACTATGCACTTGGTATCTGCAGACATGGGAAATCTGGAAAAACAGACGGGACGTGCAACTATGACCACCCTAGAAAATGCCGTGCCCAGATGACAACAGGAAAATGCAAACTCCCTTCCTGTAAGCTTTTTCACCCTGAAATGTGTACCTCTTCAGTACAGGAAAGACTGTGCTATAACGTAAATTGCCAGGCACACCATCTAAAGGGGACAAAAAGATACAAAACATCCAGGCCATGGGAAAACCTGAGTAGCCACAGCCACTCAAGAGGGAGAGGTTTTTTAGTGCCAGGAAGGAAAAAAAACTGGCAGGAAATGGCAGAAATCGTACACCAAATCCAGTCATTCCTGGAGTGGAACCACAGTCGATGGCCTCCACTCCAAACCAACAGATACAGATACTAATGCCGGAAAAAAAATCCCCCCCCCCAGTACCAACAATACCACCAGTCCGATGACATTCTTCTTTGCAAATATACAGGGTCTAAAGCCAGCAACAAACAACAAAATACCTTTCATCCGTGGACTGCTTGCAGAGGCAAAGGCAATGTTCGCGGCTTTCACTGAGACCCACATAAAGGATCACTTGGACAACGAAATATGGATCCCAGGTTTCAACCTATACAGATGTGACAGAGTGAACAGGGGGTTTGCCTGTACATTGCAGAGTCACTTGTTTGCACAGAACTGCTTAATGCCTCAAATGATGTAGTGGAACTTTTAGCAGTAAAGGTCGAGAACCAAAACCTAGTCATTGTGATAGTCTACAAGCCTCCGGATGCAACATCCCAGCAATTCCAGGAACAGCTGTTAAAAATTGACCACTGTCTGGAAAATCTTCCAGCTCCTGCACCCAACATCTTGCTCCTGGGGGATTTCAACTTAAGGCACCTAAAATGGAGGAATATAGCAAATAATATTGTTGCAGTAATAACACCAGGAGGCAGCTCTGATGAAAACTCACATTCACACGAGCTTTTAAATCTCTGCACAAAATTCAATTTAAACCAGCAAATAATAGAGCCTACTAGACTGGAGAATACACTAGACCTCATCTTCACTAACAATGATGATCTGATAAGAAATGTCACCATATCAAAAACAATATACTCAGATCACAACATAATTGAGGTTCAGACATGTATGCGTGGAGCCCCAGACCGACATAATGAGATTAGTCACGAGGGAACATTCACCAAATTCAACTTCAATAACAAAAACATAAAGTGGGACCAAGTAAACCAAGTCCTAACCGATATAAGCTGGGAAGATATACTAAGCAACACAGACCCCAACTTATGCCTAGAACAGAGTAACTTGGTGGCACTCGATGTATGCACAAGGCTTGTTCCTCTAAGAAAAAGGAGTAGTAGATGTAAAATAGAAAGAGACAGGCGCTCCCTTCACAGGCGACGGAAAAGAATAACAGAGCGGCTAAAAGAGGTCAATATATCTGAAATGCGTAGGGAGACACTGGTCAGAGAAATAGCAAGCATCGAACTTAAGCTAAAGAAATCTTATAGGAGTCAGGAATCGCGGGAAGAACTAAAAGCCATAAATGAAATCGAAAGAAACCCAAAGTATTTCTTCTCCTATGCCAAATCAAAGTCGAGAACAACGTCCAGTATTGGGCCCCTACTTAAACAAGATGGGTCCTACACAGATAACAGCAAGGAAATGACTGAGCTACTCAAGGCCCAATATGACTCAGTTTTTAGCAAGCCGCTAACCAGACTGAGGTCGAAGATCAAAATAAATTTTTTATGAGAGCCACAGAATTTGGTTAACACAAGCCTAAGGCCAGACTCATGGAACTCCGTGTACATCAAGAACTGCAAGAAGCCCCTATCACGAGCCTTTTCCATCCTATGGAGAGGGAGCATGGACACGGGGGTTGTCCCACAGTTACTAAAAACAACAGACATAGCCCCACTCCACAAAGGGGGCAGTAAAGCAACGGCAAAGAACTACAGACCGATAGCACTAACATCCCATATCATAAAAATCTTTGAAAGGGTCCTAAGAAGCAAGATCACCACCCATCTAGAACCCATCAGTTACACAACCCAGGGCAACATGGGTTTAGAACAGGTCGTTCCTATCTATCTCAACTATTGGATCACTACGACAAGGTCCTAGATGCACTAGAAGACAAAAAGAATGCAGATGTAATATATACAGACTTTGCAAAAGCCTTCGACAAGTGTGACCATGGAGTAATAGCGCACAAAATGCGTGCTGAAGGAATAACAGGAAAAGTCGGTCGATGGATCTATAATTTCCTCACTAACAGAAGACAGAGAGTAGTCGTCAACAGAGTAAATTCCGAGGCAGCTACAGTGAAAAGCTCTGTTCCACAAGGCACAGTACTCGCTCCCATCTTGTTCCTCATCCTCATATCCGACATAGACAAGGATGTCAGCCACAGCACCGTGTCTTCCTTTGCAGATGACACCCGAATCTGCATGACAGTGTCTTCCATTGCAGACACTGCAAGGCTCCAGGCGGACATCAATCAAATCTTTCAGTGGGCTGCAGAAAACAATATGAAGTTCAACGATGAGAAATTTCAATTACTCAGATATGGTAAACACGAGGAAATTAAATCTTCATTCGAGTACAAAACAAATTCTGGCCACAAAATAGAGCGAAACACCAACGTCAAAGACCTGGGAGTGATCATGTCGGAGGATCTCACCTTCAAGGACCATAACATTGTATCAATCGCATCTGCTAGAAAAATGACAGGATGGATAATGAGAACCTTCAAAACTAGGGAGGCCAAGCCCATGATGACACTCTTCAGGTCACTTGTTCTATCTAGGCTGTAATATTGCTGCACACTAACAGCACCTTTCAAGGCAGGTGAAATTGCTGACTTAGAAAATGTACAGAGAACCTTCACGGCACGCATAACGGAGATAAAACACCTCAATTACTGGGAGCGCTTGAGGTTCCTAAACCTGTATTCCCTGGAACGCAGGCGGGAGAGATACATGATTATATACACCTGGAAAATCCTAGAGGGACTAGTACCGAACTTGCACACGAAAATCACTCACTACGAAAGCAAAAGACTTGGCAGACGATGCAACATCCCCCCAATGAAAAGCAGGGGTGTCACTAGCACGTTAAGAGATCATACAATAAGTGTCAGGGGCCCGAGACTGTTCAACTGCCTCCCAGCATACATAAGGGGGATTACCAACAGACCCCTGGCAGTCTTCAAGCTGGCACTGGACAAGCACCTAATCCTGACCAGCCGGGCTGGGGCTCGTACGTTGGTTTGCGTGCAGCCAGCAGTAACAGCCTGGTTGATCAGGTTCTGATATACCAGGAGGCCTGGTCACAGACCGGGCCGCGGGGGCGTTGACCCCCGGAACTCTCTCCAGGTAAACTCCAGGTTGTATGATGACCCAGTGCGTGTTGTATGACCCACTGCTTGTTGTATGATGACCCAATGTTTGTTGTATGATGACCCAGTGCTTGTTGTATGACCCACTACTTGTTGTATGATGACCCACTGCTTGTTGTATGACCCACTGCTTGTTGTATGATGGCCCACTGCTTGTTGTATGATGACCCACTGCTTGTTGTATGATGAGGGAGACCACTCTTAGCGAGACCACTTTGGGGGAGACCACTCTGAGGAAGACCACTCTGAGGGAGAACACACTGAGACCACTCTGAGAGAGACCACTCTGGGGGAGACCACTCTGGGGAAGACCATTCTGAGGGAGACCACTCTGAGAGAGACCACTCTGAGAAAGACCACTCTGGGGGAGACCACTCTGGGGAGACCACTCTGGGGAGACCACTCTGGAGACCACTCTGGGAGAGACCACTCTGAGAGAGACCATTCTGGGGGAGACCATTCTGAGGGAGACCACTCTGAGAGAGACCACTCCTGGGGAGACCATTCTGAAGAAAAGTAAACTACTGCAGCTTATGATTGGCTTGAAGGTTTCCATTATCATAACGTGATATACAACTCATAAGCAAATTCCAACTTATTGTGCTTGTGTATTTTAGGATAATGGTCTCTTTGAAAGGTTCGGATTAGACTTGGACAGAATAAGTTACAATTTATATTTTTTTGTTGAAGAAATTTGTGTATAAAGTTATACATGATTTATAAGTGTTTGATCCCATTACATCTTCAACACTAATATTTAACAGCATTATCACCATACGCTGTGGGAGAGTGCATGCTGTGGGAGAGTGCATGCTGTGGTAGAGTGCATGCTGTGGGAGGAGAGTGCATGCTGTGGGAGGAGAGTGCATGCTGGGGGAGGAGAGTGCATGCTGTGGGAGAGTGCATGCTGTGGGAGAGTGCATGCTGGGGGAGGAGAGTGCATGCTGTGGGAGAGTGCATGCTGTGGGAGAGTGCATGCTGTGGGAGAGTGCATGCTGTGGGAGGAGAGTGCATGCTGGGGAGGAGAGTGCATGCTGTGGGAGAGTGCATGCTGTGGGAGAGTGCATGCTGTGGAAGGAGAGTGCATGCTGTGGGAGAGTGCATGCTGTGGGAGAGTGCATGCTGTGGGAGAGTGCATGCTGTGGGTGGAGAGTGCATGCTGTGGGAGAGTGCATGCTGTGGGAGAGTGCATGCTGTGGGAGAGTGCATGCTGTGGGAGAGTGCATGCTGTGGGAGAGTGCATGCTGTGGGAGAGTGCATGCTGTGGGAGAGTGCATGCTGTGGGAGAGTGCATGCTGTGGGAGAGTGCATGCTGTGGCATGCTGTGGGAGAGTGCATGCTGTGGGAGAGTGCATGCTGTGGGAGAGTGCATGCTGTGGGAGAGTGCATGCTGTGGGAGAGTGCATGCTGTGGGAGAGTGCATGCTGTGGGAGGAGAGTGCATGCTGTGGGAGAGTGCATGCTGTGGAAGGAGAGTGCATGCTGTGGGAGAGTGCATGCTGGAGGAGAGTGCATGCTGTGGGAAAGTGCATGCTGTGGAAGGAGAGTGCATGCTGTGGGAGAGTGCATGCTGTGGGAGTGCATGCTGTGGGAGGAGATTGCATGTTGTGGGAGAGTGCATGCTGTGGGAGAGTGCATGCTGTGGGAGGAGAGTGCATGCTGGGGGAGGAGAGTGCATGCTGGGGGAGGAGAGTGCATGCTGGGGGAGAGTGCATGCTGTGGGAGGAGATTGCATGCTGTGGGAGAGTGCATGCTGTGGGAGAGTGCATGCTGTGGGAGGAGAGTGCATGCTGTGGGAGAGTGCATGCTGTGGGAGAGTGCATGCTGTGGGAGAGTGCATGCTGTGGGAGGAGAGTGCATGCTGTGGGAGAGTGCATGCTGTGGGAGAGTGCATGCTGTGGGAGAGTGCATGCTGTGGGAGAGTGCGTGCTGTGGGAGAGTGCAGACTGAGGGAGGAGAGTGCATGCTGTGGGAGAGTGCATGCTGTGGGAGGAGAGTGCATGCTGTGGGAGGAGGGTGCATGCTGCGGGAGAGTGCATGCTGTGGGAGGAGAGTACGTGCTGCGGGAGGAGAGTACATGCTGTGGGGAGGGAGAGTGCATGCTGTGCGGAAGGAGAGTGCATGCTGTGGGAGAGTGCATGCTGTGGGAGAGTGCATGCTGTGCGGGAGGAGAGTGCATGCTGTGGGAGGAGAGTGTGCATGCTGTGGGAGAGTGCATGCTGTGGGAGAGTGCATGCTGTGGGAGAGTGCATGCTGTGGGAGGAGAGTGCATGCTGTGGGAGAGTGCATGCTGTGGGAGGAGAGTGCATGCTGTGGGAGAGTGCATGCTGTGGGAGGAGAGTGCATGCTGTGGGAGGAGAGTGCATGCTGTGGGAGAGTGCATGCTGTGGGAGAGTGCATGCTGTGGGAGAGTGCATGCTGTGGGAGTGCATGCTGTGGGAGGAGAGTGCATGCTGTGGGAGAGTGCATGCTGTGGGAGGAGATTGCATGGTGTGGGAGAGTGCATGCTGTGGGAGAGTACGTGCTGTGGGACGAGAGTGCTTGCTGTGGGAGGAGAGTGCATGCTGTGGGAGAGTACATGCTGTGGGAGGAGAGTGCATGCTGGGGGAGGAGAGTGCATGCTGTGGGAGAGTGCATGATGTGGGAGGAGAGTGCATGCTGTGGGAGGAGAGTGCATGCTGTGGGAGGAGAGTGCATGCTGTGGGAGAGTGCATGCTGTGGGAGAGTGCATGCTGTGGGAGAGTGCATGCTGTGGGAGGAGAGTGCATGCTGTGGGAGAGTGCATGCTGTGGGAGAGTGCATGCTGTGGGAGGAGAGTGCATGCTGTGGGAGAGTGCATGCTGTGGGAGAGTGCATGCTGTGGGAGAGTGCATGCTGTGGGAGGAGAGTGCATGCTGTGGGAGAGTGCATGCTGTGGGAGGAGAGTGCATGCTGTGGGAGGAGAGTGCATGCTGTGGGAGAGTGCATGCTGTGGGAGAGTGCATGCTGTGGGAGGAGAGTGCATGCTGTGGAAGAGTGCATGCTGTGGGAGAGTGCATGCTGCGGGAGGAGACTGCATGCTGTGGGAGGAGAGTGCATGCTGCGGGAGCAGAGTGCATGCTGTGGGAGAGTGCATGCTGCGGGAGGAGAGTGCATGCTGCGGGAGGAGACTGCATGCTGTGGGAGGAGAGTGCATGCTGTGGGAGAGTGCATGCTGTGGGAGGAGAGTACGTGTTGTGGGAGGAGAGTGCGTGCTGTGGGAGGAGAGTACATGCTGTGGGAGGAGAGTCCATGCTCGGGGAGGAGAGTGCATGCTGTGGGAGGAGAGTGCATGCTGTGGGAGTGCATGCTGTGGGAGAGTGCATGCTGTGGGAGAGTGCATGCTGTGGGAGGAGAGTGCATGCTGTGGGAGAGTGCATGCTGTGGGAGAGTGCATGCTGTGAGAGGAGAGTGCATGCTGTGGGAGAAGAGTGCATGCTGTGGGAGAGTGCATGCTGTGGGAGAGTGCATGCTGTGGGAGGAGAGTGCGTGCTGTGGGAGGAGAGTGCATGCTGTGGGAGGAGAGTACATGCTGTGGGAGGAGAGTGCATGCTGTGGGAGGAGAGTGCATGCTGTGGGAGTGCATGCTGTGGGAGGAGAGTGCATGCTGTGGGAGGAGAGTGCATGCTGTGGGAGGAGAGTGCATGCTGTGGGAGAGTGCATGCTGTGGGAGAGTGCATGCTGTGGGAGGAGAGTGCGTGCTGCGGGAGGAGAGTGCATGCTGTGGGAGGAGAGTACATGCTGTGGGAGGAGAGTGCATGCTGGGGGAGGAGAGTGCATGCTGTGGGAGAGTGCATGCTGTGGGAGGAGAGTGCATGCTGTGGGAGGAGAGTGCATGCTGTGGGAGAGTGCATGCTGTGGGAGAGTGCATGCTGTGGGAGGAGAGTGCATGCTGTGGGAGAGTGCATGCTGTGGGAGGAGAGTGCGTGTTGCGGGAGGAGAGTACATGCTGTGGGAGGAGAGTGCATGCTGGGGGAGGAGAGTGCATGCTGTGGGAGAGTGCATGCTGTGGGAGGAGAGTTCATGCTGGGGCTGTGGGAGAGTGCATGCTGTGGGAGGAGAGTGCGTGTTGCGGGAGGAGAGTACATGCTGTGGGAGGAGAATGCATGCTGGGGGAGGAGAGTGCATGCTGTGGGAGAGTGCATGCTGTGGGAGGAGAGTTCATGCTGTGGGAGGAGAGTACATGGTGCGGGAGAGTGCATGCTAACGGTCGCTAGTGCTTTCCGTGAGCATGTTGTTCTTCGTCATACTTGCCCACGTGTCCTTCTGTCAGACAATGGGTCTGAGTTTATAAATGGCATAATGCAGGATCTTTGCTCCAGATTCAACATTCATCAAGCGCCAGTAGCTCCACGCCACCCTGCGAGTAATGGTCTTGCTGAACGTACAAATCGCAAAGTCCTGGAGGTGCTCAGAGTAACCGTTAACCCAAGTTGTACTACATGGGATGAGGCTATCCCAGATGTTCAGTGTACATTAAATTCCTCCCTCAACAGGTCGATCGGTGAGACACCTCATTTTGCTTTGTATGGCTATGACAAGCGCTTACCATATGAAATTCTGTTTGCTCCACCTAGACCTACTTACGATACTGATAACCCCAGTGTAGTAAAGATGAGGACAACGCAGCTTGTCTTCCAGCGGGTACGAGAGAACCTTATGAAAGCTACTGATAGGTTCACGTCTGAGCGCAATGCCCGCGCCAAGGAAAGCAAAGTGGAACCAGGTTGCAAAGTTATGTTGCTCAACCCAGCGCAGACCCCAGGTATGCACAAACTTGTCCCAAAATTCGTGGGTCCTTACCGTGTCCTACGACAGCTCCGTGGCAATAAGTTCGAGGTGAGGGAGATTGCTACGGGAACCATTAAGGAAGCCCACCTTGATCACATGAAGTATGTGGACCATGTGCAGGCCGAAGCAGAGCTGGAGTCGCGTGCGTCGCAACGCCACAATCAGACCAATGCTAGGGACAACCCGTCTATCCCTTCTCCCACCACTACTGTTATGGAAGACGGCCCAGTAAGGCTCCATACCTATGGCCTGCGACCCAGGACAACAGTACATTTCTGTGACACTGACGTACCTACTGACTTGTCAGACTCCTACGCTAGTTATGCTAATTGTTTGCTTGCAGAAATGGGTATAAATGCGCACACATTGTATAGCTAGTCGATAATGGAGTCAGGGTGGACAACGTCATGTAATTATGTAAATACTTTTAGAAGGGTACCCAGAGCGTAATGAATTCCATGGATACAGTATTATTGTAGTTATGTGCACGCAGTGTTTTTATACAAAAAAAAAAGCCGTATTACGGTCAGGGCAGTGCTGCCCTCTGAGTTACATGTCACACCTTAGGAAATGCTACTGTCAGTCATTGTTTGCAGATGTAAGGGTGCAACAACGTTAGTAGACGAGTGGTCAACTGATGTTCAGCCCTGCGGACAACCTGTATATAGAAGATTTTAGTTCCAGTGCTGACGTCTCCGGGCTCTCTACTCGATGAAACAGCGAGGGCAAACCAGTTTTCTCTTCCCCTGGATGGGAGAGTTTTTTTTTGCCTGTTGCATTTTTTTGTCCATTTTTGATTTACTAGTGACCGAAAGCCAGTCCCTCTCTGGGGTAGCTAGTGTAATTCCTTTATACCTATGGGCCCACCAGTATTGTCGCGCGAGGTGCGTGGCCGAGCAAATGTAGACAGCCTGTACTGTCAGAGCACACAGCCTAGCCGTCTGCTCTGACTAGTTCATATTTCGCGGCATTCAGGTGCTGCCCTATGTAGGCTTACCTAGGTCAGTGGGAGGCACAGCCCACCCTCTCTCACTCCTAGGCCGACCGACTTGATAGACACAAGTGCCCCTCCACGGACTGGCTAACGGTCACTCCCTCACACTGCCCGTTGTGTACTCACTCCTATCCAATTAAAGCCAAACTAGTCCACGGCCGTATCATTGCTACCTACGCTACCTTCATCGGCACTAAACCATTGTTCAGCAGTAAGAACAGTAATAACACATGCTGTGGGAGAGTGCATGCTGTGGGAGGAGAGTGCGTGTTGTGGGAGGAGAGTGCGTGCTGCAGGAGGAGAGTACATGCTGCGGGAGGAGAGTACGTGCTGCGGGAGGAGAGTGTGTGCTCCGGGAGGAGAGTGCATGCTGCGGGAGGAGACTGCATGCTGTGAAAGGAGAGTGCATGCTGTGGGAGGAGAGTGTATCCTGTGGAAGGAAAGTGCATGCTGTGGGAGGAGAGTGCATGCTGCAGGAGGAGAGTGCATGCTGTGGGAGAGTGTATGCTGTGGGAGGAGAGTGCATCCTGTGGGAGGAGAGTGCATGCTGCGGGAGGAGAGTGCATGCTGCGAGAGGAGAGTGCATGCTGCTGGAGGAGAGTGCGTGCTGTGGGAGGAGAGTGCAGCAGGAGGAGAGTGCATGCTGTGGGAGGAGAGTGCATCCTGTGGGAGGAGAGTGCATGCTGCGGGAGGAGAGTGCATGCTGTGGGAGGTGAGTGCGTGCTGTGGGAGGAGAGTGTATGCTACAGGAGGAGAATGCGTGCTGTGGGAGCAGAGTGCATGCTACGGGAGGAGAGTGCATGCTGTGGGAGGAAAGTGCATGCTGCAGGAGGAGAGTGCATGCTACGGGAGAAGAGTGCATGCTGCGAGAGGAGAGTACGTGCTGCGGGAGGAGAGTACGTGCTGCCCGAGGAGAGTACATGCTGCGGGAGGAGAGTGCATGCTGCGAGAGGAGAGTACATGCTGGGGGAGGAGAGTACGTGCTGCGGGAGGAGAGTACATGCTGCGGGAGGAGAGTACATGCTGCGGGAGGAGAGTACATGCTGCGGGAGGAGAGTACATGCTGCGGGAGGAGAGTGCATGCTGCGGGAGGAGAGTGCGTGCTGCGGGAGGAGAGTACATGCTGCGGGAGGAGAGTGCGTGCTGCGGGAGGAGAGTACGTGCTGCGGGAGGAGAGTGCATGCTGCGGGAGGAGAGTGCGTGCTGCGGGAGGAGAGCGCATGCTGCGGGAGGAGCTGCATGCTGTGGGAGGAGAGTGCATGCTGTGGGAGGAGAGTGCATCCTGTGGGAGGAGAGTGCATGCTGTGGGAGGAGAGTGCATGCTGCGGGAGGAGAGTGCATGCTGTGGGAGAGTGTATGCTGTGGGAAGAGAGTGCATCCTGTGGGAGGAGAGTGCATGCTGCGGGAGGAGAGTGCATGCTGCGAGAGGAGAGTGCATGCTGCAGGAGGAGAGTGCATGCTGTGGGAGGAGAGTGCATGCTGCAGGAGGAGACTGCATGCTGCGGGAGGAGACTGAATGCAGCGGGAGGAGAGTGCGTGCTGTGGGAGAAGAGTACATGCTGCAGGAGGAGAGTGCATGCTGTGGGAGGAGAGTGCATCCTGTGGGAGGAGAGTGCATGCTGCGGGATGAGAGTGCATGCTGCGGGAGGAGAGTGCGTGCTGTGGGAGGAGAGTGCATGCTACAGGAGGAGAGTGCGTGCTGTGGGAGGAGAGTGCATGCTACGGGAGGAGAGTGCATGCTGCGGGAGGAGAGTGCATGCTGCAGGAGGAGAGTGCATGCTACGGGAGGAGAGTGCATGCTGCGAGAGGAGAGTACATGCTACGGGAGAAGAGTACGTGCTGTGGGATGAGAGTACATGCTGAGGGAGGAGAGGACATGCTGCGGGAGAGTACATGCTGCGGGAAGAGAGTGCATGCTGCGAGAGGAGAGTACATGCTGGGGAGGAGAGTACATGCTGCGGGAGGAGAGTACATGCTGCGGGAGGAGAGTACATGCTGCGGGAGGAGAGTACATGCTGCGGGAGGAGAGTGCGTGCTGCGGGAGGAGAGTACATGCTGCGGGAGGAGAGTGCATGCTGCGGGAGGAGAGTGCGTGCTGCGGGAGGAGAGTACATGCTGCGGGAGGAGAGTGCTTGCTGCGGGAGGAGAGTGCGTGCTGCGGGAGGAGAGTGCATGCTGCGGGAGGAGACTGCATGCTGTGGAAGGAGAGTGCATGCTGTGGGAGGAGAGTGCATCCTGTGGGAGGAAAGTGCATGCTGTGGGAGGAGAGTGCATGCTGCGGGAGGAGAGTGCATGCTGCGGGAGAGTGTATGCTGTGGGAGGAGAGTGCATCCTGTGGGAGAAGAGTGCATGCTGTGGGAGGAGAGTGCATGCTGCGAGAGGAGACTGCATGCTGCGGGAGGAGTGCATGCTGTGGGAGGAGAGTGCATGCTGCAGGAGGAGACGGCATGCTGCAGGAGGAGGCTGCATGCTGTGGGAGGAGAGTGCGTCTGTGGGAGGAGCGTGCATGCTGCGGGAGGAGAGTACATGCTGTGGGAGGAGAGTGCATGCTGTGGGAGGAGAGTACATACTGTGGGAGGAGAGTGCTTGCTGTGGGAGGAGAGTACATGCTGCAGGAGGAGAGTACATGCTGCGGGAAGAGATTGCATGCTGCGGGAGGAGAGTGCATGTTGTGGGAGAGTGCATGCTGCAGGAGGAGAGTGCGTGCTGTGGTAGGAGAGTGCATGCTGTGGGAGAGTGCATGTTGCGGGAGAAGAGTGCATGCTGTGGGAGAGTGCATGCTGCGGGAGAGTGCATGCTGCGGGAGAGTGCATGCTGTGGGAGAGTGCATGTTGCGGGAGGAGAGTGCATGCTCTGGGAGAGTGCATGCTGCGGGAGGAGAGTGCATGCTGTGGGAGAGTGTATGCTGCGGGAGGAGAGTGCATGCTGTGGGAGAGTGCATGCTGCAGGAGGAGAGTACATGCTGCGGGAGGAGAGTACATGCTGCGGGAGGAGAGTACATGCTGGGGGAGGAGAGTACATGCTGGGGAGGAGAGTACATGCTGGGGGAGGAGAGTACATGCTGCGGGAGGAGAGTGCGTGCTGCGGGAGGAGAGTACATGCTGGGGGAGGAGAGTACATGCTGGGGAGAGTACAAGCTGTGGGAGGAGAGTGCGTCTGTGGGAGGAGCGTGCATGCTGCGGGAGGAGAGTACATGCTGCGGGAGGAGATTGCATGCTGCGGGAGGAGAGTGCATGTTGTGGGAGAGTGCATGCTGCAGGAGGAGAGTGCGTGCTGTGGGAGGAGAGTGCATGCTGTGGGAGAGTGCATGTTGCGGGAGGAGAGTGCATGCTGTGGGAGAGTGCATGCTGCGGGAGGAGAGTACATGCTGTGGGAGGAGAGTGCGTCTGTGGGAGGAGCGTGCATGCTGCGGGAGGAGAGTACATGCTGTGGGAGGAGAGTGCATGCTGTGGGAGGAGAGTACATACTGTGGGAGGAGAGTGCTTGCTGTGGGAGGAGAGTACATGCTGCGGGAGGAGAGTACATGCTGCGGGAGGAGATTGCATGCTGCGGGAGGAGAGTGCATGTTGTGGGAGAGTGCATGCTGCAGGAGGAGAGTGCGTGCTGTGGTAGGAGAGTGCATGCTGTGGGAGAGTGCATGTTGCGGGAGGAGAGTGCATGCTGTGGGAGAGTGCATGCTGCGGGAGAGTGTATGCTGCGGGAGAGTGCATGTTGCGGGAGGAGAGTGCATGTTGCGGGAGGAGAGTGCATGCTGTGGGAGAGTGCATGCTGCGGGAGGAGAGTGCATGCTGTGGGAGAGTGTATGCTGCGGGAGGAGAGTACATGCTGGGGGAGGAGAGTACATGCTGCGGCAGGCGAGTACATGCTGGGGGAGGAGAGTACATGCTGCGGGAGGAGAGTACATGCTGGGGGAGGAGAGTACATGCTGCGGAAGGAGAGTACATGCTGGGGGAGGAGAGTACATGCTGGGGAGGAGAGTACATGCTGGGGGAGGAGAGTACATGCTGCGGGAGGAGAGTGCGTGCTGCGGGAGGAGAGTACATGCTGGGGGAGGAGAGTAGATGATGCGGGAGGAGAGTACATGCTGGGGGAGGAGAGTACATGATGCGGAAGGAAAGTACATGCTGGGGAGGAGAGTACATGCTGCGGGAGGAGAGTACATGCTGGGGGAGGAGAGTACATGCTGCGGAAGGAGAGTACATGCTGGGGAGGAGAGTACATGCTGCGGGAGGCGAGTACATGATGCGGGAGGAGAGTGCATGCTGTGGGAGAGTGCATGCTGCGGGAGAGTGTATGCTGCGGGAGAGTGCATGCTGTGGTAGAGTGCATGTTGCGGAAGGAGAGTGCATTCTGTGGGAGAGTGCATGCTGCGGGAGAGTGCATGCTGTGGTAGAGTGCATGTTGCGGAAGGAGAGTGCATTCTGTGGGAGAGTGCATGCTGCGGGAGGAGAGTACATGCTGCGGGAGGAGAGTACATGCTGCGGGAGGAGAGTACATGCTGGGGGAGGAGAGTACATGCTGCGGAAGGAGAGTACATGCTGGGGGAGGAGAGTACATGCTGGGGAGGAGAGTACATGCTGGGGGAGGAGAGTACATGCTGCGGGAGGAGAGTGCGTGCTGCGGGAGGAGAGTACATGCTGGGGGAGGAGAGTACATGATGCGGGAGGAGAGTACATGCTGCGGGAGGAGAGTACATGATGCGGGAGGAGAGTACATGATGCGGGAGGAGAGTACATGCTGCGGGAGGAGAGTACATGATGCGGGAGGAGAGTACATGCTGCGGGAGGAGAGTACATGATGCGGCAGGAGAGTACATGCTGGGGGAGGAGAGTACATGATGCGGGAGGAGAGTGCATGCTGAAAGTGGCGAGTACATACTATATATCGCAGTACTCTTTATTAACGAAGGTCTGGTGGAACACCTGCAAGATCACTAGCAACAACACACGTGTTTAGCAAGACTCACGTGTTACAAGGATGTTGCAGATGTTGACACTTGTTGCTGCAACACACACACGCTCCTCTTTGCTGGCAACACTGTGTATGTGTTAACACACACGCTCCTTCTTGGCAACACTGTGTGTTTCAACACACTCTGGAACACTGTGTCAAGTGTTGTGGACTCAAGACAACAGTAGCAGCAACGTACGTAACCTCACATGAGTGTTTCACTACTGCTGGGATCACCATCAACACCACCACTATTTATGTGTTTGATGCTCACTCCCGTCCCTCCCACAGGAGATGCTGATCTCTCATTGGTCAGCGCTAGTGACGTCTCCAGCAGTCTCGCCCTCTCATTGGTCAGCGCTAGTGACAGCAACGAGTTTCGTCCTCCACGAGACTGGTGACAGCAACAAAAGTCTCGTCCTCCACGAGACTGGTGACAGCAACAAAAGTCTCGTCCTCCACGAGACTGGTGACAGCAACTAAAGTCTCGTCTTCCACGAGACTGGTCTTCCTCCCCCTTTCTGATCAATAATAACAAGCCAAATCTAATTCCCTTAAATAAAATAAATGCTGACTGAAATACGGCAATAATATAACTTACAATACGGCAATAATATAACTTACAATACGGCAGTAATATAACTTATAATACGGCAATATAACATAATACGGCAATAATATAACTTGTAATACGGCAATAATATAACATAATACGGCAGTAATATAACTTACAATATATTTTGTGGACAAAATATATTATAAGTTATTTAATGGCTTTCAAAAAGACAGCGATGAAAAATAATGCTAATATAAATTCTTCGTCACTCCAAATCTGTCGTTTATAACTTGAGAATGTCTCATCCGATTGGCTTCAAATATTCCAGGTTGGTGTATTGTAAGCATTAAAGGTTCCTGAGACGACTGACATTTGCAAGTATCTTCTGGTCAATGTCATGTATCTCATTACTGGAATGTGTTACCATGCCCTGTTTACAGTAACTTGAGAATGCTTCTGCTGATAGATTTCAAACGTTCAGGAAGATGATTATGATTGTGATCACTTTTATTTATAAAATAAATTGCTATTTTCCATGAAGTAACTCAAGAATGACTCTTGTGAACGCCTTCAACCTCAATAGCTGATGCATCTTAGGCACAGAAAAGAATCCTGCAAATTTATGCTTTGCAGATGCAGATGTGAGAATTTCATAACTGTTAATAATGCTCGAAGTGTTGAATTCCGAACAATAATTTAAGACTGACTCTTCCAATTAGCTTCAAAATACAGGATTAATTTTATCTCGAGTATGTTGTCAGTGCTAGTGACACATGGTTAAAGGTGATGGCGGGCATTAAACATCTTCAACACACCCAGAGAAGACACTGCCGAGAAGAGATACATAGTCCTCCCCACCAACTCCATTGCCAAACATGTTTCCAACATCTTTTCCAATACATCATTCCAAGTATCTACCTCCACAACCACGACCATCAAGGACATCACCAGTAGTAGACAGGACAAGCCTCCATCCTCTGCAGGGGTATACATAATCCCTTGTAATGACTGCAACAAATTATATGTGGGCGAAACATCAAGAGACCTCCAAACACGTATTTCAGAACACCAATATGCAAGCAGGACTGACGATACAAGGAATGCCTGTGTACAACATCTCAATTCACACAACCATTTAATTAACTACAGAAACTCAAGACTTATCGCCACAGAAGACAACACTCAATACCGAAGAATCCTGGAATCATCGCTTATCTCTATAACCAACAATTTCAACCAGAACAACGGCTTCTATAACATAGCTGAACCACTCGCCAAGAAACTTCTTCATCGCTATCCCACATAAGAACATAGAACACTGCAGAAGGTCTACTCACAACTTGTCCAATACCCCTGCCAAGCTACCCTAGACTCTATAACTCCACCCAGTAGATCATCAGATGCAGCATTCTCCACCTGACCTCAACATTCTGAACATGACTATAAATACTCCCATACCTTCCACCCCAGGTAGATCTGTGTGTGACTTGAAAAAGCCCACTGTGTGGGTGAAAAGTTGTCAATAAAGGATCACATTATACTGCATATGTGTTTATATTTCCACAGTGAACCTCTGGTTCCTTTCCCAGCAACACTGTCCAACATCAAGGTGAACCTCTGGCTCCTCCTCCCTGTAACAATGTCCAACATCAAGGTGAACCTTTGGCTCCTCCTCCCTGTAACACTGTTCAACATCAAGGTGAACCTCTGGCTCCTCCCTGTAACAATGTCCAACATCAAGGTGAACCTCTGGCTCCTCCCTGTAACACTGTTCAACATCAAGGTGAACCTCTGGCTCCTCCCTGTAATAATGTTCATCAAGGTGAACCTCTGGCTCCTCCCTGTAACACTGTTCAACATCAAGGTTAACCTCTGGCTCCTCCCTGTAACACTGTTCAACATCAAGGTGAACCTCTGGCTCCTCCCTGTAACACTGTTCAGCATCAAGGTGAACCTCTGGCTCCTCCCTGTAACACTGTTCAACATCAAGGTGAACCTCTGGCTCCTCCCTGTAACAATGTCCAACATCAAGGTGAACCTCTGGCTCCTCCCTGTAATACTGTTCAACAAGATGAGCCTCTGGCTCCTCCCTGTAATAATGTCCAACATCAAGGTGAACCTCTGGCTCCTCCCTGTAACACTGTTCAACATCAAGGTGAACCTCTGGCTCCTCCTCCCTGTAACAATGTTCAACATCAAGGTGAACCTCTGGCTCCTCCTCCCTGTAACAATGTTCAACATCAAGGTGAACCTCTGGCTCCTCCTCCCTGTAATAATGTCCAATATCAAGGTGAACCTCTGGCTCCTCCATGTAACAATGTCCAACATCAAGGTGAACCTCTGGCTCCTCCTCCCTGTAATAATGTCCAACATCAAGGTGAACCTCTGGCTCCTCCTCCCTGTAATAATGTCCAACATCAAGGTGAACCTCTGGCTCCTCCTCCCTGTAATAATGTCCAATATCAAGGTGAACCTCTGGCTCCTCCATGTAACAATGTCCAACATCAAGGTGAACCTCTGGCTCCTCCTCCCTGTAACAATGTTCAACATCAAGGTGAACCTCTGGCTCCTCCTCCCTGTAATAATGTCCAATATCAAGGTGAACCTCTGGCTCCTCCATGTAACAATGTTCAACATCAAGGTGAACCTCTGGCTCCTCCATGTAACAATGTCCAATATCAAGGTGAACCTCTGGCTCCTCCTCCCTGTAATAATGTCCAATATCAAGGTGAACCTCTGGCTCCTCCATGTAACAATGTCCAACATCAAGGTGAACCTCTGGCTCCTCCTCCCTGTAATAATGTCCAACATCAAGGTGAACCTCTGGCTCCTCCTCCCTGTATTATTATAATCATGGGGGAGCGCTAATTATTATTATAATCAAAAAGAAGCGCTAAGCCACAAGGGCTATACAGGGGGGAGCGCTAAGCCCGTAGGATTGTACAGCACCTGTTGGGGAGGGATGGGAGGCATTCAGGCTCAGTGCAGGGAACTGGAGTACAGTTCTAGTTTCCTAGATCAAGAGCTCCTCTCCAGCTTCAAGGAACCTTCCTTGCAGGGTCTCCTCCTTGTATTATAATCATAGGGAGCGCTAAACCCGGAGGATTATACAGCGCATATGGAGGGGGGGGGGATGGAAGGTATTCAGACTCATTATTATTATAATCAAGGGGGAAGCGCTAAACCCGGAGGATATTCAGACTCAATTCAGGGAACCGGAGCACAGATCCAATTCTCTATATTAAGGGCCCCTCACCATTATTATTATTATTATAATCAAGGGGGAAGCGCTAAACCCGGAGGATTAAACAGCGCCTGGGGGGAAGATGTGGAAGGCATTCAGGCTTAATTCGGGGAACTGGAGCACAGATCCAATTCCCTAAATCAAGAGCCCCTCACCAACATCAAGGAACCTTCCTTGAGGGGGGGCCCCTCACCAGCTTCAAGGAACCTCCCTGGCAGGGGCTCCTCCCTGTAACACTGTCCAGTAGCAAATATTTTTGTTTGTGGGTTTGAGAATTTATTATAATCAAAAAGAAGCGCTAAGCCACAAGGGCTATACAGCGCTGCGTGGGTTTGAGAAGAACTTGCATAGTATGGGCCAGTAGGCCTGCTGCAATGTTTCTTTCATATATTTTCTTCCTTTATTATTAGTATTACAAGCAGAACTAAGCGCTAAACCCATAAGGGTCATACAGCTCTCTCTTTCTCTCTCTTTCTCAGTAACTTCACAAAATCTATAGGGAATTGGAGCACAGATCCAATTCCCTATATCAAGATCCCTCACCAGCATCAAGGAACATCCCTTGAGGGGAATAAAGCTGTAAAGAGCTCGTAATGTACTTTGGGAATTAGAGACAATGTTAATGGTCCTGTAGTTGGGTTGGTGGCGCACTCAGCTACACCGAGGTCCGGGGTTCGATCCTCAGTACGGGTGGAAACATTAGGACGTGTTTCCTTAAGGCACCTGCTGTCGCTGTTCACCTAGCAGTAAACAGGTACCTGGGTGTTAGCTGATTGGTGTGGGTTGTATCCTGGGGACAAAAACCTAATTTACCCAAAATGCTGGGCATAAAATAAGGTTTTCTATATAGTATGCCACTGATGTCAGCTAGGTCTCTAAGTTGTATCATATACTTACAGAAATATAATTAAAACTGCAGGAAGTTATTTTAGGGGCAGCTGAGGCTGGTGTTCTTGGAGTGGTTGGCATTCCTGACCTCTGGTTTAATATATTCAAGGGTAGGCACATTATTATAATCAAGGGGAAGCGCTAAACCTGTAGGATTATACAGCGCCTGTGGGGGGGATGGAAGGTAATCAGGGTTAATTCAGGGAACTGGAGCACAGATCCAGTTCCCTAGATCAAGAGCCCCTCACCAAAGGGTAGGCACAAACCATTTCTTAAAGAAGTCATCACTGGATTGTGCATTGGTCTATCATAACATCAGGGATTGGTACACAATAAACTAGTTGATTCATCAGTGGATATCTGCTATTAAGATGCTTCAGAAGGCCTACAAGACACCGAAAATTCATTAAGTGGAGGAAGAATTCAAATAACCTGCCCCTGGAGGACCTACTTCACAACAGACACTAAGGAACTTTACTATTTAGCATTCAGAGTTAATGCCAGTTTTCAGGATCTGAGGCTGAGGAAGACTTATCAACTGAAAAAAAATGTACCAGAGGACCTTATTCAGTAACTTGGAGATTACAACAGCATGAGCAAATATATCATAGTTTTGTCTGCATCTCCATCCATGGCTTCCCAGGGAGATAGTTGTTTCTTTTTAACTCAATGGCTCTCTCCCACAAAGATATATATATATATATATATATATATATATATATATATATATATATATATATATATATATATATATATATATATATATATATATATATATATATATATATATATATATATATATATATATAATATATATATAAATATATATATATATATATATATATATATATATATATATATATATATATATATATATATATATATATATATATATATATATATATATATATATATATATATATATATATATATATATATATATATATATATATATATATATATATATATATATATATATATAATATATATATATATGTGTGTGTCTCATAAATATGCAAGATTACAGGTATGTCTTGCTACTTCTACTTACACTTAGGTCACACTACACATACATGTACACATTTATTTATACACACTCATCTGAGTTTTCTTTGATTTTATCTTAATAGTTCTTGGTCTTATTACTTTTCCTTTTATATCCATGGGGAAGTGGATTAAGAATCTTTCCTCCTTAAGCCATACGTGTTGTAAAAGTCAACTAAAATGCCGGGAACAATGGGCTAGTAACCCCTTTTCCTGTAAAGATTACTAAAAAGAATAAGAAGAAGAAAATTGTCAAAGTGGGAAGTCTGAATGTGCGTGGATGTTGTGCAAATGATAAGAAAGAGATGATTGTTGATGTTATGAATGAGAAGAAGCTGGATGTCCTGGCTTTAAGTGAAACAAAGCTGAAGGGGGTGGGAGAGTTTCAGATTTTAGATTTTGCCACCGAAGTGGCTAGTTTATTGTGCACCCCATATCCATCCTGTGGACGGTAGCGCGAGAGCATGTGGATACACAAAAGGCCTAGGAACTAGGCCCCAAAGGGTTAACAGGAATACATATGGATTTATATCTACATATCTATAGCTCACTTACCTGTTACAAGCAAATTTAGGAAATTTGCTTAGTATATCTGGTATCTTATTTTCATTAATAAGATATCTTGACATGTCATATAGGCTATTATACTGTCTGTCTCTGAATTCTTCGATAAGTGGACAATTAAGCACATAGTGTTCAAGACAGTGACCATATGCCTGATCACATAATTTACATTTAGTTTGATCATCATCTGTGTGTCTCCCAAACTGCCAGAAGTACTTGTAACCAAGCCTAAGCCTGGCCACTACAACATCAGTCAGTCTGTTCACATTGCAAGTTGCTCCATAAACATACTTATCTACGTTCATGATATCATAGTGGGTTATAGATCTACTCAGGCTTCTAACTGCATTCCTATAACAATCATTTTCATTGTTTACTTCTCTCCTAATATTATTCCTAATGCTATACCAAAGTTATATTCTACATTCTCCTTCTGGGTACTCCTCTTGGCTAACATATCAGTTTCATGGAGAGGAATAAATGGGATTAGGTCAGGGGTTTCAAATAGAGTTAAAGCTAAAGAAGGAGTAGCAATAATGTTGAAAGATAAGCTATGGCAGGAAAAGAAGGACTATAAATGTATTAATTCAAGGATTATGTGGAGTAAAATAAAGATTGGATGTGAAAAGTGGGTTATAATAAGCGTGTATGCACCTGGAGAAGAGAGAAGTGTAGAGGAGAGAGAGAGATTTTAGGAAATGTTGAGTGAATGAGTGGGGAGTTTTGAATCAAGTGTGAGAGTAATGGTGGTTGGGGATTTCAATGCTAAAGTGGGTAAAAATGTTATGGAGGGAGTAGTAGGTAAATTTTGGGGTGCCTTTAATTGAGCTATGTGTAGAAAGAGATTTGGTAATAAGTAATACATATTTTATGAAAAAGAGGATAAATAAATATACAAGGTATGATGTAGCACGTAATGAAAGTAGTTTGTTAGATTATGTATTGGTGGATAAAAGGTTGATGGGTAGGCTCCAGGATGTACATGTTTATAGAGGGGCAACTGATATATCAGATCATTATTTAGTTGTAGCTACAGTTAGAGTAAGAGGTAGATGGGAAAAGAGGAAGGTGGCAACAACAAGTAAGAGGGAGGTGAAAGTGTATAAACTAAGGGAGGAGGAAGTTCGGGTGAGATATAAGCGACTATTGGCAGAAAGGTGGGCTAGTGCAAAGATGAGTAGTGGGGGGGTTGAAGAGGGTTGGAATAGTTTTAAAAATGCAGTATTAGAATGTGGGGCAGAAGTTTGTGGTTATAGGAGGGTGGGGGCAAGAGGAAAGAGGAGTGATTGGTGGAATGATGAAGTAAAGGGTGTGATAAAAGAGAAAAAGGTAGCTAATGAGAGGTTTTTATAAAGCAGAAGTGTTATAAGAAGAGCAGAGTATATGGAGAGTAAAAGAAAGGTAAAGAGAGTGGTGAGAGAGTGCAAAAGGAGAGCAGATGATAGAGTGGGAGAGGCACTGTCAAGAAATTTTAATGAAAATAAGAAAAAATTTTGGAGTGAGTTAAACAAGTTAAGAAAGCCTAGGGAAAGTATGGATTTGTCAGTTAAAAACAGAGTAGGGGAGTTAGTAGATGGGGAGATGGAGGTATTAGGAAGATGGCGAGAATATTTTGAGAAACTTTTAAATGTTAAGGAAGAAAGAGAGGCAGTAATTTCATGCACTGGTCAGGGAGGTATACCATCTTTTAGGAGTGAAGAAGAGCAGAATGTAAGTGTGGGGGAGGTACGTGAGGCATTACGTAGAATGAAAGGGGGTAAAGCAGCTGGAACTGATGGGATCATGACAGAAATGTTAAAAGCAGGTGGGGATATGGTGTTGGAGTTTACCTGGAGAGAGTTCCGGGGGTCAACGCCCCCGCGGCCCGGTCTGTGACCAGGCCTCCTGGTGGATCAGAGCCTGATCAACCAGGCTGTTGCTGCTGGCTGCACGCAAACCAACGTACGAGCCACAGCCCGGCTGATCAGGAACCGACTTTAGGTGCTTGTCCAGTGCCAGCTTGAAGACTGCCAGGGGTCTGTTGGTAATCCCCCTTATGTGTGCTGGGAGGCAGTTGAACAGTCTCGGGCCCCTGACACTTATTGTATGGTCTCTTAACGTGCTAGTGACACCCCTGCTTTTCATTGGGGGATGGTGCATCGTCTGCCAAGTCTTTTGCTTTCGTAGCGAGTGATTTTCGTGTGCAAGTTCGGTACTAGTCCCTCTAGGATTTTCCAGGTGTATATAATCATGTATCTCTCCCTCCTGCGTTCCAGGGAATACAGGTTTAGGAACCTCAAGCGCTCCCAGTAATTGAGGTGTTTTATCTCCGTTATGCGCGCCGTGAAAGTTCTCTGTACATTTTCTAGGTCGGCAATTTCACCTGCCTTGAAAGGTGCTGTTAGTGTGCAGCAATGTTCCAGCCTAGATAGAACAAGTGACCTGAAGAGTGTCATCATGGGCTTGGCCTCCCTAGTTTTGAAGGTTCTCATTATCCATCCTGTCATTTTTTCTAGCAGATGCGATTGATACAATGTTATGGTCCTTGAAGGTGGTTGGTACTTTTGTTGGTACTTTTGTTTAATAAATGTATAAAAGAGGGGAAGGTACCTAGGGATTGGCGGAGAGCATGTATAGTCCCTTTATATAAAGGGAAAGGGGACAAGAGAGACTGTAAAAATTATAGAGGAATAAGTTTACTGAGTATACCAGGAAAAGTGTACGGTAGGGTTATAATTGAAAGAATTAGAGGTAAGACAGAATGTAGGATTGCGGATGAGCAAGGAGGTTTCAGAGTGGGTAGGGGATGTGTAGATCAAGTGTTTACATTGAAGCATATATGTGAACAGTATTTAGATAAAGGTAGGGAAGTTTTTATTGCATTTATGAATTTAGAAAAGGCATATGATAGAGTGGATAGAGGAGCAATGTGGCAGATGTTGCAAGTATATGGAATAGGTGGTAAGTTATTAAATGCTGTAAAGAGTTTTTATGAGGATAGTGAGGCTCAGGTTAGGGTGTGTAGAAAAGAGGGAGACTACTTCCCGGTAAAAGTAGGTCTTAGACAGGGATGTGTAATGTCACCATGGTTGTTTAATATATTTATAGATGGGGTTGTAAAAGAAGTAAATGCTAGGGTGCTCGGGAGAGGGGTGGGATTAAATTTTGGGGAATCAAATTCAAAATGGGAATTGACACAGTTACTTTTTGCTGATGATACTGTGCTTATGGGAGATTCTAAAGAAAAATTGCAAAGGTTAGTGGATGAGTTTGGGAATGTGTGTAAAGGTAGAAAGTTGAAAGTGAACATAGAAAAGAGTAAGGTGATGAGGTTATCAAATGATTTAGATAAAGAAAAATTGGATATCAAATTGAGGAGGAGGAGTATGGAAGAAGTGAATGTTTTCAGATACTTGGGAGTTGACGTGTCGGCGGATGGATTTATGAAGGATGAGGTTAACCATAGAATTGATGAGGGAAAAAAGGTGAGTGGTGCGTTGAGGTATATGTGGAGTCAAAAAACGTTATCTATGGAGGCAAAGAAGGGAATGTATGAAAGTATAGTAGTACCAACACTCTTACATGGATGTGAAGCTTGGGTGGTAAATGCAGCAGCGAGGAGACGGTTGGAGGCAGTGGAGATGTCCTGTTTAAGGGCAATGTGTGGTGTAAATATTATGCAAAAAATTCGGAGTGTGGAAATTAGGAGGTGTGGAGTTAATAAAAGTATTAGTCATAGGGCAGAAGAGGGGTTGTTGAGGTGGTTTGGTCATTTAGAGAGAATGGATCAAAGTAGAATGACATGGAGAGCGTATAAATCTATAGGGGAAGGAAGGTGGGGTAGGGGTCGTCCTTGATAGGGTTGGAGGGGGTAAAGGAGGTTTTGTGGGCAAGGGGCTTGGACTTCCAGCAAGCGTGCATGAGCGTGTTAGATAGGAGTGAATGGAGACGAATGGTACTTGGGACCTGACGATCTGTTGGAGTGTGAGCAGGGTAATATTTAGTGAAGGGATTCAGGGAAACCAGTTATTTTCATATAGTCGGACTTGAGTCCTGGAAATGGGAAGTACAATGCCTGCACTTTAAAGGAGGGGTTTGGGATACTGGCAGTTTGGAGGGATATGTTGTGTATCTTTATATGTGTATGCTTCTAAACTGTGTATTCTGAGCACCTCTGCAAAAACAGTGATAATGTGCGAGTGTGGTGAAAGTGTTGAATGATGAAAGTATTTTCTTTTTGGGGATTTTCTTTCTTTTTTGGGTCACCATGCCTCGGTGGGAGATGGCCGACTTGTTGAAATATATATATATATATATATATATATATATATATATATATATATATATATATATAAAGTTTATATATATATATATATATATATATATATATATATATATATTCTTTTTTTTTTCAACAAGTCGGTCGTCTCCCACCGAGGCAGGGTGACCCAAAAAAGAAAGAAAATCCCCAAAAAGAAAATACTTTCATCATCATTCAACACTTTCACCACACTCACACATTATCACTGCTTTTGCAGAGGTGCTCAGAATACAACAGTTTAGAAGCATATACGTATAAAGATACACAACATATCCCTCCAAACTGCCAATATCCCAAACCCCTCCTTTAAAGTGCAGGCATTGTACTTCCCATTTCCAGGACTCAAGTCCGACTATATGAAAATAACTGGTTTCCCTGAATCCCTTCACTAAATATTACCCTGCTCACACTCCAACAGATCGTCAGGTCCCAAGTATCATTCGTCTCCATTCACTCCTAACTAACACGCTCATGCACGCTTGCTGGAAGTCCAAGCCCCTCGCCCACAAAACCTCCTTTACCCCCTCTTTCCAACCCTTTCGAGGACGACCCCTACCCCTCTTTCCTTCCCCTATAGATTTATATGCTTTCCATGTCATTCTACTTTGATCCATTCTCTCTAAATGACCAAACCACCTCAACAACCCCTCTTCTGCCCTCTGACTAATGCTTTTATTAGTTCCACACTTCTCCTAATTTCCACACTCCGAATTTTCTGCATAATATTTACACCACACATTGCCCTTAGACAGGACATCTCCACTGCCTCCAACCGTCTCCTCGCTGCTGCATTTACCACCCAAGCTTCACATCCATGTAAGAGTGTTGGTACTACTATACTTTCATACATTCCCTTCTTTGCCTCCATAGATAACGTTTTTTGACTCCACATATACCTCAACGCACCACTCACCTTTTTTCCCTCATCAATTCTATGGTTAACCTCATCCTTCATAAATCCATCCGCCGACACGTCAACTCCCAAGTATCTGAAAACATTCACTTCTTCCATACTCCTCCTCCCCAATTTGATATCCAATTTTTCTTTATCTAAATCATTTGATACCCTCATCACCTTACTCTTTTCTATGTTCACTTTCAACTTTCTACCTTTACACATATTCTCAAACTCATCCACTAACCTTTGCAATTTTTCTTTAGAATCTCCCATAAGCACAGTATCATCAGCAAAAAGTAACTGTGTCAATTCCCATTTTGAATATGATTCCCCATAATTTAACCCCACCCCTCTCCCGAACACCCTAGCATTTACTTCTTTTACAACCCCATCTATAAATATATTAAACAACCATGGTGACATTACACATCCCTGTCTAAGACCTACTTTTACAGGGAAGTATTCTCCCTCTCTTCTACACACCCTAACCTGAGCCTCACTATCCTCATAAAAGCTCTTTACAGCATTTAGTAACTTACCACCTATTCCATATACTTGCAACATCTGCCACATTGCTCCTCTATCCACTCTATCATATGCCTTTTCTAAATCCATAAATGCAATAAAAACTTCCCTACCTTTATCTAAATACTGTTCACATATATGCTTCAATGTAAACACTTGATCTACACATCCCCTACCCACTCTGAAGCCTCCTTGCTCGTCCGCAATTCTACATTCTGTCTTACCTCTAATTCTTTCAGTTATAACCCTACCGTATACTTTTCCTGGTATACTCAGTAAACTTATTCCTCTATAATTTCTACAATCTCTTTTGTCCCCTTTCCCTTTATATAAAGGGACTATACATGCTCTCTGCCAATCCCTAGGTACCTTCCCCTCTTTCATACATTAAACAAAAATACCAACCACTCGAACACTATATCCCCCTCCTGCTTTTAACATTTCTGTCATGATCCCATCAGTTCCAGCTGCTTTACCCCCTTTCATTCTACGTAATGCTTCACGTACCTCCACCACACTTACATTCTGCTCTTCTTCACTCCTAAAAGATGGTATACCTCCCTGGCCAGTGCATGAAATTACCGCCTCCCTTTCTTCCTCAACATTTAAAAGTTCCTCAAAATATTCTCGCCATCTACCTAATACCTCCCTCTCCCCATCTACTAACTCCCCTACTCTGTTTTTAACTGACAAATCCATACTATCCCTAGGCTTTCTTAACTTGTTTAACTCACTCCAAAATTTTTTCTTATTTTCATTAAAATTTCTTGACAGTGCCTCTCCCACTCTTTCATCTGCTCTCCTTTTGCACTCTCTCACCACTCTCTTCACCTTTCTTTTACTCTCCATATACTCTGCTCTTCTTATAACACTTCTGCTTTGTAAAAACCTCTCGTAAGCTACCTTTTTCTCTTTTATCACACCCTTTACTTCATCATTCCACCAATCACTCCTCTTTCCTCCTGCCCCCACCCTCCTATAACCACAAACTTCTGCCCCACATTCTAATACTGCATTTTTAAAACTATTCCAACCCTCTTCAACCCCCCCACTACTCATCTTTGCACTAGCCCACCTTTCTGCCAATAGTCGCTTATATCTCGCCCGAACTTCCTCCTCCCTTCTATAAAAGAGAAGAAGAAAAACTTTATAAGACTGGGATGCTTGAATGTGTGTGGATGTAGTGTGGATGACAAGAAACAGATGATTGCTGATGTTATGAATGAAAAGAAGTTGGATGTCTTGGCCCTAAGCGAAACAAAGCTGAAGGGGGTAGGGGAGTTTCGGTGGGGGAAAACAAATGGGATTATATCTAGAGTATCTGAGAGAGTTAGAGCAAAGGAAGGGGTAGCAGTAATGTTGAAGGATCAGTTATGGCAGGAGAAAAGAGAATATGAATGTGTAAATTCAAGAATTATGTGGAATAAAGTAAAGGTTGGATGCGAAAAGTGGGTCATAATAAGCGTGTATGCACCTGGAGAAGAGAGGAATTTAGAGGAGAGAGAGAGATTTTGGGAGATGTTAAGTGAATGTATACGAGCCTTTGAACCAAGTGAGAGAGTAATTGTGCTAGGGGACCTGAATGCTAAAGTAGGAGAAACTTTTAGAGAGGGTGTGGTAGGTAAGTTTGGGGTGCCAGGTGTAAATGAAAATGGGAGCCCTTTGATTGAACTTTGTATAGAAAGGGGTTTAGTTATAGATAATACATATTTCAAGAAAAAGAGGATAAATAAGTATACACGATATGATGTAGGGCGAAATGACAGTAGCTTGTTGGATTATGTAATGGTAGATAAAAGACTGTTGAGTAGACTTCAGGATGTACATGTTTATAGAGGGGCCACAGATATATCAGATCACTTTCTAGTTGTAGCTACACAGAGTAAAAGGTAGATGGGATACAAGAAGAATAGAAGCATCAGGGAAGAGAGAGGTGAAGGTTTATAAACTAAAAGAGGAGGCAGTTAGGGTAAGATATAAACAGCTATTGGAGAATAGATGGGCTAATGAGAGCATAGGCAATGGGGTCGAAGAGGTATGGGGTAGGTTTAAAAATGTAGTGTTGGAGTGTTCAGCAGAAGTTTGTGGTTACAGGAAGGTGGGTGCGGGAGGGAAGAGGAGCGATTGGTGGAATGATGATGTAAAGAGAGTAGTAAGGGAGAAAAAGTTAGCATATGAGAAGTTTTTACAAAGTAGAAGTGATGCAAGGAGGGAAGAGTATATGGAGAAAAAGAGAGAGGTTAAGAGAGTGGTGAAGCAATGTAAAAAGAGAGCAAATGAGAGAGTGGGTGAGACGTTATCAACAAATTTTGTTGAAAATAAGAAAAAGTTTTGGAGTGAGATTAACAAGTTAAGGAAGCCTAGAGAACAAATGGATTTGTCAGTTAAAAATAGGAGAGGAGAGTTATCAAATGGAGAGTTAGAGGTATTGGGAAGATGGAGGGAATATTTCGAGGAATTGTTAAATGTTGATGAAGATAGGGAAGCTGTGATTTCGTGTATAGGGCACGGAGGAATAACATCTCGTAGAAGTGAGGAAGAGCCAGTTGTGAGTGTGGGGGAAGTTGTAGGCAGTAGGTAAAATGAAAGGGGGTAAGGCAGCCGGGATTGATGGGATAATGATAGAAATGTTAAAAGCAGGTGGAGATATAGTTTTGGAGTGGTTGGTGCAATTATTTAATAAATGTATGGAAGAAGGTAAGGTACCTAGGGATTGGCAGAGAGCATGCATAGTTCCTTTGTATAAAGGCAAAGGGGACAAAAGAGAGTGCAAAAATTATAGGGGGATAAGTTTGTTGAGTATACCTGGTAAAGTGTATGGTAGAGTTATTAT
The DNA here is from genome assembly GCF_038502225.1 of Cherax quadricarinatus. Lineage (NCBI taxonomy): Eukaryota > Metazoa > Arthropoda > Malacostraca > Decapoda > Parastacidae > Cherax > Cherax quadricarinatus. The sequence continues at coordinate 5,785,281 of NC_091299.1, forward strand.
TGAAAGAATTAAGAGTAAGACGGAGAATAGGATAGCAGATGAACAAGGAGGCCTTAGGAAAGGTAGGGGGTGTGTGGACCAGGTGTTTACAATGAAACACATAAGTGAACAGTATTTAGATAAGGCTAAAGAGGTCTTTGTTGCATTTATGGATTTGGAAAAGGCGTATGACAGGGTGGATAGGGGGGCAATGTGGCAGATGTTGCAGGTGTATGGTGTAGGAGGTAGGTTACTGAAAGCAGTGAAGAGTTTTTATGAGGATAGTGAGGCTCAAGTTAGAGTATGTAGGAAAGAGGGAAATTATTCCCCAGTAAAAGTAGGCCTTAGACAAGGATGTGTGATGTCACCGTGGTTGTTTAATATATTTATAGATGGGGTTGTAAGAGAAGTAAACGCGAGGGTCTTGGCAAGAGGCGTGGAGTTAAAAGATAAAGAATCACACATAAAGTGGGAGTTGTCACAGTTGCTCTTTGCTGATGACACTGCTCTTGGGAGATTCTGAAGAGAGGTTGCAGAGATTGGTGGATGAATTTGGTAGGGTATGCAAAAGAAGAAAATTAAAAGTGAATACAGGAAAGAGTAAGGTTCTGAGGATAAAAAGATTAGGTGATGAAAGATTGGATATCAGATTGGAGGGAGAGAGTATGGAGGAGGTGAATGTATTCAGATATTTGGGAGTGGACGTGTCAGCGGATGGGTCTATGAAAGATGAGGTGAATCATAGAATTGATGAGGGGAAAAGGGTCAGTGGTGCACTTAGGAGTCTGTGGAGACAAAGAACTTTGTCCTTGGAGGCAAAGAGGGGAATGTATGAGAGTATAGTTTTACCAATGCTCTTATATGGGTGTGAAGCATGGGTGATGAATGTTGCAGCGAGGAGAAGGCTGGAGGCAGTGGAGATGTCATGTCTGAGGGCAATGTGTGGTGTGAATATAATGCAGAGAATTCGTAGTTTGGAAGTTAGGAGGAGGTGCGGGATTACCAAAACTGTTGTCCAGAGGGCTGAGGAAGGGTTGTTGAGGTGGTTCGGACATGTAGAGCGAATGGAGCGAAACAGAATGACTTCAAGAGTGTATCAGTCTGTAGTGGAAGGAAGGCGGGGTAGGGGTCGGCCTAGGAAAGGTTGGAGGGAGGGGGTAAAGGAGGTTTTGTGTGCAAGGGGCTTGGACTTCCAGCAGGCATGCGTGAGCGTGTTTGATAGGAGTGAATGGAGACAAATGTTTTTTAATACTTTACGTGCTGTTGGAGTGTGAGCAAAGTAACATTTATGAAGGGGTTCAGGGAAACCGGCAGGCCGGACTTGAGTCCTGGAGATGGGAAGTACAGTGCCTGCACTCTGAAGGAGGGGTGTTAATGTTGCAGTTTAAAAACTGTAGTGTAAAGCACCCTTCTGGCAAGACAGTGATGGAGTGAATGATGGTGAAAGTTTTTCTTTTTCGGGCCACCCTGCCTTGGTGGGAATCGGCCAGTGTGATAATATATATATATATATATATATATATATATATATATATATATATATATATATATATATATATATATATATATATATATATATATATATATATATATATATAAATATATATGTCGTGCCGAATAGGCAGAACTTGCGATCTTGGCTTAAATAGCAACGCTCATCTTGCCATATAGGACAAGTGAAAATTTGTGTATGCAATAATTTCGCCAAAATCATTCTGAACCTAACGAAAAAAATATATTTCACTGTGTTTGTTTAGTATTAAATTATTGTAAACAAATCTAAAATATATTTAGTTGGGTTAGGCCAAAATAAATTGTTCTTTCTATAATAAGGTTAGGTAAGTTTTCTAAGTTCCTTTTGGTGCAAAATTATAAATTTGCACATCAACATTAATGAAAAAAATATATCTTTAAACGTATAAGAGAAACTTTTAGAAAGGACTTAATTTTAAATGAGTTCTTGCTAATTGACCAGTTTTACATATTCGGCACGACATATATATATATTATATATATATGTCGTGCCGAATAGGCAGAACTTGCGATCTTGGCTTAAATAGCAACGCTCATCTTGCCATATAGGACAAGCAAAAATTTGTGTATGCAATAATTTCGCCAAAATCATTCTGAACCTAACGAAAAAAATATATTTCACTGTGTTTAATATTAAATTATTGTAAACAAATCTAAAATATATTTAGTTGGGTTAGGCTAAAATAAATTTTTCTTGTTATAATAAGGTTAGGTAAGTTTTCTAAGATTCTTTTGGTGCAAAATTATAAATTTTTACATCAACATTAATGAGAAAAATATATCTTTAAGCGTATAAGAGAAAATTTCAGAAAGGACTTAATTTTAAATGAGTTCTTGCTAATTTACCAGTTTTACATATTCAGCACGATATATATATATATATATATATATATATATATATATATATATATATATATATATATATATATATATATATATATATATATATGCGCACCGTACAATGAGGTATCGTTTAAACTGCATTGAGTAGGCAATTCTGCCAGGCCAGCCTCCCCAGGTCATCACAAGTCCTCCACTACTCCCTCACCCTTATCATTCCTCACTCCACCACCACTTCCTCCCTACCCCGCCTTCCACAAGGGCTTAAGACCGCCAACCAGATCTAGGCCTACGTTCTCTTCCATGGCCATCATGAACAACCCAGAGTGTGCGCCTTCATCCACACGTGCCATTCAGCCCAAGCTTTTTACATAGACTGAGGTATGGCAGATGATGCAGCTAGCCAGCCACCAAGCCAGGGAAACAATGCACTTAACAATGAAAGGAGAGGCACGTCAGGTGTGTGGAGTGCATCGGGCACTCAATAGGAATGGCCTTATTCATGCACACAATGGGTGTGTTGAATCACATATGGTCCCTGCAGAGAGCAGCCCACAGCCTCCACAGGCAGATGAAAGTTTCAATGGTAACCTCCTCAGTTGCAAAGATCTTCCGACAGCATTCAAATCCCTTGCTAGCAGTACCCTATCTCACATTCCTAAAGCAGCTCGTCCATATGCGGCAAGGAAATTCACAGACCTTAAGCAGGTGAATGGAGGTTCCATCAACTTTTTTTTTCTCAACACATCGGCCATTTCCCACCGAGGCAGGGTGACCCAAAAAGAAAGAAAACCACAAAAAGAAAAAAAATACTTTCATCATGCAGCACTTTCACCATCTCTCAATGACCAAACCACCTGAACAACCCTTCTTCAGCCCTCTGACTAATACATTTAGTAACTCTACACCTCAAAAAGGTTGGATTATTATTATTATTATAATCAAGGGGGAAGCGCTAAACCCGGAGGATTATACAGCGCCTGGGGGGGGGGGATGTGGAAGGCATTCAGGCTTAATTCGGGGAACTGGAGCACAGATCCAATTCCCTAAATCAAGAGCCCCTCACCAACATCAAGGAACCTTCCTTGAGGGGTAAAAAGGTTGGAGGGAGGGGGTAAAGGAGGTTTTGTGGGCGAGGGGCTTGGAGTTCCAGCAAGCATGCGTGAGCGTGTTCAATAGGAGTGAATGGAGATGAATGGTTTTTGGGACCTGAAGAGCTGTTGGAGTGTGAGCAGGGTAATATATAGTGAAGAGATTCAGGGAAACCAGTTATTTTTATATAGCTGGACTTGAGTATTGGAAATGGGAAGTACAATGCCTGCACTTTAAAGGAGGGGTTTGGGATATTGGCAGTTTGGAGGGATATGTTACATATCTTTATACAGTGGACCCTCGGGTAACGATGTCATCAGATGATGAAAAAATCGGATAGTGACATTTTTGTGTCAAAATATTGGGTTGGTTACCGAAAAAGAACTTGGTCAAGGACATTTGTCCCGAACGTGTCCGCGTGGCCCGAGCGGCCCACCCACTCCATTTACAGCTAGTGTGCCATTGTTTACAGGCCAGTGAGGGAGATTCCATGCATACATGCAATATATTTTGTATTATTCCATTGTTTTTAGTGCTTGTAACTGCTAAATAAGCCACCATGGGCCCAAAGAAAGCTTCTAGTGCCAGCCCTATGGTAAAGAGAGTGAGAAATACTATTGAATCGAAGAAAGAGATCATTGCAAAATACGAAAGTGGAGTGCATGTCTCCGAGTTGGTCAGGTTATATAACAAACCCCATTCAAGCATCACTATCTTGGCCAACAAAAAGGCAATCAAGGAAGCTGCTGTTGTGAAAGGTGCAAGTATGCTTACAAAACAAAGATCACAAATACTCGAAGATGTGGAGAGACTGTTGTTGGTGTGGATCAATGAGAAACAATTATCAAGAGATTAGTGTTTCTCTGTCAATAATATGTGAAAAGGCAAGGCAGTTGCCTTAAGAAAATGCCTCCAAATAGTGCTCATACTGATGAATTTAAGACCAGCAAAGGCTGGTTTGAGAGATTTAACTCTTTCAGGGTCTAGAGGCCAAATTTCAAGAATTAAAAAAAAATAATTGTTATTTTTTCTTATGAAATGGTAGAGAATCTTTTTCTCAAGGTAATAAAACAAAAAGTACAAAATTTGATGGAAAATTGACGAAATTATGCTCTCGCGAATTTTGATTTATCAGTGATATTACGCATCGCCAATTTTGCTGACTTTGACTCCCATTTTAGGCCAATTACCTTATTCCAGTCGACCAAATTCTTAGCCATTTCACTATTACTTCTATTCTATCGATTGAACACAAGAAATTGCAAGAAATTGGTAATTTGGTCAATTTAATGCAAAGTTCAAAATATTCCAATTTCAAAACAGGGTCCAGAATAAACAATGCAGGCATTTCTGGCACTAAATATTTCCTCTGTTCATTAGTTACATTTTCAGGCTTTACAAATTAACTCCATTTTCAATTTTAATTCACAATGAATTTTTATTCAAACCAAAAAATAGAATATTTACTGTCATGCAATATTGTAATAATTGTATAAACAATATCAGCACATTTGTGAACGTATATTAGACCCACCAGCTGGCATGTATTAGACGTGTGAGATCATTTGTTTACACTTGAACATCGGCAAAAATTTAACATTTCCACTACTTTAAGCTCAGATTCAAGCCATTTTCTGTACTGAAACAATCAAAATCGTCTCTATTTCTGTAATATATCCTCCATTCTATCAAATGAGACCAAGAAATCGCAAATACAACTATAAAAAACATACAAAAAAAACACTGCAAAGTTGCTGTTTAAATAGAAAATTATGGTCTCAGTTTTTTTCTCTCATTATGCACTGTGTGCTACAGGATTTGTTTTATGTGGTGCACACATACCACATAGACGTATTCTCTCATATCCAGGCCCAAATTTACCGCTCACAGCTTATCAGAGTGAGCTGAGCTCATGGCGTAGATCTACAGTTTGGACCCTCAATGTAAAGCCGTAGACCCATGGCGCGGACCCTGAAAGGGCTAGGAATCATAGTGGCATACACTATGATAAGGCATGGTGAGGCTGCCAGTTCTGACAAAAAAGCGGCTGAAAAATATGTGCAGGACTTTAAGGGGTACATAGAGGCTGAAAAATTAAAACCCCACCAGTGTTCAATTGTGACAAAACAGGCCTATTTTGGAAGAAAATGCCAAACAGGACCTACATTACTCAGGAAAAAACACTCCCAGGACAAACGCCTACGAAAGATAGGCTAACTCTCGTGTTTTGTAGTAATGCTAGTGGGGATTGCAAAGTGAAGCCTTTACTGGTGTATCACTCAAACTCCCAGTGTTTCCAAGAAAAACAGTGTTGTCAAGACTAAATTGTGTGATGTGGAGAGCAAAGAGAAAGGCATGGGTCACTTGGGGCATTTTTCTCGATTGGTTCTATGACGTGTTTGGCCCCTGGAAAATAAATTGCCACTCCAATGCCTTCTGTTAATGGACAATGCTCCTGCTCATCCTCAAGACTTGGAAGAGTGAATTGTGAGGGAGTTTAGTTTTATCAAAGTCAAATTTTTGCCTCCTAACACCGCTCCTCTCCTCCAGCCCATGGACCAGCAGGTCATTTCAAACTTCAAAAAAGTGTACACCAAAGCAGTGTTTCAATGGTGCTTTGAAGTGACCTCAGACACTGAATTGACCCTAAGAGAGTTATGGAAAGATCACTTCAGTATCCTCAGTTGCATAAGCCTTACAGGTAAGGGTTGGGAGGGAGTGACTTACAGGACTTTGAACTCTGCTTGGAGAAAATTGTGGCCACAATGTGCACAAGAGGGATTTTGAAGGGTTTGGGGCTAACCCTGGGGAGCCTATGCCAGTTGTGGAATCTATTGTGGCATTGGGGAAGTCCTTGGGGTTGGAGGATAGTGGCGAGGATGTGGAAGAGTTGGAGGACGACGACGATGAAGAGCTAACCACTAGAGCTGCAAGAGCTTGAGGTGCAACAGCAACAGACCACAGCTCAGGAATTTCCTTCAGTGGAGGAGGAAGAGAGATGGAGGAAGTTGCCTTCATCAAAGATTAAGGACATTTGTACAATGTGGACAAACGTGCAAGTATTTATGGATGAATATCACCCTGACACAGCTGTTGCAGGCCGTATTGGCAACGTACAATGACAATATTGTCCCATTTTAGGGAAATCTTAAAGAGAATCCAGAAACAGAGTTCTCTGGATAGATTTTTGGTGTGACAGGGGTCCAGTGACTCTCGAGCTGGTCCTACTGGCATTTAAAAACAAAGAAGGGAGGTAACCCCAGAAAAGAACTTGTTACATAAATTCTTTATGGAAGGGGATTCCCCTTCCAAACAATTGTAAACTCCTCCATCTTCTGTCCTCCCATCTCATCACTCATCAATAAGTCCTCAATAAAGGGAAGTGTCATTTCAGTATTGTTTATTGTGCATGTCTCATTGTTTTCTGTGTAGGGAAATGTATATTTCACGTAAAAAATGATTTTGTTTAATACTTTTGGGTGTCTGGAATGGATTAATTGGATTTCCATTATTTCTTATTGGGAAAATTAATTCAGATAATGAAAAAATCAGTTAAAGACAAGCTCTCTGGAACAGATTAATGTCGTTACCCAAGGGTCCACTATGCTTCTAAACTGTTGTATCTGGGCTCCTCTGCAAAAACAGTGATTATGTATGAGGTGAAAGTGTTGAACGATGATGAAATCATTTTCTCTTAGGGGATTTTTCTTTCTTTTTGGGTCACCCTGTTTCGGTAGGAAATGGTCGACTTGTTGGGAAAAAAATAAATATAAACACACACACACACACAAACAGAGGGAGAGAGGGAGAGAGAGAGAGAGAGAGAGAGAGAGAGAGAGAGAGAGAGAGAGAGAGAGAGAGAGAGAGAGAGAGAGAGAGAGAGAGAGGAGAGAGAGAGAGAGAGAGGAGAGAGAGAGAGAGAGAGAGAGAGGAGACAGAGAGGAGAGAGGGAGGAGACAGAGAGGAGAGAGAGGAGAGAGAGAGAGGAGACAGAGAGAGGAGACAGAGAGAGGAGAGGAGAGAGAGAGGAGAGAAGAGAGAGAGGAGAGAAAAGGAGAGAAGAGGGAGAGGGAGGAGAGAGAGAGAAGAGGGAGGAGAGAGAGAGAAGAGGGAGGAAAGAGAGAGAAGAGGGAGGAAAGAGAGGAGAGAGAGAGAGAGAGAGGAGAGAGAGGAGCGAGAGAGAGAGAGGAGAGAGAGGAGAGAGAGAGAGAGAAGAGAGAAGAGAGAAGAGAGAAGAGAGAAGAGAGGAGAGGAGAGGAGAGAGAGGAGAGGAGAGGAGAGGAGAGAGAGGAGAGGAGAGAGAGGAGAGGAGAGAGAGAGGAGAGAGAGGAGAGGAGAGGAGAGAGAGGAGAGGAGAGGAGAGGAGAGAGAGGAGAGGAGAAAGGAGAGGCTGCTACTGCTAAGTACAAAGCATGGCGGCAGAGATGATCCTACTACCTATAACAGGAACTTCATGCAGGCAAACCTGTAGTGGCATATGGGTGACGTGTCTGCAGTGGGCCATTAAGCAAAATGGGAGGTGACACTGTTGCTTCAGCATCAGGTAAGGTAGGCTCCAAAACTCATTTATCCCTGGTCATGACAGACAAGGTTATCTGCCTGATGAACTCATTCCACTCCTCTAAATCGACAGGATGGGACCATTCTACTAGTAGTCAAGAGAAGGCGGACTCTCTTTGCTGAACACTTTGCTACCAAAATGCAAGTTCCTGATCCAGCAAGGGACCTCTGGCTAGCTGCAAGAATCAGCCAAACTGTCAGTGGTGACAATAAGGCAGGAGGAGGTGCATTTCCTTCTTAAACGCTTGACTAAGAAAAGGCTGTGGGCCCAGGACAAGTTGAGCCTAAGATTGCAGAGAAGATGTGCAGACCAGCCAGCAGCACCTCTAACTGCATCTTCAGCACTGCCTAGTACAGTGTAAATGGCCCCTCTCTATGGAAAGAGGCAAATGTAGTCCCTGTTCACAAAAGAAGAGCGGAGCAGAAATCAGCAACTACAGACCAGTCACTTGGTCAATCACTGCAAGATCCTCGAGACAATAATCTCAAGACAATGACAGTTTTGACTACCACTCTACTTTGTGATCGTCAATATGGCTTCAGGAAAGTTACCTGCTGCTGATCTGTTGTTAAACCTCTCCACTAAGTGGCACCAGTCA
>NC_091299.1:5798883-5953883 GCF_038502225.1 Cherax quadricarinatus
GAATAGGCTGTGGGCCCAGACAAGTTGAGCGCAAGATTGCTGAGAAGATGTGAAGACCAGCTAGCAGCACCTCTAACTCGCATCTTTCAGCACCGCCTAGTACAGTGTAAATGGCCCTCTCTGTGGAAAGAAGCAGATGTAGTCCCTGTTCACAAAAAGAAGAACAGAGCAGAAATCAGCAACTACAGACCAGTGTCACTCCTGTCAATCACTGGTAAGATCCTTGAGACAATAATCTCAAGACAAATGACAGTTTTTTGACTACCACTCACTTTGTGATCGTCAATATGGCTTCACGAAAGGTTACTCTGCTGCTGATCTGCTGTTAAACCTCTCCACTAAGTGGCACCAGTCACTGGATGAATCCAAAGTCAGCTGTGTGGCGCTTTCGAACGGGTGTGGCACCAGGGCCTCTTAGCAAAACTTTCAAGCACTGGGAATTGCAGGCTCTACGCTGTCTCCTCTGTGATTACCTTCATGGTAGATCTCTAAGTGCAGTTCTCAATCGAACGGAATCAGCAAGACATCCTATTGGGGCAAGTGTTCCACAAGGAAGCGTGCTGGGACCATTGTTATGACATTCACTTATCCAAGAAAAGAAATGCCAGCTGCTCTAAGCTACATCAATCACCAGCTAAGAGCTACATCAGCTTGGGGAAATAGATGGCAAGTAACATTTGCACCTGAGAAAATGCAAATGATGATGGTCTCTAGGCACCAAGATGATAATGCTGGTGCAGTAGTAAGGGTGAATGGGAGGGTGTTGGCACCTGGAGAAGAAGTTGATATCCTTGGGGTGAAATTTGACTCCAACTAACCATGAAGAACCATGCTGTAAATCTTGCAAACAAGGCAGCCAGGCAGCTTACAACACTTTGCCGTATCTCGCATCTGCTTGACAGTAGGGGTTGCAAGATTCTGTACGAGGCAAAAGTACGCACACACCTCGAGTATGCTCCACTTTCTTGGTTTGCCTGTCCCCCCTCTCATCTGCGACTGTTTGACAGAGTAGAGAACAGAGCAAGACGTCTCATCTCTCACCTGGACCCATCCTGGATAGACCTGTCATTTCAGCAGAGCCTTCAACATAGGAGGGATGTGGGTGGCCTTACTGTTATGTACAAGGCCAATATTGTCAAAGTACCACACTTGCATCCACTTTGAGGACAGTGAGAAACAAGCTTTTATGCCACAAGATGGGCAGAAAGCAGCAACTTCACTCTGGCTGTACCCTTCTCCAGAACATCACTCCATCTGAGATCACACATACCCAGGATGACTCGAGTATGGAACACATTAGTACAGCACAATGATGTCAACGAGATGAAGTCAGTTGATCAAATGAAAATGCTGGCCCACAGATGGCTCCAACTTCATCCTGTTCCCTACTTGTATGTCTCATAACAAAAATGCTTTCAAATGAGCTGATGTAGGTAACAGCTCTTAGCTTGCCAATAAAGTTAGGAATCCTTAACCTGTAAACAGCTTGTCAATAAAGCTAGGGATCCTTAACCTAACCTTGTCAAACCCTGTTAAAAAAAAAAAAAAAAAAAAAAGAGAGAAACAGGGAAACACGTTCAATCTATAACATCCCCACAGCACCTTCAGAGTGCAGGCACCACTCTTCCCACCTCCAGGACTAGAGTCCGGCAAGCCAGTTACTCTGAACGCCTTCATAAATGTTACCTTTGTCATACACCTTCCAAGTACAAGTTGTGTTGTTTCACATTATTTCTTTAGGAAAAACTAACATTCCTCTAGTTATTCAACCTTGAAACTTTAAAATTTTTTCTTAAGATACGAGTATTATAAAAGGATGGGACATTACAAAGTCTAATGTACCTGTGGCAGACCAATTTATTTGCATTTGAATAGGTCCAATAAAACCAAATTTGTAAGACATTCTATAGTACAAAGCCAGAAGAGTTCTTTAATATTTTGTTTAACACAATTTAAAAAATAATCCAACTATTTTTTCTAACAAATTAAAATAACTTTACAAAAACTATTGAATTATAATTTTGCAAAAGCATCTCTCACAAATTTGTATGGTAATATTCCATACATACTGAAAAATTAGGGTTTATAAGTACGCTATGAGTACATAAGTACGAAGAGTACCAGCCTTTGACACTCTCCTCATATTAATGGCAGTTACAAAATGGTCCATTTTAATACAAAACTTTGTACAAGTTCCTAAAAGAAATTCCTGATCAGCCTGACTGTGGTGCTGAAACTCTAACATCAAGAACCTGGCTGATCAGCAAATCAAGAGGAATGACTGGTCAAGGACTGCTACAAGAGCAACAATCCACAGAACTATCCACAGGTAATACATATGATTAAATGTTAATTCCTTTTACTACTCTGCTAGTTGAATCAACATACAGCATATAATTTAAACATACACTCGTATATACATTTTAATGGTGAACCATAGAATTGCTTAGTATTACCAACCATAATATTTTATTTACAATAAAGAAGCAATAACTAGAGTAAACTTTAGAGAATATAGTAATTTTTCAGGCATTACACATCATTGCAATTCTTTTGGCACAAAATTTATTAAAACAAAATAGCAATGGTAATATGCATACTCTGAAGAAATTATATTAACAAATGAATATGTTTTATCCTAACCTGCAGGACATCTTGAATATATATCACTTTCTAATACTGTACAAGTGAAGGAACTAAGTTAAAGTGTAGGAACTGCCAGGTAAGTGCTACAGAATACCTTTCCCATCAGTGTACAGTATTTTGAACAAAATTACACAAAGATGCTCTGTGCATTTACATGACAGTTGCCAGGCTATTTAATACAGGAAAGTCTAATGGGCAATGATTCCTTTTACTAAAATGGCAAAACCTCTAAAATTTAACAAGCAGCTGAGTGGTTATTTGATAAAAGGAAGAGCTTCTTTAATTCAGCAAGCAACAAGGTGGCAGCAAGTTACAAAACAAGAATGAAGTATTTTCCACTGCTAAACACATTACTCTTGGCTTTACAGAAGGAAGTAATGGCCACTCCTACCTTCTAAAAAGCTGGAAAAGGTTTCTTTCATTTATTAAGGCTAACTCAGCAAAATGCAGAAAGAAATTACATATTTTTTTGATTTAACAGGTAAATGTGTGGCAATTTAGCAAAAGGAATTAAGAGTGCTTTCTTGTATTAAATAAGCAATTGGCTGGTAATCCAGTAAAAAGAAGCAAGAATGTTGCAACTTCCATTTATTAAAAGGCACATAACAGCATTTTAGCAGAAGGAAGTAGACCGTTCAGCCTCTTTCTATTAAACAAGCAACCAATTTCAGATTCAGTAAAAGGAATAAGATGGTACACATTCCTTTTAGAGAATAAGCAAGATGCTATTTCTTAAGACAATGAAAAAAAAAATGGAAAGTGATGTATTAAGTTGTATTCAGATGTCAAATCTGTTAATTACACTATCAACAATATATATCCAGTGCAAAAATATGTACAGGCTGCTGTGTAAGAGGGTGGATGACTCACTTGCTCTGTAACGGTGATTGAAGGCGTGTACAAAGGACAAGGCATGAAGGAGAAAAAGAATGAGAATAGTTTGGACAAATAATTTACATATACATATATAAAAAACAAAGGTACAGGGATAGAAGGGCTGCAATATAATCAAAAGGACAAGGTGAAAGAAGGAGGCTACATAAAAGGTCAAAATGGATGATTTTCAATTACCAAACAAAAGCTACATAATGACATGCCACACTATACACATACGTAATTAAGAGCCATACATACGAAAAGAAAAATAACTGTTACTAACATGAACAGAATGAAAGGACATTATCAGTAATTCTACACTGTAATAGAATAAATGTTTGATCTAACGTCAAAAGTAATAATGCTCCAGAATCGTTAAATTTTTAATTATCAGTGTCAAAAACTAGTTAAGTTATGTCATACAAAGACAAAAATCCACTACTCATACTTCACAACCAGCTTCAAGCCTGACACTTATACCATTTCAAGAAATATAAGTAATGGTTAAAAGTCTATTATACAACAGGTTTATAGACTGAAAATTTATTTATGGTGCATATTTATGCATCTTAAAAGGCTGAAGATTCTTGTATCAATAATGATCACGGGGGTAGTGAAAACGTTGAAGATTCTTGTAACAGTAAAGATCACAGGGGGTGTGGAATGCTTATTTTCCATCCTGTATCGCTTGGTTTGCGATATTTGCATAATAGATAAAAAAATATAATTTTACACACACACACAGTACAGCAATCATCAGATTATATTTAAAAAAAAATAAAAAATATTGTAGTCTAATAACTTCTTGAGAGAATACCACTAGAAACTATCGAGGTAAACATAAGACTATTAAAAACACTATAAATATTAATACAATAGTCGATTCTCTCAGATACACACACACACACACACACACACGTGCCCACGCACGCACGCACACACACACACACACACACACACACACACACACACACACACACACACACTGACACACAATGACACACACACACACACACACACACACACACACACACACAATGACACACACACACTACTGACACATCCTCACACACTATTGACACATACATGCTACTGACACACACACATGCACACACACACACAAACTACTGACACATGCACACACACACTACTGACACATACATGCTACTGACACACACACACACACACACACACACACACACACACACACACACACACACACACACACACACAGATACAGGCCTAGTGTCTAATCGACATGTGCCTAGGACAAAATGGTAACTAACAGACACAAACACAACTGACATATGCACACACACACACACCTGACTGACACATACATACTACTGACACACATACACAGTGACACAAACACAAACTACTGACACATGTACACACACATCTGACACATACATGCTACTGACACACTGACACACACACACAAACTGACATACACACACACACTACCGACAAACACACTACTTACACACACACACACACACACATTACTGACACACATAGATACACACTATTGACACATACACATTACTGAACACACACTACTGACACACACACACACACACACACTACTGACACACACACACATACACTACTGACACACACACATACACACTACTGACACACACACACACATACACACTACTGACACACACAGATACACACTACTGACACATACACACACACACTACTGACACACATACACACTACTGACACACACACACACACTACCGACACTACTGACACACACAGATACACACTACTGACACATACACACACACACTGCTGACACACACACAAACACACTACTGACACACACACACACACACACACACTACCGACATATGCACACATACATACACAATACTGACACACACATACACACACACTACTGACACACACACACTACTGACACACACACACACACACACACACACACACTACCGACATATGCACACATACATACACACAATACTGACACACACACACACACACACTGCTGACACACACACATACACACTACTGACACACACACACATACACACACACACTACTGACACACTACTGAAACACACACACACACACACACACACACACACACACACACTACCGACATATGCACACATACATACACACAATACTGACACACACACACACACACTACCGACATATACACACATACATACACACAATACTGACACACACACACACACACATACTGACACAAACACACACACACACTGCTGACACACACACATACACACTACTGACACACACACACATACACACACACACTACTGACACACTACTGAACACACACTACTGAAACACACACACACACACACTAACAAACACAGACTGACACACACACACACACACACACACACACACACACACTACTGACACACACACACTACTGACACACACATACTACTGACACACACATACTACTGACACACATACTACTGACACACATACACACACACACTACTGACACACATGCATACACACTACTGATACACTACTGAACACACACTACTGAAACAAACACACACACTAACAAACAGACTACTGACACACACACATACTACTGACACACACACATACTATTGACACACACACACACACACTAGTGACACACACACACTACTGACACACATACACAACTACTGACACACACATACACTACTGAACACACACTACTGAACACACACTACTGATACACACACTACTGATACACACACATACACACTACTGACACACACATACACTACTGAACACACACTACTGAACACACTACTGATACACACAATACTGATACACACACAATACTGATACACACACAATACTCATACACACACACACACACACACACACATACACACTGACACACACACACACACTCACATACACACTACTGACACATACACATTACTGAACACACAATACTGACACACACACACACACACACACACACACACACACACACACACATACACACTACTGACGCGCACACACACACACACACTACTGATGCACACACACACACACACACACACACACACACACACACACACATACTGATGCGCGCACACACACACACACACACACACACACACACTACTGACGCGCACACACACACACACACACACACTACTGACACACACACACACACACACTACTGACACACACACACACACTACTGACACACACACACACACACTACTGACACACACATACACACTACTGACACACACAGGAGCTCGGACTCGACCCCCGCAACCTCAACTAGGTGAGTACACTACTGACACGCACACACACTACTGACACACACGCACGCATGCACACACACACACACACACACACTACTGACACGCACACACACTACTGACACACACACACACACACTACTGACAGACACACACACACACACATACTACTGACACACACGCACACACTACTGACACACACACACTACTGACACACACACACACTACTGACACACACACATACTACTGACACACACACACACTGCTGACACACACACACACACACACACACACACACATACTACTGAAACACACACACACTGACACACACACACACACTGACACACACACACACACACACACACACACACACACACACACACACACTAGTGACACACACACACTACTGACACACACACACAACTACTGACACACACATACACTACTGAACACACACTACTGAACACACACTACTGATACACACACTACTGATACACACACTACTGATACACACACTACTGATACACACACTACTGATACACACACTACTGAACACACACACATACACACTACTGACACATACATACACTACTGAACACACACTACTGAACACACTACTGATACACACACAATACTGATACACACACAATACTGATACACACACACACACACACACACACACACACACACATACACACTACTGACACACACACACACACAACTACTGACACACATACTACTGACACACACACTAGTGACACACACACACACACACACAAACTACTGACACACATACTACTGACACACACACTACTGACACACACACACACACGGGGCCAGGAGCTCGGACTCGACCCCCGCAACCTCAACTAGGTGAGTACACTACTGACATGCACACACACTACTGACACACACGCATGCACACATACACACACACACACACACACACACACACACACACACACACACAGACTCTACACCATCTACGTCAGTCCCATACTGGAGTATGCAGCACCAGTTTGGAATCCACACCTAGTCAAGCACGTCAAGAAATTAGAGAAAGTGCAGAGGTTTGCAACAAGACTAGTCCCAGAGCTACGGGGATTGTCCTATGAAGAAAGGTCGAGTGAAATCGGCCTGACGACACTGGAGGCCAGGAGGGTCAGGGGAGACATGATACGACATATAAAATACTGCGCGGAATAGACGAGGTGGACAAAGACGGGATGTTCCAGAGATGGGACACAGACACAAGAGGTCACAATTGGAAGTTGAAGACTCAGATGAATCAAAGGGATGTTAGGAAGTATTTCTTCAGTCATAGAGTAGTCAGGCCATGGAATAGCCTAGAAAGTGATGTGGTGGAGGCAGGAACCATACATAGTCTTAAGGCGAGGTATGATAGAGCTCATGGGGCAGGGAGAGAGAGGACCTAGTAGCAATCAGCAAAGAGGCAGGGCCAGGAGCTGTGACTCGACCCCTGCAACCACAAATAGGTGAGTACACTAACACACACACACACACACACACACACACACACACACACACACACACACACACACACACTACTGACACACACACACACTACTGTCACAGACACACACACACTACTGACACACACACACACACACACTACTGACACACACACACACTCACACTACTGACACACACACACACACTCACACTACTGACACACACACACACTCACACTACTGACACACACACACACACACACTACTGACACACACACACACACACACTACTGACACACACACACACACACTACTGACACACACACACACACACACTACTGACACACACACACACACACTACTGACACACACACACACACACACACTACTGACACACACACACACACACTACTGACACACACACACACACACACACACTACTGACACACACACACACTACTGACACACACACACACACTACTGACACACACACACACACTACTGACACACACACACACACTACTGACACACACACACACACTACTGACACACACACACACACACACACTACTGACACACACACACACACTACTGACACACACACACACACTACTGACACACACACACACACACATGCACACACTACTCACACACACACACACACACTACTCACACACACACACACACACACACACACACACACTACTGACACACACACACACTACTGACACACACACACACACACACACACACTACTGACACACACACACACACTACTGTCACAGACACACACACACTACTGACACACACACACACACACACTACTGACACACACACTCACACTACTGACACACACACACACTACTGACACACCCACACACACACATACTGACACACACACACACACACACACACATACATACTGACACACACACACACACACACAACTACTGACACACATACTACTGACACACACACACACACACAACTACTGACACACATACACACATACTACTGACACACACACACACACACGGGGCCAGGAGCTCGGACTCGACCCCCGCAACCTCAACTAGGCGAGTACACTACTGACACACACACACACACTACTGACACACACACACACACACACACTACTGACACACACACACACACACACACTACTGACACAGACACACACACACCTGACACACACTACTAACACACACACACACACCTGACACACACTACTAACACACACACACACCTGACACACACTACTGACACACACACACTACTGACACACACAAACTACTGACACATGCACACACGCGCACACACACACACACACACACACACACACACACACACACAATTACTGACATGCAGAGACACACACTAATGACACATGCACACACACACACACACACACACACACACACACACACACTACTGACACACATACTGAGAGACACACACACACACACACACATACTGAGACACACACACACACACACACACATACTACTGACACACACTACTGACTTGAAACACACATTCACGCTCACAAAACTCAATAAAAAAAAACTCGCAAAAAAATACATGCTCACGAAACAAAACTCAACACACGCTCATAAAATATACAAAAATATCCACGCACAAAAAACACGACACTTGCGCCTGTGCACATACAATGACTCATAACGATATGGAGATACTCATACCGATACATACATGGATACTTGTACTGATACACTGACACTTGTACTGATACACAGACACTCATACATGACACACATAGACAAACAAACACTTCAAAACCCAGCAACAAACATTCTCAATTTTCATTGGTTTTAAAATTTACAAGAAAATTAAGATATTTTTCCTATGCTTGTAACTAGCAAGATTTTTAAAAACACGTGTGCAACTCAAGGAGCATATGTATGCAACTGGAGGGACACATGTATGCAACTTGCAGACCAACACAGTGACAGACACAGTAAAACAATTACTTCATGAAGCTTTACTCTAAGGAGCTTTGTCCAAGTTCCACCAACAGCAAAATAACATTAAACAAAAGGTGTACTTCGCCCATGTGTCATTTAGCTTAAAAGTATGTATGCTGTGCTTAGGTCTTGTTAAGGGAAGCAGGATATTTCCATGCAACATTCACCTTGTGTGAATTAGTACAAAAATGACTTAGTTTCGCAAATTTCGTAATCTACTCCTGCGTTTATCTTGCATATTCCACCATTTAAGTTATGTATTATGAAAATTGCTTACTGTGCTACTCATTAACAACAATGGATTTAGTTGCCTCGTGGACAGTGGTCAGAGTGTAGAAAGTCTCAGTAGTAGCCTCACACTTCAACATGCTGCTGCCTGGCAGTGTAATATTTTATTAGGATTCATGTGGATAATTTATTCAGCCTACTTTACATAAGCAAATATGAAAATATGGTAAAACTCTTAGGAGGAATGGAATGAGCTTCTGGGTACAATTTTTTACATGACTAGTGGTTTTATGCTAAAGGATAATTAATGTACACTAGGTAAAGAACAATTATTAACAAATTTACACACCAGCCATCTCCCACCAAAGTATAGAAATCCCAAAAATAAGAGAAAACCCTTTTCATCATTCAATCACTGTCCTGCGAGTAGTGTGCAAGTCCCATAGTTCAGATGGACCTCTGAACTGAAACATCCTCACGCACATCAATTAGCTAGATTGAGAATTAATACATGCTGTTATACAAGACATAAAATAATAACAATATCATACCAACAAGAACAGTAGTGTGACGATGAACAAATTTCAAGTCACGGTGTAAGACTTTCAGACACTGTACGAAATCTGAGGTAGTAGACTCTGGACTTAAAGTAGCAAAACCACCATCTCCTCCAATAACCTGAGCAGCACCAACAGCAACACATCTGGAAGATAAAATTAACATTACAAGTTTTATATCTACTTGGCAGAAAATTTACCCTGCATTTCTTTTTGAATAAAATTAATGAAAATAATCGGAAGCATTGATAAATTCTCAAGAGCAGGTGTATACTAACATGCTGATGCACTACTCTCACTTGAGTGACTGATAAAAGAATTGTGATACTAACCCATAATACAACTTTTAAATGTCACTTAATACAGTATCAAATATGCCCCAAGAGGAATGCTGTATGTGCTAGCTGGCTGTATGTGCTAGCTGGCTGCACTACTTCATATTGAAATTATTATTTTGAAAAATAATGCTAAATCCTCATAGGTGATACAACAATGACATGACACACTGGCTAGAGTTAGTGAAGTTTGGGGTCAGATAGGTGGGTGAAATAAAAATTCAAGATGGTGTAAAACATCAGTTTCCTTTGGAAAAGTCAAAATGGGTCCACTTTAAAAGGAAGTGAATCAGTGAAGGCAGGCAGGGAGGTAAGCAGGAAGGCAGTGAAGCATGGAGGGGCAGGGAGGGAGACAGTGAAGCATAGAGGGACAGGGAGGGAGACAGTGAAGCATGGAGGGGCAGGGAGGGAGACAGTGAAGCATGGAGGGAGACAGTGAAACATGGAGGGGCAGGGAGACAGTGAAGCATGGAGGGACAGGGAGGGAGACAGTGAAACATGGAGAGAGAGTGAAGCATGGAGGAACAAGGAGGGAGACAGTGAAGCATGGAGGACAAGGAGGGAGACAGTGAAGCATGGAGGACAAGGAGGGAGACAGTGAAGCATGGAGGGGCAGGGAGACAGTGAAGCATGGAGGGGCAGGGAGACAGTAAAGCATGGAGGGACAGGGAGAGAGAGAATGAAGGACAGAGGGGCAGGGAGGCACACTGAGCCCCCTCTCCTGTCGAGGCCAGGGCCTCCCTCACTGGCCCCCCTCCCCCCATCTAACCACCACTCACAGTTAACACAAAGTAAATAAATCTACTGTATAATTCTTCACCATGTTTATCAATTAAATACAAGTTCTTTTATGCATGCATAAAAGATACAGTCTGAATGCATGAGATAAAAAAAAAGATAAAAAATATATCACTTAAATGCATGTTAATGGACAAAATACAGAATTACAATTTTTTTCCTCCATTTTGTACGAGACTTCCAACATTTGTCCAGCCAATTTTGTCTGATACTGATGAACTTGTAAACAAGAGATTTTACTTTGTAAACATTCGATGAAAAGCGTCTCCACAAAGCGGAAGATGGTTAAAATGGATAAAAAATTTAGCCGGACAAAGGCTCAACACATACATTAAATGGGGTATCCCATTTAAATAGCCATGAAGCAGACCAAATCTGTTGTACTGATTGGCTATCCAGTTCAGTCATGCATTTGGTAAAATGAACCAACTCCACTTAATCACAAGTTTGTACACTCCAAGAGTCATCCTGGGCATGGCCATGTTCACTGTTCATGGGCAGCAAGGCCAGCCAATGATTGCCCACATCGTTTGTTATAGTCTGTGTGCTTGCACTCACACTGTCATCTCAATTTTCCTCTGGATTAAGTGTTTTTAATAATTTTATTCATTAAAATGAAGGTTAACTCTCACTAATCTGGCATCATTGGGACCTGTAGGGTGTTGAATTAGTAATTTTGCTGGATCACAGAGTGGTCAGGTTAGAATACAGTGAAGCCTCGGCTTAGGAACTTAATAAATTCCGTGACCTTGTTTATATGCCGAGTCAAGTTTCCTCATTTAAATTAACTGAAAAGCCATTAATCCGTTCCAGTGGAATTTCTGCTCTCAGAGGCAGTCATGGGCATCTGACATTTATTGTGTTCTCTCTTAGTGCACTTGTGGCACCCCTGCTTTTCATTGGGGGAATATTGCACTGCCTGCTGAGTCCTTTGCTTTTGTAGGGACTGATTTTCGAGTGCAAATTTGGTACTAATCCCTCTAGGATTTTCCAGGTGTATATTATCATGCATCTTTCCTGCCTGTATTCCAGGAAATACAAGTCAAGGAACTTCAATCGCTCCTAGTAGTTTAGGTGCTTTATCATGCTTGTGTGTGCCATGAAAGCTCTCTATACACTCTCCAGCTCAGCATTTTACCTGTCTTGCCGTCAGTGTGCAGCAATATTCCAGCAAAGAGAGAACAAGCGACTTTAACCCTTTGACTGTCGCGGCCGTATATATACGTTTTACGAGGTACCGTGTTTGACGTATACTCGTAAATTCTAGCGGCTTCAGATCAAGCAGGAGAAAACTGGTAGGCCAACATGTGAGAGAATGGGTCTGTGTGGTCAGTGTGCACCATTTAAAAAAAATCCTGGAGCACGCAGTGCATAATGAGAAAAAAAAAATCTCAGACCGTTTTTTTTAATTAAAACGCCGATTTTGTGGTCTATTTTCATATAGTATTTATGGTTGCATTCTTGTTTTCTTGGTCTCATTTGATAGAATGGAAAATATATTATAGAAATTGAGGTGATTCTGATTGATTTTACTATAAAAAGAACCTGGAAATGGAGCTCAAAGTAGGGGAAATGTTTGATTTTTGCCAATGTTCAAAAGTAAACAAATGATGTCATTGTCCAACAAATGTCCAACTAGCCATTCTAATATGCAGTCATGAATGGGTTGATGTTATTTATACAATTATTAGAGTATTGCAGTAGATTGCATAATAGTAAGTCTTCTATTTTTTATTTGAATAAAAATTCAAAATAGAAAGCAAGAGTAATATCAGAGGGGCCTGGAGATATGACTGATGAACAAAGAAAATGTTATTTTAGAGCCAGGAATGTCTACATTGTTCATTCTGGACCTTATTTTGAAATTGTCATATTTTTAATTTTCGTGAAATTGGCCAAATTGCAAATTTCTGACCACATTATTGGGTAGTTGAAATCAGTAATTGGGCAGTTTCTTGTACTCAATCGATAAGAAAAAATGGAGTTCTAAAGAAATAGCTATGAGTTTGGTCGACTGGAACAACAGAATTAGCCGAAAATAGGGCTCAAAGTGGGCGAAATTGCCGATTTGTAAATATCGCCGAGGTCGCTAACTTCGCGAGAGCATATTATTATTATTAAAAAGAAGCGCTAAGCCACAAGGGCTATACAGCGCTGCAGGGTAGGGAAGGAAGCGAGGATATTGGGTGGCAGAAGGGAGGAGGGATGATCAGTAGGTTACAGAAAACAGCGGGGCAGGGGATAGTACGGGGGTAGAGGGTAGCAAGAGATTGAAGTAGAAAGGGCTGAAGGTATCAGAATTTGTGAAGTCAGTCAGTTGTTGTCAAAAAGTCAATGAGAGAGTCCGGATGAAAGGAGGGTCCATCAGCGAGAAGGGAAGGTAAAGAGAGAGCAGCAGAGCGTAGACGACGACGGAGGTAAATTCTGCGTGCTCGTTGATAAAGTGGGCAGTCCAACAGAATGTGGCTGACTGATAATGGAGCTTGGCAATTCTCACAGAGAGGAGCAGAGCGCCTCTCCATGAGATATCCATGAGTAAGACGAGTATGGCCAATGCGAAGACGGGAGAGAATAGTCTCCCAACCTCGACACTGGTGATAAGAAGACGGCCAGTAACCTATACTCAGTTTAATAGATTGAAGTTTGTTGCCGAGCATAGTAGACCAACGTTGTTGCCAACGGGTGTGAAGGTGGGAAGATATTGCAGCAAAATAGTCCGTAAATGGAATACCTCTATATGAAACTGGTAGGTCATGTACTGCTGACCGCGCAGCAGTGTCTGCCTGTTCATTGCCCTGTACGTCAACATGACCAGGGACCCAACAAAAAACAATATCTTTATGCTTGGTAAAGATGCGGTGTAGCCAAAGTTGGATACGGAGGACTAAGGGGTGAGGTGTATCAAATTTCTGTATAGCCTGTAAAGCACTAAGGGAGTCTGAGACAACCACAAATGATGACACAGGCATAGATGCAATACGGGTAACTGCTGCAGGGATGGCATACAATTCAGCAGTAAAAATACTAGCCAAAGATAGTAAATGCCCACGTACGACGCTGTCCGGAAACACTGCTGCGAATCCTACGCCGTCAGAAGACTTAGAGCCATCTGTGTACACAGCAATGGCATGAGAATGAGAGTGGAAGTGGTCAAGAAAAAGAGAGCGGGAAGCGACCGTAGACAGTTGGGCTTTCGAGCAAGGGAGAGAGAAAGAACAGACTCGAACAGCTGGAACTTCCCAGGGGGACAGGGAAAAGTGAGATGCTACACGAACATAGAAAGGTGGTAATTGAAGAGAAGACAAGAGCGAATGAAGGCGAAGAGAGAAGGGACGGAGTAAACAGGGGCGGCGAACAAATAAAGAATGTCTACTAATATCAGTGACCATTCTATAAATGGAAGGATTGCGGAGATCATGAGAGCGTACATAGTAGCGAAGGCAATGGGCATCACGGCGATCGGATAAGGATGGAACGTTCGCTTCTGCCTAGAGGCTCTCAACAGGGGAAGAGCAAAAAGCACCAAGGCATAAATGTAATCCTTGGTGATGAATGGGGTTAAGGCTAGAGAGAGTAGCAGGAGATGCCGCTGAATAGATCTGGTCACCATAATCAAGTTTCGATAAAATGAGGGTGGAATGTAGGCGAAGGAGGGTTCGACGATCAGCTCCCCACGAAAGATGAGCAAGGGTTTTAAGAAGGTTCAGCCGGCTGTGACAAGTTGCCTTCAGAGAGGTAATGTGAGGTTTCCAGGATAACCTACGATCAAAGAGGAGGCCCAGAAACTTGACTATCACGTTCAGGGATACGGGAGCCATAGAGGTACAAAGGATGATCGGAGATGACAGAGCGTCTAGTGAAAGTAATTTGGTGGGTTTTAGTGCTGGAAAATTTAAACCCATGTGTGGTGGCCCAATTGGAAACACGGTCGACCGCATGCTGGAGAGAAACTGTAATGAGGTGACAGTCGGAGCCTGCACAGGCAATAGCGAAGTCATCAACACAGAGTGATGACCAAATATTTGATGGAAGACTAGAGGCCAAATCATTAATAGCAAGGAGAAAAAGTGTTGTGCTCAGAACACATCCCTGGGGAACACCTTCAGCTTGGATAAAGTCTGGGGAGAGCACATTATTAACCCGAACACGGAAATGCCTGTCAGTTAAAAAGTTCTTAAGGAAGGATGGTAGATTGCCTCGAAGGCCTAAGGAGTGGGCTTGGGCTAAAATATTATACCTCCAAGTTGTGTCATATGCCTTCTCAAGGTCAAAAAATATGGCAATAACTGAGTGGTTATTCGTAAAGGCATTACGAACATACGTATCCAAGCTTAGTAAGGGGTCTATGGTAGAACGTCCCTTACGAAAGCCATATTGACGAGTGGAGAGACTGTTGTGTGTCTCTAAATACCACACTAAACGTCTATTTACCAGGCATTCCATCACTTTGCAAACTGCACTGGTAAGAGCAATGGGACGATAGTGGGAGGCTTCATGTCCCATAGTGCCTGGTTTGCGGAAAGGGAGAACAATGGCAGATTTCCACAGCTGGGAAAGAACTCCTTGTGACCAAATAAGATTGTAAAGGCGTAATAGGACTGCAAGGGCTGACTGATGTAAATGTTGTAGCATACGAATATGAATGTCGTGGGGCCCGGCTGCCGATGATCGGCAAGCTGAGTGTGTTGCCTCCAGTTCTAAAAACAGTTAGGTGCGAGTAAAGGTTCCAATTTGCCTGATCAAATTGCCAGCGTGGGATGCGAAGAGGCGGTGAATATGAAGGGGAAGTAAGAATGATTGGGAAATGATCGCTGTCATGTAAGTCTGGGAGAACAGACCAAGTGAAGTCTAATGCGGCGGAGGAAGAGCAGACTGAGAGATCGATGCAAGAGAGAGTGTGAGTCCGAGGATCAAAATGGGTGTGAGTACCTGTATTTAAAACATGGAGGGGGTGGGTGGCAAGAAAAGCCTCTAACTGAATGCCACAGGAATCACAGTGAGACCCCCCCAGAGGAAATGGTGGGCATTAAAATCGCCAAGTAACAGAATCGGTGGCGGTAATGACGAAACAAGAAAGGCAATATCCGGAATGGATAATGCCCGAGAAGGAGAGAGATATGCAAGTGGATACGGGCTGCTGTGTAATGCAGCGAGGTACGAACAAATAGCTGATGGTACGGAATATCAGTGCGTAGAAGAAGGGCACTTTCATTAAAGGTCCCATCAGGAAAAGGATCTGAAGAATACAATAAATTATAGCCTGAGATGGGAGAGATAACAGCAGAGTGTAATTTTGGTTCCTGTAAGCAAACACCAACAGGGGAAAACTGGGAGAGTAACATCTGAAGCTCACCCCGATTACCCGAGGCCGCGTATATTCCACTGTAAATAGGCCACGATTGGCAATGATAAAGATACCTGAAATCCGCAGGTAAGGGTTCCTACAGACTAGAGGGGTTAGAAAAGTCCACATGCGGAGGCAGTGGAAAACGTTCAAGCAGCGAAGGAACGGTGCGCTGTGAAGAAAGGAGTTGCGCAGATGGAGCAGAGGAGAGAGAAGGAACGGAGGGTGGATCAGTGTCCATTGATGGTTTGGTCTCTGCAATATATTCAGAGATTGCTTCAAGTGTTTCGGAATTCAGAGACGTCGCATGGGAGACAATATTGGAAATGGTAGGGTGAGGATGAGTAAAGATTGGAACTGTATTGGACTGTACCAAGGTAGGGGGGGGCGAATGGGTGGAGGGAACTGGAGAAGCGTGGAAGGGGACAGAAGAGGCAGAAACCTGGGAGGTGGCAGAAGAGGAAGAAACTTGGGAGGGAACAGGGGAGGAAGGTACAGTACGAGGAGGAGGGTGAACCTCTACACTTGTAACAGAGCCAGTGAGAGGGGAAGAACCAGGTACAGAGACAGGGAAGGTAAAATGAGGAGGTGGAAGATGGGTAGGAGGTGTTAACGGACCTTTTTTTGACTTTTGAGAAGTAGAGGGACGATTGGGAGGATGTGTCATACGAGATCTCGTTGCTACTGAGGCTTGTGAGAGAGAACACGAAGAAGCGAGATCAGACCGAGGCATTGAAGTAGGGACATCTGAGCCTAGGACAGCAAAAGAATTAGATACAGGAATGACTATGGGAGAGGTAACCACAGAGGTGGTTGCAGAAGATGGGATCCAGGAAGTGGGGGGACGTTTTGAAACACGGGAATAAGAAACACGAGGTAGTCTCCCTTGGAGGCGGAGATGAGAAACTGCCATGGCATAAGTGAGACCTTCTGCCTCTTTGAGGTAACGGATTTCCCGCTCGTTTAAGTAGACTTGACAACGGCGAGAGTACGAAGGGTGAGCCTCATGACAATTAAGGCAAGAGGGAGGTCGATTGCAAGATGTATTAGAATGGTCATCGGCACCACAGACTGGGCATTCGGTGATAGATCTGCAATATTTCGCTGGATGGCCAAATCGCCAGCAATTTCTACACTGTTGCGGTGTAGGGATCACCTTTCGAACTAGTAACTGATGTCCTGCTACATAAACTGAGGATGGGAGTTCATGGCTGTCAAAAGTTAAACGAGCCACATTGCTAGGGTATTGTCTCCGCCCGCGGGCAGGGAGAACATAAGTGTCTACCTTGAGGATTGGGAGATCTTGGAGTTTCAGCTGTTCAAGAATGTCAGTGCCACATGTCTGGAAATTTTGTTGAACTATGGTATGGGGCAGAATTACGGTACCACTACAAGAATTGAGGGAATGATGTTTTTCAATAGTGACAAGAACAGTATCGATATGGGAAAGACGAGAAAGCTCATGAGCCTGGGTAGCATTCTGTACGGTGATGATGAGCTTACCGCTCTTAAGAGCATGAAAAGAAATATCTTTACCAACATGGCGTAGGAGTGCCTTGCCAATACTGTGGTCAGAAAGATAGGCAGTAGAGGAAGTTGGTCGTAAAGTGAAGAATTTAGTCCATTGTGCAGTCTGAAACTGAGCGTGGAAAGGTAGTGAAGGACGTGTCGATCTTTTCTGAGAAGAACGAGAAGGTGGAGAAGTATCATCAGCAGGTAATTGTCGTTGGCATTCAGGCATGGGACCAAAGTTGGTCCGACGTGGAACGGGCCGGCGATTCGAAAATTGCCGCACCATAGAGGGAGAGGCCGGAAGCATAGTCAGAGGAGAGCAAAGGTCAGATAAATCGAAGGAGTCAGTCGAGGCCTCAGTACCTGAAGCGGGTGAGGAAACAGCACCGGCAAGAGGTACAGAGGCATGAGGAGTGTTCGAAGAGTGGTCCAAAGATGAGGCGGGGTCAGAATGGGGTGCGGTATCAAGAAGGGGCCCGGGGGTAGCAGGTTCATGGACTAGGGCTGCCATGGTTAGGTTACTTCTTTCTTTTTGTTTTTAGAAAAAAAAAAAAGAAAATAAAAATAAAAAAAAGAATAAAAAAAAGGGGGGGGACCGGGGAGGGATAGTTCCTAGGAGGAATGAAAGCGCCAGAAATCTCCCTCTGCCCCCAAAAGGACCTCAGCACCGCAAGTAGCGCAGATGCAGCATGGAACCCGTGCCATACCCTACCCATCATGCCAGTAAACCGGCAATCCGGGAATAGCAACCTCACATCTGCCGAGCTACCTCGATGGACAAAAGAGAGGGCAGCCGGAAATCTGCCACAAAGCATACCTCCTTCGGCCACCACCCCCGGAATCCGAAAGGTGGCTTCCAGAGATACACCAGTCGCCGGAGAGACACCCAAAGCCACCCTCCAGGATACCGGAGAGGGATCGGAACATCCCCAGGCTATCCAGATTCCACGGCAAACTACGCCACCGCCAAGAACCTCAACGGAATGGGATGGACCCCGGTACCCTTTCCCTACCTAGGAACTAGCGTGCCTGTGGGAAAAAAAAAAAAAAGGAAGGGCAAAAGGGAGAGGTGGGGAGGAGGAGGAGGAAAGGAAAAAGGGGAGGATGGGATAGGGAATGGGGGATTGGGGGGTAATTAGGTTCGGTCTGAGGAAGGAGACCGAGAGGTCTAATTCCTCAGACCAAGAGCCTCTTCACCACGCCAAGGAGCCCCCCTTGAAGAGGCGCGAGAGCATAATTCCGTCAGTTTTCATCAAATTTTGTTTTTTTTGGTGTCATTACAATCGGGAAAAGATTCTCTATCATTTCATAAGAAAAAAAAAAAAAATTTGCAACACCAGGAGACACCTCAGGATTGGGGGTTGCGACAGTCAAAGGGTTAGAGAGAATCATGAAGGCTCTCATTATCCATCCCATCACTCTTCTAGCAGATGTGTTAGATACAGTGTTGTGTTCTTTGAAAGTGAGATCCTCTGACATTATCACTCCCAGGTCCTACACATTAGTTTTTTGCGCTATTGTGTGGTTGGAATTTTATACTCCCATATAGTTTTAATTTCCTGAAGTTCTCTATATTGGAGTAATTGAAACATCTCTTCATTGTACTTCATATTGTTTTCTGCAGCCCAGTTAAAGATTTGGTTGATGTCTGCTGCTTAATACATTTTGGCCTTTTTTTGATCAGTTTATCCTGCAACATGTAAACATTCATTATTTCTTATTCACTTATAAAACTGCATTGCTTTAGACCTTTCAGCAGTTCACCTGTCAACTGAATTAACCTATCAATAGAGAGACTTTCTGCTACATCTTCTGCATCCTCAGTTATCAGTTCTTCTTGGTGTACATTTCCAATACAATGCTCTCATCTGAATTGTCGACCTGCTCAGGACTTAATTTTTCATCTGAAACTAACTTGGCAAACTCATCAACAAGTTGAGCAGCTGCTTCCTTGTCCGCTGAATGTTCTTCACCACATGAAACTAAGCCATGTCGATCCTTGAAATGCTGCAGCCAACCTTTACTATGATCACACTCATAATCTAGTCCTGGCTTTTTCCTTCACCAGATCTCCAGACAACACCTTCGCTTACACGCAGTCTAAACCACTTCATCAGAACTTGGTCTGGTTCTGATGAACTTTCCCCCTCCTTCATTGTTCTCCGTTTATACATCTGTTTCTTTGAATTAACTGTTAAGCAGAAACTTGAATTAACAAGGAAGCTGGAGGATGGTCCTTCAGTGGCCCGGGTGTGTGTGGAGTACGGTGTAGCAAAACTGTCTGAAATTTGTAGAAGGAAAGCCTTACTATGCTATGAATTGAAGTGCAACTACTAGCCAGTAAGCCTGAGTCATCTACATCTGCCTCACCATCTACATGTCTGTCTCCTCAGACTCGGAACAAATTACTCTGGGTCACCTTTGACTGTTTCAGTTGTATATATACGTCTTACAAGCTACTGTGTTTGACATATATATACTCATAAATTCTAGCGGCTTCAAGTCAAGAAGGAGAAAGCTGGTAGGCCCACATGTGAGAGAATGGGTCTGTGTGGTCAGTGTGCATCATATAAAAAAAATCCTGCAGCACACAGTGCATAATGTCGACTTTCTGGTCTATTTTCGTATAGTATTTATGGTTGTATTCTAGTTTTCTTGTCTCATTTGATAGAATGGAAAACATATTATAGAAATAGAGGTGATTTTGATTGGTTTTACTATGAAAAGAACCTTGAAATGGAGCTCAAAGTAGGGGAAATGTTTGATTTTTGCCGATGTTCAAAAGTAAACAAATGTCATTTTCCAATAAATGTCCAAGTAGCCATTCTAATATGCAGTCATGAATGGGTTGACATTATTTATACAATTATTACAATATTGCATAACAGTAAATCTTCTATTTTTTTGTTTGAATAAAAATTCAAAATAGAAAGCAAGAGTAACATCAGAGGGGCCTGAAGACGTGACTGATGAACAAAGAAAATGTTATTTTAGAGCCAGAAACATCTGCATTGTTCATTCTTGACCCTATTTTGAAATTTGTCCTTTTTTTAATTTTTGCGAAATTGGCCAAATTGCAAATTTCTGACCACGTTATTGGGTAGTTGAAATTGGTAAATGGGCAGTTTCTTGTAATCAATCGATAGAAAAAATGGAGTTCTAAAGAAATAGCTACGAGTTTGGTCGACTGGAACAATGGAATTAGCCAAAAACAGGGCTCAAAGTGGGCAAAATTGCCAATTCGTAAATATCGCCGCAGTTGCTAACTTTGCAAGAGCACAATTCTGTCAGTTTTCCATCAAATTTCATTCTTTTGGTGTCATTACAATCGGGAAAAGATTCTCTCTCATTTCATAAGAAAAATAATTTTGGGGGGGAAATTTTGCGACACCTGGAGACACCTTAGGATTTGGGGTTGCGACAGTCAAGGGGTTAAACCACAAGGGAATACTGTACTTTATCTGTAAGCTCATCTATCTGCCAGAAAAGATAAGAATAATGACTATTCTACTGCATTGTACTGTAGTTTTTATTGATTTTATTTTCAAGTATATTTACGGGTAATATTGCATTGTACTCTAGTTTAGTCTTAGTATGTCTGGTAGTCCATCAATACAATGGACTAAGTGTTTTACCAGGCCTTTGTCCATGTTCATTAGTCAACTGAATAAGTGGATTACATCCACTCAATTAACTCATGCAATATAACAGATTTTTTGATAAAGCAAACACCCCTCCCAATCCCCTCCCCACTGATCCACTATAGCCTCTCCTCACAATGACGGAGTTCCATTCCTAAAAACACATCGTTTAACAAAGTCATTGCAAAGGGAAGAGCATACTATAATGGTAGTGAGTGTCAACCATCTGTGATATTCTTTTAATGTCACCTTTGCACCATTTATAACATTTCTGGTATATGTTTAAATGCTTATACAGTAATGTACTGTACAGTGGACCCACGGTTTTCGTAATTAATCCTTTCCAGAGAGAGTGACTAAACCCGAATCTGACTTATTCCGAATTAATTTTCCCCATAAGAAATAATGGAAATCCAATTAATCCATTTCAGACACCCAAAAGTGTTAACAAAAAATATTTTCTAAATGAAATATACATTTATCTACACAGAAAACAATGATACATGAAGAATAAAACAATAACAACATCACACTTACCTTTATTGAAGACATGGTGATGTATGGAAGATGGGAGGAGGGAAGAGGATGGAGGAGTTTACAATTGTTTGGAAGGGGAATCCCCTTCCATAAACACTTCAGGTACCAAGTCCTTATCCTGGGTTACTTCCCTTCTTTGGTTTTTAATGCCACTAGGACCAGCTTGAGTCACTGGACCCCCTGTCACTCAAAAAAAGTGTTCTAGGGAGGTCTGCTTCTGGCGGATGTTAGGAATTGTGTTGGGAGACAGGACAAGATAGTCCTTCAATATCAAATCAAATCAAGTTTATTCTCTATAAGGATTACAATGCTGAGTTTACAGAATTTGGATATTGTGTGGTTTACATGTTTTAAAATACTAATTACAGAGGGGGCCACTAGAACACCTAGCATGGATAGGCATTTCGGGCAGACTTAGATTAATTCTTAACTTTAAAATATTACAAATTATGAGGTAAGTTGGTATTATGGCTAAGTGACTAAATACTAGTTTGTGAGTTTAGCAATGTGAATGCTTTTGTTTTTGCACAATACATAGTTTCAGTATTGGAGTATCACAGGCCAACTTATGACTAGTTAGGATTCATTATTTTAAGAGATTGATATTTCTGTGTTTATGGTGAAATGGGTGAGTGAGTGTAAGTGTGAACCACCAGCTCTATTATACATTATTTAGGTATGAATACTTGTCAGAGAACCCGTCCAAAGTCCGAGGCGTCGGTAAATGAGTACATCGCTAAGTGAGGAAAGGCTGTATATCAAACCTTAATTGTATTAAAAAAAGAGCAAGTACATGGGGAAAAAAAAAAATGGTGTTTTACTTCACAAATTACAATATCAATAATTTTAAATAGCTATATTTGAATAATAAAACTTACTTCCAAAGTTTCAGCATGTTCCTCTGAAGAATATTACTCAACTCCTGCTCCTTTTTGGAAATTTTTTTAATGCCTGATAACCTTGAAAGATAAAAATATGATTAATTTTTTATAAACTGATATAATACATTCTATACTGCTGTAAAAAGTAAACAAAACTGATTACAAAAATGCAACTGATGTAATAAAAAGTTAAGCATTTTAAAAAATATGCAGTTACCTAAAAGTCCTGTTATGTGACCAGACTGGAACAGAGAATAGATCAAAAGTAAGTATATACAACAGTTTCATAGATAGACTGTTACAGCATTTTTTATTAGTACACTGGTCATCTTCCACTGAGGAAGGTTGAAAAATATTTCAGTCACTCATTTAATGACAGTGTTGTTAGAAGTGCACTAGCATCATGGTTCAGATGGCTCTTTCAGCGTCTACACTCCTCAAGAGTGCAGCCTCTGTACAGTAATTATATGGGAATAATAGGAATGGTTTCCAGACGCTAACCACAGACCCAGATTTTTTCCCCACTTACCAGCCCATGCTATATATTATTTTAAATAACATTCCAGTTATTAAAATCTCGCATATGTATAGCAAAAAAGAAAAAGCCTCAGTATATTTCATCTACTTGAGGATTTATCAAGCAGTACACATTATCAAAACAACTACAGGACTCAGTCAGTCAGTTGGTGGGGAAGGTCTAGATCCTGGCCCACCACCTGACAGCTCCACACCACTACACTAGGTGTCAATGTTATTGTAGTCTATATGATTGATATGCCCTCATACAGGCAAATAGCAGCAGCAGCAACAGCAGCAGGAATAACACTAGTAGCAATAGCAGCAGCAGCAATAGCAGCAGCAGCAATAGCAACAGCAATAGCAGCAACAGCAATAGCAGCAACAGCAATAGCAGCAACAGCAGCAGCAACAGCAGCAATAGCAACAATAGCAGCACCAGCAATAGCAGCAGCAATAGAAGCAGCAATAGCAGCAGCAGCAACAGCAGCACCAGCAATAGCAGCAGCAATAGCAGCAACAGAAGCACCAGCAGCATGATGATTAATATTTTTATTATTGTCTCCTTTTGCTCTGTGCATCTTAAAAGAAAGAAAATGCACATGTTGAAGTTTATTTATGGATGGCATTTTAACCCTTCAACTGTGGGACACATTGAAAAAAAAAAATTCTTAGTCTGTGGGAAGATTTAAAGAAAATAAAAATTATTTGCACATTGATAGAAATAATTTCTCTGAACCAAATGAGGTTAAAATGATTGAAATCTGATAAAATCTACCATTTTATGGTGCAATGAAGTTGGTTAAAAATGATCACTCATCAGCAACAACAGCGGAAAAGCGCCACCGATAATTTACATTATACAAATTACAGATGCCATGGTTATTTTTAATTTTTTTAATTGCTTTCAATGTTTAACACCACTAGTTTCTTATATAGTAGACCCTCGAGTTTCGTGATTAAACCGTTCCAGAGAGTCTACTGAAAGTCGGAATTCATTAATGTCGAAACCATTTTCCCCATGAGAAATAATGTAAAGTCAATTAATCTGTTCCAGACACCCAAAAGTATTAACAAAAAATTTTTTTTTAATAGATTAAATATAGATTTACATACAGAAAAGAATGAGAAATCAAGTATAAAACAATAATATTACATTTACCTTTATTGAAGACTTGTTGGTGTATAGAAGACAGGAGGAAGGGTGAGGATGGAGAAGTTAAACTATTGTTTGGAAAGGGAATCCCCTTTTATAAGGACTTTAGGTACAAAGTCCTTATCTGGGGTTACTCCCCTTCTTTGGTTTTCAATGCCACTAGGACCAGTTTGAAAGTCACAGGACTCCTGTCACTCAAAAAATTGTTCCATAGGGCTCTGTTTCTGGCATCTCTAAAATTTGCCTAAAACGGGACAAGGCATTGTCATTGTACATGCTGCCGACACAGCTTGCAACAGCTTTGTTAGGGTGAAGTTTCTCTACAAATGTTTGCAACTCACTCCACATTGCACAAATCTCCTTAATCTCTGAAGAAGACACCTTCCTCCATCTCTCTTCCTCCTCCTCTGAAGCAATTTCCTCAGCTGTGCTCTGCTGCTGTTGCAGATGAAGCTCTTGCAGCTCTTCAGTGGTTAGCTCTTCATTGTGGTCCTCCACTAACTCTTCCACATCCTGGCCACTCACATCCAACCCCATGGAATTCCCCAATGCCACAAAAGATTGCACAACAGGTGTAGGGTCGACAGGGTCAGCCTCAAACCTTTCAAAATACTCTGGCCACAATTTTCTCCAAGCAGAGTTCAAAGTCCTTCCAGAACTCTCTTAGGGTCAACTGAGTGTCTGAGGTCACATCAAAGCGCCTTTGAAACATTGCTTTGGTATAGAGTTTTTTGAAGTTTGAAATGATCTACTGGTCCATGGGCTGGATGAGAGGAGTGGTATTAGAGGGCAAGAACTTCACTGTGATGAACTTACACTCCTCAAACAATAGGTCTTCCATGTCTGGAGGATGAGCAGGAGCACTGTCCATTACCAGGAGGCATTTAAGTGGCAATATATTTTCCAGGAGGTATTTCTTCACATTCAGGCCAAACACTTCATTGACCCACTCGATGAAAATTAGCCTCATGACCCATGCCTTAATGTTAGCTTGAACGATTTCCTACCTTCACATCTTCTCTATTAACTCTCCTCATCTTCCTTCTTCCTGAACTGTGAACCACTTGCCACTTAGAGAGGCTGCCACTATCACTGCTGGCGACCATTCCTTCCTTACCAGCTAAATCCTTCTCACACTCGCTCCCAAACTCATCTATGTGAAGCTTCAGCCTCCTGTTTTCCTCCTGAAGAAGTAGAATCTCCTTCTTCGACACTTGAACCTGAGGTTCTAAAACACTACAACAATCCATGGTGCTTGGTAACAGCCCACGTTAACACTGTCTAATTCTTCATCTTGTTGGTCTTATATACCATTCATATACAACATGTCAGACACTGCAACATCATGGAATCTTAATACAGAGGACATCTCCACAACATTCTTGCTTACTCTTGGCCCATCACTGAGAAATTCTGCTATCAGTGACAATGTCTTCGTCTGCTGCATGTCCCTCATGTGATGCCAGTGTATAAGCAACAATCTTACTGCCTGTGCTTCAAACTCAAGACTAAGATGCTCTTCACCATCTCAAAGGATGAGGGACTGATTACGTTGGTGGACTCTTATTGGTAATTAATCAAAAACTACAGGTGGGAGAAACAGTAAAAATCCTTAGCATTTTCCCCAGAACTCAAGATGCAGAAAAATGTCTTGGGTTTGGCTCAAGTTACAGGTCTCTGCTGTGATCAGGTCCATGGAAGGTTCACCTGGAATCTTACTGCCCATATCCAAGATGAAGGAGGCAACTGTTGGCACAGGTAGAATCCATGTAAATATATCCAGGATCAGAATACATGAAGTATGAGGGGAAGGGGCGATTTCTTCAGATATGTAATGATAGTGGCAATGATAGAGCCTGGCCCATGGCCGGGCTCTGAGAGTACAGTAGACCCCCAGTTTTCGTAATTAATTCATTCCAGAAGATTGGTCTAAATCCAAAATGGCCGAAAACCGAAGTAATATTTCCCACAAGAAATAATGTAAATCCAATTAATCCGTTTCAGACACCCAAAAATATTAACAAAAATACACTTTGTAGAGAATAACTATAGTTTTACATACAGAAAACAATGAGAAATAAATGTAAATGGCTAATTTTAATGATAAATGAACATTACATACCTTTATTGACGAATCTTGTTGGCGAGTAGTACTTATTTGTAATCCCAGACGGACTACATCCCAGGCGTATACCTACTGGCTACATACACTGTGGCCAACAGCCCTATTATTACCACTGACATACCATGTTCACTGAGTTTAATCGTTTCTAACAACTACCTTTAGAAGCCAAAACAAACAAAGGGAGAAGTAAAGAATAATTCATGCCGAGAATTGTAAACAAAAGCTTATGTATTAAGGGCAGTTACTTTGCCAACGCAGATTCATACAGTTTTCTCTAATGCTGGACCAGAGAAAATGTAATGTTTACCCTCCACCCGACCCCACCCCTCAACAGCACGTAAACAGTGCATATTTATATGCACCTAGGTACCTAGGGATTGGCAGAGAGCATGCATAGTTCCTTTGTATAAAGGCAAAGGGGATAAAAGAGAGTGCAAAAATTATAGGGGGATAAGTCTGTTGAGTGTACCTGGTAAAGTGTATGGTAGAGTTATAATTGAAAGAATTAAGAGTAAGACGGAGAATAGGATAGCAGATGAACAAGGAGGCTTTAGGAAAGGTAGGGGGTGTGTGGACCAGGTGTTTACAGTGAAACATATAAGTGAACAGTATTTAGATAAGGCTAAAGAGGTCTTTGTGGCATTTATGGATTTGGAAAAGGCGTATGACAGGGTGGATAGGGGGGCAATGTGGCAGATGTTGCAAGTGTATGGTGTAGGAGGTAGGTTACTGAAAGCAGTGAAGAGTTTTTACGAGGATAGTGAGGCTCAAGTTAGAGTATGTAGGAAAGAGGGAAATTTTTTCCCAGTAAAAGTAGGCCTTAGACAAGGATGTGTGATGTCACCGTGGTTGTTTAATATATTTATAGATGGGGTTGTAAGAGAAGTAAATGCGAGGGTCTTGGCAAGAGGCGTGGAGTTAAAAGATAAAGAATCACACACAAAGTGGGAGTTGTCACAGCTGCTCTTTGCTGATGACACTGTGCTCTTGGGAGATTCTGAAGAGAAGTTGCAGAGATTGGTGGATGAATTTGGTAGGGTGTGCAAAAGAAGAAAATTAAAGGTGAATACAGGAAAGAGTAAGGTTATGAGGATAACAAAAAGATTAGGTGATGAAAGATTGAATATCAGATTGGAGGGAGAGAGTATGGAGGAGGTGAACGTATTCAGATATTTGGGAGTGGACGTGTCAGCGGATGGGTCTATGAAAGATGAGGTGAATCATAGAATTGATGAGGGAAAAAGAGTGAGTGGTGCACTTAGGAGTCTGTGGAGACAAAGAACTTTGTCCTTGGAGGCAAAGAGGGGAATGTATGAGAGTATAGTTTTACCAACGCTCTTATATGGGTGTGAAGCGTGGGTGATGAATGTTGCAGCGAGGAGAAGGCTGGAGGCAGTGGAGATGTCATGTCTGAGGGCAATGTGTGGTGTGAATAAAATGCAGAGAATTCGTAGTTTGGAAGTTAGGAGGAGGTGCGGGATTACCAAAACTGTTGTCCAGAGGGCTGAGGAAGGGTTGTTGAGGTGGTTCGGACATGTAGAGAGAATGGAGCGAAACAGAATGACTTCAAGAGTGTATCAGTCTGTAGTGGAAGGAAGGCGGGGTAGGGGTCGGCCTAGGAAGGGTTGGAGGGAGGGGGTAAAGGAGGTTTTGTGTGCGAGGGGCTTGGACTTCCAGCAGGCATGCTTGAGCGTGTTTGATAGGAGTGAATGGAGACAAATGGTTTTTAATACTTGACGTGCTGTTGGAGTGTGAGCAAAGTAACATTTATGAAGGGATTCAGGGAAACCGGCAGGCCGGACTTGAGTCCTGGAGATGGGAAGTACAGTGCCTGCACTCTGAAGGAGGGGTGTTAATGTTGCAGTTTAAAAACTGTAGTGTAAAGCACCCTTCTGGCAAGACAGTGATGGAGTGAATGATGGTGAAAGTTTTTCTTTTTCGGGCCACCCTGCCTTGGTGGGAATCGGCCGGTGTGATAAAAAAAAAAAAAAAAAAAAAAAAAAAAAAAAAAAAAAAAATTTATATGCTATGTAACGTGTTTCTTATAGTATAATTTTGAAGAAAATATCACAGATGGATTAATAAAAATGTCTATATTAACGTAAAATAAGACATTTAATTTGCCCAAGAGTGAGTCATGAATGTATAAGAGGCCCAGGTGGACGTGTCTGGTACAGTCAATTTCCGAGCTGATGTACAAGACCCGGGGGGAAATTTCGCTGAAGAGTGCTCAAAATCAAATTGTACAATTTGCGCACTGGCCAAAAACTGGGGGTCCACTGTAATTAACCTCTCGAAAGGTAAGGATTGCAAAAGATTCTCCCTTTCAAGTTTGCACCAGACTGCAGCAAGCCAGAAATAATGTAGTTATAATGTCTCCCCCATCCTGTCTTTCTTCTTATAACTCCACTTTTCAGCTCAGGCCAATTTCACACAAATTTCAAAAGACACCAATTTCAAAATAGGGTCCAGAATAAACAATGCAGACATTCTTGGCACTGAAATAACATTTTCTCTGTTCATTAGCCATGTCTCCAGGCCCCTCTTTTATTACTCTTGCTTTCCATTTTAAATTTTTATTGACCCCCAAAACCCTCTCCAGGTAAACTCCAGGTAAACACAAAAAAATAGAAGATTTACTGTTATGCAGACTACAGTGGACCCCCGGTATTCGATAAATCCGGTATTCGATGCATTATATCGCAAAAAAATTTCCTCGGTATTCGATTGAAAACCCGGTATTCGATATGACTCGTACGAGACCTGTCCATGTGTGGCCTGAACTGCCCCATGTGTGCCAGTGTTTACAAGCCAGCCAGTGTGCACGCATCTAAGGATACATTCGGTACATTCCATATTATCCATATTATCACTGTGTTTGGTGCTTGTTTCTGCAAAATAAGTCACCATGGGCCCCAAGAAAGCTTCTAGTGCCAACCCTTCGAGAAAAAAGTCGCTAATGACTTATGAAATGAAGAAAGAGATAATTGCAAAGTACGAAAGTGGAGTGCGTGTGTAGGAGCTGGTTAGGTTGTATAATAAACCCCAATCAACCATCTCTACTATAGTGACCAGGAAAACGGCAATCAAGGAAGCTGTTCTTGCAAAAGGTGCAACTGTGATTACAAAACAGCGACCGCAAGTGTTAGAAAATATTGAGAGACTGTTATTGGTGTGGATAAATGAAAAACAGATAGCAGGAGATAGCATCTCTCAAGCGATCATTTGTGAAAAGACTAGGCAGTTGCATGACGATTTGGTAAAGAAATTGCCTGCAACTAGTGGTGATGCGAGTGAATTTAAGGCCAGCAAAGGTTGGTTTGAAAGATTTAAGAATCGTAGTGGCATACATAGTGTGATTAGGCATGGTGAGGCTGCCAGTTATGTTGTGCGACAGAAGTCCAGTGACTCTCAAGCTGGTCCTAGTGGCATTAAAAGAAGAAGGGAAGTAACCCCGGAAAAGGACTTGCTACCTCAAGTCCTAATGGAAGGGGATTCCCCTTCTAAACACTAACACCTCTCCCCTCCTCCCATCCCATCAATCATCACCAGATCTTCATTAAAGGTAAGTGTCAATTATTTTATTGTTATTGTAATTATTCTTTTGCATTAAACTTAATATTTCATGTAGTAAAATTTGTTTTTTTTTCATACTTTTGGGTGTCTTGCACGGATTAATTTGATTTCCATTATTTCTTATGAGGAAAATTGATTCGTTTTTCGATATTTTCGGTATTCCATGAGCTCTCAGGAATGGATTAACATCGAATACCGGGGGTCCACTGTACTGCATTATTGTAATAATTGTATAAATAATGTCAATCCATTTGTGACTGCTTATCAGACTGACCAGTTGGATGTATTGAATGGTGACATCATTTGTTTACTCATGAACATTGGCAAAAAATGAACATTTCCTATACTTTGAGCTCAATTTTAAGGTACTTTCTATCTAGAAACCAATCAAAATCATCTCTATTTCTGTAATATATCTTCCATTCTATAAAATGAGACCAAGAAAATGAGAATACAACCATAAATACCATATGAAAATATACCTCAAAGTCGGCGTTTTGAACCAAAAATACGGCTGGATTATTTTTTTTCTTGTTATGCACTGCATGCTGCAGGATTTTTTTTATACAGTGGTACCTTGACTTACAAGTTTAATTCTTTCCATGGCCAAGCTTGTAACTCAATTTGCTCATATATCAAATCAATTCTCCTCATTGAAATGTCATTAATCCATTCCAGCCCCCAAAAAACCACCCCAATTTTTTTGTTATGGGTTTTTAAATAAGAAATACGTATTTATAAATAAATAATAATGTATAAAAACATACAACATAATAAATGGAATGTAAAGAAAAATTGGTTTTATAAAGTGTATTTACCTTGGAGATCAGACGACTTAGGCTAACGGAAGATGCTGGAGGTGGTGGAGGGAGGAAAAGATAGGCAGTGTTTTTCCTTTCAATAAACTCTGAAGCTCTCTCCCAGATTCCCAACATTTCTGGAGTTATAGCCTTTATTGACTCCTCCTGCTTTAGTATGGTACATATCGTAGAAGTACTATGCTCGTACCGCCTCGCCAAGTCGACTACACGCATACTTAAATTCAATGGACATCCTCCTCCTCTCCTTCTCAACACTGTCCTTTGCACTTTACTTTCTTAGGACCCATGGTTAGAAAAAAGAAATTTGGCAAAATAACTGCACAAAAAGGACAAAACTCAAGCACAACACAGAAAGGCTTCCATGGCGAGGTAACCATGTGCACTGAACAAGTGAGAGCAGGATGCTGGGCAGATGTTATGGCATTTGCTGCGCCAACTAGTGGTGGCGTATCTGAAGCTAGCTCGTAACTCGGATTTTGGCTCGAAACTCAAAGCAAAAAAACTGACCAAGTGATGGCTCATAACTCGGAAAACTCATAAGTTGGGGCACTCTCAAGTCAAGGTACCACTGTACTGTGCACACTGACCATGCAGACCCATTCTCTCATGCATAGGTCTACCAGCTTTCTCCTGCTAGATTTGAAGACACTAGAATTTTTGGCATATTAATTAATACGGCACCAACACTGGCTTGCAAGCCATACTAATACAACACTGACAGCGAAAGGGTTAAAGGTTCCCCATTTACATTTACCCCTGGCACCCCAAATTTACCTACTACTCCCTCCACAACACTTTTACCCACTTTAGCAATGAGATTCCCAACCACAAGTAGTCTCGACTCACTTGGTTCAAAACTCCTCATGCACTCACTCAACATTTCTCTCTCTCTCCTCTACACTTCTCTCTTATCCAGGTGCATAAACACTTACTTTAACCCACTTTTCACATCTAACCCTTATTTTACTCCACATAATCCTTGAATTTATACGTTTATATTCCCTCTTTTCCTGCCATAACTCATCTTTCAACATTAGTGCTACTAATGTTAATTTATTAGTGATAAAAGATATACAGCATTAACATGGTGTCCAATACTTTGAAGAAACTAGCATGACCTTTGTTCTGACAAAGCCTATATCTAGAACGAACTACTTACTATCAAAAGATACATATACATACACATGAGCACAGGTCTGGAGAGTGAGGCTGGGCACAAACAGTTGGTGGTAGTTAGAGGCATTCATGTCTTTGTCTTTCAGTACTTCCTCAAGTATTTTGTCTGGAAAAAAAAAAAGCTGCAGCAGAGAATACCCCAAGGGATCACACAAAGCAAGACATCAGACACGTCACTCGCTCACTTTTAAAGACATTTATCTCAACATAAGTCCCATCACTCACTCAATTAAACAGCTCTTACCACTGTATGTAAAAATCTGAGCATCTTGTTCAACAATATGTTTTGAAAATGGTATAAAATAACTACAAGACATGTGCAACAGTTAGGTATCTTTATTGTCGAGACGTTTCGCCTATGCAGTAGGCTTCTTCAGTCAAATACAAAGAAGCCTACTGCATAGGTAAAATGTTTCAACAATAAAGATACCAAACTGTTGCACATGTGTCTTAATCATCAGCTGTCTGTCAG
Organism: Cherax quadricarinatus; assembly: GCF_038502225.1. Taxonomy (NCBI): domain Eukaryota; kingdom Metazoa; phylum Arthropoda; class Malacostraca; order Decapoda; family Parastacidae; genus Cherax; species Cherax quadricarinatus. The sequence goes on from NC_091299.1 coordinate 5,832,825, forward strand.
TAGTTTCAAGGTAGGAATAAAATATATGGATCTTTGGGATGGATGAATGTAGGCATTTTACCAGAAATCAAGAAACACTGTATCCACATAAGACTCCTTAATAGAAATCTTCACATAGTAAAACTTAAACTGCCCATTAAACCTTTATTTAATAAACCTCAGAAAATGGTACAAAACCTGCTAGGTGAACCCAATTTACAAACTACAATTCTCTATTATTGTTACAATCACAGCTAAACAATCAAGATCCACCACAACTGCTGTTACTAGCTACCCACGTTCTCCCTCCCTCTCCCCCTCTCTAGTTACTTCAGAGAAGCAAGTCTTGAATTGAAATATTTCAACTAAGAATATACATAATTATTGATGTTGCTATAGTGTTAAACCTTTTCTCATCACAAATAATTATTTAAAGGGTTGTGCCTGCACTCTGGGGGGGAGGCAAGAAGGGTGGTGCCTGAACTCTGGGGGGCAGGAAGGGCAGTGCCTGCACTCTGGGGGGAGGGCAGGAAGGGTGGTGCCTGCACTCTGGGGGGAGGGCAGGAAGGGTGGTGCCTGCACTCTGGGAGGGGCAGGAAGGGTGATGCCTGCACTCTGGGAGGGGCAGGGAGGGTGGTGCCTGAACTCTGGGGGGGAAGGGCAGTGCCTGCACTCTGGAGGGGGGTGGGAATGGCAGTGACTGCACTCTGGGGGGGAGGGCAGGAAAGGTGGTGCCTGCACTCTGGGAGGGGCAGGAAGGGTGGTGCCTGAACTCGTGGGGGGGGAGGGTCTGCACTCGGGGGGGGGGCAGGAAGGGTGGTGCTTGAACTTGGGGAGGGGGGAAGGGCAGTCCCTGCACTCTGGGAGGGCAGGAAAGGCAGTGCCTGCACTCTGGGGGGGAGGAAGAGTGATGCCTGAACTCTGGGAGGGAGGAAGGGCAGTGCCTGCACTCTGGTGGGGGGCAGGAAGGGCAGGAAAGGCAATGCCTGCACTCTGGGGGGGAGGGCAGGAAGGGCAGGAAAGGCGGTTCCTGCACTCTGGGGGGGGAGGATGAGGGAGGAAGGGTGGTGCCTGAACTCTGGGGGAGGAAGGGCAGTGCCTGCACTCTGGGGGGGATGGCAGGAAGGGTGGTGCTTGAACTTGGGGGGGTGGGAAGGGTGGTGCCTACACACTGGGGGCGAGAAGGGCGGTGCCTGCACTCTGGGGGGGGGGCAGGAAGGGCAATGCCTGCACTCTGGGCAGGAAGGGCAGTGCCTGCACTGTGGGGGGGGTAGGAAGGGTGGTACCTGCACTCTAGGGGGTGGGAAGGGCAAAATTAAAGTTATCAGGCCTGTTGTGGCATGCTAGAGTATATTTTATTCAGCACATGTCACACACCCATATAGGCATGCCCTCCTGTACAGTGAACTAGATGCTAAGACTAACAAGTGAGGTCCCTTTATTATGCTAGCACCTTGGTTCAACCCAGCCAATCACAAGGACCCGCAAAGGATGTGAAGTGATGAAGACCAATGAATCAACACTGGCAGACGTACCTCTAGTCTGGTTGCCCACATTTCTCACTGTTTCTTGCTTACAAAACTTGTTTTGTACAGATTGTATATAAATTGTGCATACACTTGCATGCTGTTTGGTGAAGGAAATACATACAAGTACTTACTCACTTCTGACCCTTTCTCGTTCCTCATTTCTACATTGGTGTTCATGCTACAACCAGGTGTGCTGGCGATAAGACTACATCTGTGTTCATAATAGCTACCCAACCCTGATCCTGAGTTGAAACTATATTTTATTTTATTTGCCAGTGAACAACGCAACCTTTAAACTCTTTTAGCAAAGTTCTTCCATTTGCTTACATATCTGCCAAAGAAAAATCTCTAAGCATTTACTGAAATTGCTTAAGGTAAATGATTTGTCATATCACCTTAAAAAGCCAAGTTAACATCAATAAAGACTAACCTAAAGATTCTTCCAACATGGCTGTGTGATGTATAAGCAGCAGCCACTTGGACTTGAGTATAAGAGCAGCATCGTCATTCAGGATATTCAAAAGCGAGTTGTACACACCAAAACTGTTAAGAAAAACAGAAAAGTTATACATGTGTGTGTATTCATACAAACTCATCTTTCATAAGAAAAAATATGGTCAATTTTATTGCCCCAAGTTCACAGTGGGTTATGTTATTAGAGGTCTAGCAAGCCTAAAATTTGTGATTACAAAATTATGATTGCATAAATAATTTTGTTTCACATCTAAGCTTATTTTGTACTTCACAGATCATGTCTCTTTACACACCACTAACATGGTTAAAAAAAAAAAAAAATTAAATGGTCAGGTGTCATCTTCCATCCCCCCCCAAAGAAAAATTAAAGTACGGTGAAAAAAATAAATTAAAATACAGTGGAACCCCAGATTTTGGCCGTAATCCATTCAGGAAGGTTGGCCTAAATCCGAAAAGGCAGAACACCTAAGTAATATTTCCCATAAGAATTAATGTAAAGTGGTACCTTGACTTACGAGTTTAATTCGTTCCGTGACCGAACTTATAACTCAATTTGCTCATATATCAAATCAATTTTCCTCAATGAAATTAAATGAAATGCCATTAATCCGTTCCAGCCCAAAAAAAACCACCCCAGGGGCAGGAGAAAATACTTCAATATAACACTAAATATCAAATCTATGGCTTACTTATCTATCAGAATTGATCTAATATGACATAATAAGTAACAAACATTATATATACTCTAGAATGAATAAAATAGACCATAATATGTCCAGTGTCCAGGACCAGTCCGAGCATACAAAATCATTACTGCTCCTTCTTAAAATGTGTTCTTTGGTCCTGGGTAAGAGAAAACAGAGTTTTTGAGAGGCTAACTGCACTATTTATTTATTTATTTATTTAGAAATTTTAGCATACATACAGAGGTACAAAAAAATACAGGTAAGAGCAGCATGCCAAAGCCACTTATATGCATAGCATTACGGGCTGGCTTAAAATTAACTTAAGATTAACTAAGCAATGATGAAATCAGTGTTAAGACATTATTGTAAACAGATAACTATAAAATACAAATGAGTATTACAAAGACAGGTCATATGGTTGCATGCATTGCTGTTCATTCAGTAGAATGGAGTATTTTGTTAGGTAGTGTACCCTGTATTTAAAAAAAAATAAAGTTAGGTTTAACATTTGTGTGATATAATTGTGAGTAACATTTAGGATATACAATTTATATGGTTCAGTTATTCAGTATTTATTTGGTTTTGAGTGAGTAAGTGAACTTTGAGAAGAGACTTGAATTTATAAACAGGTAGTGTTATATTTACTAGATCACTAGTGCAGTGATATATGAATATCTCAGAAGTGAGTTATTGACTTATTTCATGAAGCCCACCATTTATTACTGAAATAAATAATATTGACAGGAATCACAAAAAAATTATTGTTCCACAATTGGCTTGTGGAATATTGGAAATATTCCAAATATTTTGGGATTTGTGTGGGAGTAAAAGGCAAGTTATTTTGTACATGTCAAAAATTTAGCAACTTCATTTGTTTTTGGAAATCAACTAAAGATAATTACACGATTACCTCCAGTGAGAACATCGCACTAACATTGTTTTATAAGTCCCAACACCACCTTTTGTTGTGCCATTCAGGCCAGGGTTCTTGCCAAATGTCATTATCAGTAAATACTTTTTATCGCTCATAACTCAGATTTTGGCTCGCAACTCGAAGCAAAAAAATCGACCGAGCGACTGCTCGTAACTCGGAAAACTTGTAAGTTGGGGCACTCGTAAGTTGAGGTACCACTGTACAATTAATTGGTTCCAGACACCAAAAAATATTAACAAAAAAATACATTTTTTTTTTAAAGATTAACTATAGTTTTACATACACAAAACAATGAGAACTAAATAAAATTACTAATGAAATGGATAAATGAACATTTAACATCACATTTACCTTTACTGAATATTCTTGTTGGTGTATGGAAGACAGGGAGGAGAGAGGGAGGACTGATTATTGTTTGCAAGGGTAATCCCACTCCCTAAGGACTTCAGGTATCAAGTCCCTATCCGAAGTTACTTCCCTTCTTTTTCTTTTACTGGCACTTGGACCAGCTTGACAGTCACTGCACCCCTGTCGCACAAAAAATAAAAAACTGTCCAGAGAAGTCTGTTTCTGGCACCTCTAAGATTTGCCTGAAGTGGGACAAGGTTTTGTCATTGAACATGTTGCAGATATGGCTTGTTTCAGCTTGGTCAGGGTGATATTTCTGCACAAAACTTTGCACCACCCTCCACTTTGCACAAATGTCCTTAATTGCTGAAGAAGGCACCTTCTTCCCTCTCTCTTCCTCCTCCTCTGAACCAACTTCCTCAGCTGTGGTGTGTTGCTGTTGCAGCTGAAGGTCTTGCAGCTCTTCAATGGTTAGTTCTTGGGCCCATGGTGGCTTATTTTGCAGTTGCACTAAATAAACAACCACAAAAAACAATGGATTACAATGAAATGTCTGGATGAATGCACAGTTTGTTGCTCACTCACCAAGAGAGAGAGCCAGAATGACTTCTGCACATGGCATGGCGGGCAGATACATCCAATATGGCCAATTTCCGAGTTGCCGGCTGAAATCCAGGATAGAATTTCAACCAAAAATGCGGCCAAAAATCCGATTTGGCCAATATCTGCACCGGCCGTTATCTGTGGGTCCACTGTAATTCAATTTTGGGTTTTTCCAACATTTAAAAGCATTGGATAATCTAATTTCACACACTGGCAACCCTAAAATTTGAGGCACTAATTGTATTTAGTGAAAAAAATAACAGCAGAGTTCCTCAATTTCAGTGCAGTGTGCGTTGTACGGCATGAAGTGCTCTACTATATCCCTCAACATCCAAGGAAAATTGAGGGATACATCCCAAAAGAAATTCTTCAGTGTTTAGTTGGCAAATACAAACCTAATACATTTTTTATTTATTATCACACTGGCCGATTCCCACCAAGGCAGGGTGGCCCGAAAAAGAAAAACTTTCACCATCATTCACTCCATCACTGTCTTGCCAGAAGGGCACTTTACACTACAGTTTTTAAACTGCAACATTAACACCCCTCCTTCAGAGTGCAGGCACTGTACTTCCCATCTCCAGGACTCAAGTCCGGCCTGCCGGTTTCCCTGAACCCCTTCATAAATGATACTTTGCTCACACTCCAACAGCACGTCAAGTATTAAAAACCATTTGTCTCCATTCACTCCTATCAAACACGCTCACGTATACCTGCTGGAAGTCCAAGCCCCTCGCACACAAAACCTCCTTTACCCCCTCCCTCCAACCTTTCCTAGGCTGACCCCTACCCCGCCTTCCTTCCACTACAGACTGATACACTCTTGAAGTTATTCTGTTTCGCTCCATTCTCTCCACATGTCCGAACCACCTTAACAACCCTTCCTCAGCCCTCTGGACAACAGTTTTGGTAATCCCGCACCTCCTCCTAACTTCCAAACTATGAATTCTCTGCATTATATTCACACCACACATTGCTCTCAGACATGACATCTCCACTGCCTCCAGCCTTCTCCTCGCTGCAACATTCATCACCCATGCTTCACACCCATATAAGAGCGTTGGTAAAACTATACTCTCATACATTCCCCTCTTTGCCTCCAAGGACAAAGTTCTTTGTCTCCACAGACTCCTAAGTGCACCACTCACCCTTTTCCCCTCATCAATTCTATGATTCACCTCATCTTCCATAGACCCATCCGCTGACACGTCCACTCCCAAATATCTGAATACATTCACCTCCTCCATACTCTCTCCCTCCAATCTGATATCCAATCTTTCATCACCTAATCTTTTTGTTATCCTCATAACCTTACTCTTTCCTGTATTCACTTTCAATTTTCTTCTTTTGCACACCCTACCAAATTCATCCACCAATCTCTGCAACTTCTCTTCAGAATCTCCCAAGAGCACAGTGTCATCAGCAAAGAGCAACTGTGACAACTCCCACTTTATGTGTGATTCTTTATCTTTTAACTCCACGCCTCTTGCCAAGACCCTCGCATTCACTTCTCTTACAACCCCATCTATAAATATATTAAACAACCACGGTGACATCACACATCCCTGTCTAAGGCCCACTTTTACTGGGAAATAATTTCCCTCTTTCCTACACACTCTAACTTGAGCCTCACTATCCTCGTAAAAACTCTTCACTGCTTTCAGTAACCTACCTCCTACACCATACACCTGCAACATCTGCCACATTGCCCCCCTATCCACCCTGTCATACGCCTTTTCCAAATCCATAAATGCCACAAAGACCTCTTTAGCCTTATCTAAATACTGTTCACTTATATGTTTCACTGTAAACACCTGGTCCACACACCCCCTACCTTTCCTAAAGCCTCCTTGTTCATCTGCTATCCTATTCTCCGTCTTACTCTTAATTCTTTCAATAATAACTATCATACACTTTACCAGGTATACTCTACAGACTTATCCCCCTATAATTTTTGCACTCTCTTTTATCCCCTTTGCCTTTATACAAAGGAACTATGCATGCTCTCTGCCAATCCCTAGGTACCTAATACATTACCATATTTAAACAGGAAAAGAGGAGTGGGGCATTTTCTAGAACCCAATTCCCAGACAATATTACCATACTTGAGGACAGGGAGGGAGGGAGGGAGGGAGGGGGTGAGCAAGCAAGAGGGAGGGAGGAGGCAAGCAAGAGGGAGGGAGGGGGCAAGCAAGAGGGAGGGAGGGGGCAAGCAAGTGAGAGGGAGAAAAAAAAAAGGGGGAGGGGGGAGGTCCACAAGGCAAGCTTAACCCTTTGACTGTTTTGGTCGTATATATACATCTTATGAGCCAATGTGTTTGACGTACATACACTCAAAAATTCTAGCGGCTTCAAATCAAGCAGGAGAAAGCTGGTAGGCCCACATGTGAGAGAATGTATCTGTGTGGTCAGTGTGCTGAGTATTAAAAAATCCTGCAGCACGCAGTGCATAATAGGGAAAAAAAAACTCTGACCATGTTTTTGGATTAAAATGCCGACTTCGAGGTGCATTTTTGTATAGTATTTATGGTTGTATTCTAGTTTTCTTGATCCCATTTGATAGAATGGAAAAGATATTATAGAAATAGAAGTGATTTTGATTGGTTTTACTATGAAAAGGATCTTGAAATAGAGCTCAAATTGGCAGAAATGTTCGATTTTGGCCGATTTTCAAGAGTAAACAAATGACGTCATTGTCCAATAAATGTCCAACTAGCCATTCTAACACAGTAATGAATGGGTTGATGTTATTTATACAATTATTAAAATATTGCAGTAGTCTGCATAACAGTAAATCTTCTAATTTTTTTTTGTGAATAAAAATTCAAAATAGAAAGCAAGAGTATTATAACGGGTCTGGAGACATGACTGATGAACAGAGAAAATGTTATTTTAGGGCCAGGAATGTCTGCATTGTTCATTCTGGACCCTATTTTGAAATTAAATTTTAATTTGCATGAAATTGGCCAAATTGCTAATTTCTGACCACTTTATTGGGTAGTTGAAATTGGTAAATGGGCAGTTTCTTGTACTCAATCGATAGAACAAATGGAGTTCTAAAGATATAGCTACGAGCCTGGTGGACTAGAACAATGGAACTGGCCGAAAATAGGGCTCAAAGTGGGAAAAATCGCCAATGCATAAATGTTGCCGAGGTCGCTAACTTCGCGAGAGTGTAAGTTTTCAATCAAATTTCGTATTTTTGGCGTCATTAACATCGGGAAAAGATTCTCTATCTCAATAATCCGGCATCATTGGCACCTGTAGGGTGCCAGATTAGTGATTTTGCCAGATTACAGTGGTTAGGTTAGAATACACTTAGCCCAACAGCAAACCACTTCATGCTACCTTTAAAATACCCCATAAATCAATGTAAGTTGGTTAAAATTTTTCACTGTTGCGACCCTTGCTTGCAAACTTGCTCCCAGTGTTAAAATATTTAAAAAAAATTATTTTATCATATGAAATGATAATCTTTTCCTGAAGGAAATGAAACCAAAAGTACAAAATTTGACGGAAAATTTAGGGAATTATGTTCTAGTAAAGTTAGCAGTCTTGGCGACATTTACGTATCTGCGATTTTGCCCACTTTACATCTTATTTTTAGCCAATTTCGTTGTTTCAGTTGACCATACTCATAGCTATTTCACTAGTATTCCTTTTATTCTCTTGGTTAAGAACAAGAAATTGCCCAATTACATAGAGAACCTAGGATAAACCAAAAAAAAGTCAGACAACGTGACTTATTTCCAGTACCTGGCATGGGCTTACCATACAGATCTCCCTCAACATTCGCGTTTTCCACTTTCACGGGCTTCGAACATTTGCAAATTTGCAGCCACCCAATCACATTTAAAATACGTCATTACATATCTTAGGAATTGTGGCGGTGGCAGAGTTTGTTTGGAGATAGGACAAGATAGTCTTTCAATATGACACTAGTATCAACTCTACAGCTTATTTATCACAATTCATCTAATATGACATATTGAACAATATTACAACATAGAAACATGACATATACTCCAGAATGAATAAAATACATCATTAAGTATGTCATGAGTGTTGCTTTGTTGTTGTTGTTGAGTGTATAAGGGCAACTGAGACATAAGCCTTACATAGTGGTGGTGGAGGCGGCATCAGAGGCAGTAGAGACTAGACGGTGGTGTTGTCAGTAGCCTTGTCTAATTCCAACAACACTGGAGGAGTTAGGTTCATGCTGTCCTTTTTCTATTGATTAATCGCTTAACTTACTTGCTACACTGTTAATGCTACACTTTATCGCTGGCTGGCACGATAAAGCCTTTATCGACTTATGCTGCAGTATCGTACATACTGTAGAATCACTAAATCACCAAAGAAGGCACATTCTCCCCTCTCTGTTACTCCTCCACTTTGGTAGTCTGCTACAAGTTCTTACTTGAATTCTGTAGTTTTTCTCACCTTTACCAAAGGGCTGGCACTAGTACAATATTTTACGATGTTTTCATGTGTTTTATGATTGGTCATGGTTCAATAGGTTAAGGAAGCAGTATTGTATTATATTTCCCTACAATATACTGGGGCACCAAACATTTGTGATTTTTCAACATTCGCAAGGTTCTTGATCCCTTAACCATTGCGAATGTTGAGGGAGACCTGTATATGATTTTTGGTAAAGATTTTTTTTCTTAAATTGGATATCAAATTGGGGAGGAGTAGTATGGAAGAAGTAAATGTTTTCAGATATTTGGGAATTGACGTGTCGGCGGATGGATTTATGAAGGATGAGGTTAACCCTTTCAGGGTCCATCCTGTAGATCTACGGCTTTACGTTCAGGGTCCAAACCGTAGATCTACGTCATGAGCTCAGCTCACTCTGATAAACTGTGAGTGGTACATTTGGGCCTAGATATGAGAGAATACAACTATGTGGTATGTGTGCACCACATAAAACAGATCCTGCAGCACACTGTGTATAATGAGAGAAAAAAAACTGACATCATGATTTTTCGATTAAAACAGCGAGTTTGCAGTGTTTTTTCGTGTGTTTTTTATAATTGTATTTGCGATTTCTTGGTCTCATTTGATAGAAAGGAAGACATATTACAGAAATAGAGATGATTTTGATTTGTTTTAGCACTGGAAATGGATTGAAACTGAGCTCAAAGTAGCAGAAATGTTAAATTTTTGCCGATATTCAAGAGTAAACAAACTACCTCACACGTCTAATACACAGCAGCTGGTGGGTCTAATATGCATTCACAAATATGGTGATGATATTTATACAATTATTACAGTATTGCCTAACAGTAAATCTTCTATTTTTTGGTGTGAATAAAAATTCATTATGTGAATAAAAAATCAAAATGGAATTTATTTGTAAAGCCTCAAAACGTAACTAATGAACAGAGGAAATGTTAGTTTAGTTCCAGGAATACCTACATTGTTTATTCTGGACCCTATTTTGAAATTGGAATATTTTGAACTTTGTGTTAAATTGGCCAAATTAACAATTTCCGATCACTTTAATTTGTAGTTGAAACAGTTGACTTGGCAATTTCTTGTGCTCAATCGATAGAATAGAAGTAATACTAATGAAATAGCTAAGAATTTGGTTGACTGGAATAATGTAATTGGCCTAAAATGGGAGTCAAAGTCGGCAAAATCGCCGATTCGTAAATATCGCTGACTCGTCAAAATTCATGAGAGCATAATATCGTCAATTTTCCATCAAATTTCGTACTTTTTGTTTTATTACCTTCACAAAAAGATTCTCTACCATTTCATAAGAAAAAACAACTGATTTTTTTTTTGAAAATTCTTGGACACTGGGGCACCACTTCAGATTTGGGCCTTGGACCCTGAAGGGGTTAATCATAGAATTGATGAGGGAAAAAAGGTGAGTGGTGCATTGAGGTATATGTGGAGTCAAAAAACATTATCTATGGAGGCAAAGAAGGGAATGTATGAAAGTATAGTAGTACCAACACTCTTATACGGGTGTGATGCTTGGGTGGTAAATGCAGCAGCGAGGAGACGGTTGGAGGCAGTGGAGATGTCCTGTCTAAGGGCAATGTGTGGTGTAAATATTATCCAGAAAATTCGGAGTGTGGAAATTAGGAAAAGGTGTGGAGTTAATAAAAGTATTAGTCAGAGGGCAGAAGAGGGGTTGTTGAGGTGGTTTGGTCATTTAGAGAGAATGGATCAAAGTAGAATGACATGGAAAGCATATAAATCTTTAGGGGAAGGAAGGCGAGGTAGGGGTCGTCCTCGAAAGGGTTGGAGAGAGGGGGTAAAGGTGGTTTTGTGGGCAAGGGGCTTGGACTTCCAGCAAGCGTGCGTGAGCGTGTTAGATAGGAGTGGAGACGAATGGTACTTGGGACCTGACGATCTGTTGGAGTGGGAGCAGGATAATATTTAGTAAAGGGATTCAGGGAAACCGGTTATTTTCATATAGTCGGACTTGAGTCCTGGAAGTGGGAAGTAGTACAATGCCTGCACTTTAAAGGAGGGGTTTGGGATATTGGCAGTTTGGAGGGATATGTTGTGTATCTTTATACGTATATGCTTCTAAACTGTTGTATTCTGAGCACCTCTGCAAAAACAGTGATTATGTGTGAGTGTGGTGAAAGTGTTGAATGATGATGAAAGCATTTTCCTTTTGGGGATTTTCTTTCTTTTTTGGGTCACCCTGCCTCGGTGGGAGACGGCTAACTTGTTGAAAAAAAAAAAAAAAATTCTCGGCTGATTGTTGGGCTATCTTATTGAAACTTGGGCAATGTATGATAGAAAGATGCTTCTTAACGTATACCAAAAATTAAAAAAAAATCGGATGATAAATAAGGGAGTTCACTTCTCAGCCATTAGCTGCCTCTTTGTGGTATATTTTAGTATAGTTTTTATTGCTGTATTCTCGTTTTTTTGGTCTCATTTGATAGAATGGAAGATATGTTACGGAAATAGATAGGATTTTGATTGGTTTCACGACAAAGTATACCTTGAAATTGAGGTCAAAGTGGTGAAAATGTTTGATTTTTTGCCGATGTTCCATGAACATAAGAATATAAGAAAGGAGGATCACTGCAGCAGGCCTGTTGGCCCATACTAGGCAGGTCCTTTACAATTCATCCCACTAATAAAACATTTGCCCAACCCGATTTTCAATGCTACCCAAGAAATAAGCTCTGATGTGAAAGTCCCACTAGGTAGTAGGTTGGTAGACAGCAACCGCCCAGGGAGGTACTACCGTCCTGCCAAGTGAGTGTAAAACGGAAGCCTGTAATTGTTTTACATGATGGTAGGATTGCTGGTGTCAATTTTTCTGTCTCAAACATGCAAGATTTCAGGTATGTCTTGCTACTTCTACTTACACTTAGGTCACACTACACATACATGTACAAGCATATATATACACACACCCCTCTGGGTTTTCTAATATTTTCTTACTAGTTCTTGTTCTTGTTGTTTATTTCCTTACTTCCATGGGGAAGTGGAACAGAATTCTTCCTCCGTAAGCCATGTGTGTTGTAGGAGGCAACTAAAATGCCGGGAGCAAGGGGCTAGTAACCTCTTCTCCTGTATATATTACTAAATGTGAAAGGAGAAACTTTTGTTTTTCCTTTTGGGCCACCCCGCCTCGGTGGGATACGGCCGGTGTGTTGAAAGAAAGATTTGTAAAAGTGCAAGTCCCACTCAAATCCAACCCCTCCCACTCATGTACTTATCTAACCTAAATCTGAAACTACCCAAAGTCTTAGCCTCAATAACCCAACTAGGTAGATTGTTCCACTCATCAACTACCCTATTTCCAAACCAATACTTTCCTATGTCCTTTCTAAATCTAAACTTATCAAATTTAACCCTTTGAGGGTCGACAGGCCCTCTCCGAAACTCGTTCTCAGGGTCGGCCAAATTTCAAAAAAAAAAAAAAAATTATTTTTTCTTATGAAAAAATAGTTTTTTTTTCTAAACATTATAGGATAAACAAAAAAAATTTACCATCAATACTTACGGAGATATGGATGCATGAAGTTTGCAGAAAATGAGCCGCGTATGGCAACAGCGGCGACTGCCGCTCACCCGGTAAACTTTAGTTTACTTGTATTTGAAGGTTTGTTGTTTTTTTCACTATTTTATTTTTTCACATAACTTATGTGGCCTGTGAGACCAAAGTAAGGTGCAATGTACATATATACACTCGTTGTATACAACACAATAAGCACACAAACATAATTGAATCAAACAGTTACTGTAATTACTACACTGCAGAACAATCAAAGGCACTTCTCAGTGCCAACAACAACATAACTATCTTTAACTACAACATCAGATCTTTAAGCAAGCATTACGATGACCTCATAGCATTACTAAATTCCTTACATGCCAATATGTCCATCATTACACTAACTGAAACCTGGCTAAAGCCTGATAGTACAGATGTCTATGCCATTCCTGGTTACACAGCCATACACAACTGTAGGCCAGACTAACAAGGGGTGGGTACAGACATATACTACTCAGACCAACTAGAATGTATCACTAATACTTGCACAAGGGATGAACATGGGGAATATATAATAGCCAAATTCAAATCCAAATACCTACAAAAACCTCTCACATTGATAAACATCTACAGAGTTCCACAGTCAAACATTAGCCAATTTAGTCAAAACCTAGGAAGTATGATAACTGATGCACGCATGAACAAAGATCACTTACTACTCTCAGGTGACTTCAATATAAATCTCCTGCAAGACCCGGACCCACACGCTTACTGAATTCACAAACACAATGAGTAACTGTATGTTGCTACCAACAGTAACAAAACCTACAAGAGTTACAGAGACTAGTGTTTCCCTACTTGACCACATCTGGACCAACACCATATCCCCTTTAAAATCAGGCATAATTACAGATAATACCACAGACCACTACCCGACTTTCCTCATAACAACTCTTGGTAAATTACCCCAAGACACTACTAAAGTCACCTTCAGACTTCACAATGAGGCAGCCATTAATAACTTCACAACAGCAGTAGCAAACACTGACTGGCACACTGAGCTAGAAATCTATACAGATATTGACTGAATGTATTAATAATTTTCTAAAAAGAGACCCAATACCTCTATAACAAGCACTGCCCTAAAAAACTAAACAGATGACAGCTAAGAGACTGAACAGTCCCTGGCTAACACCCAAGCATTCTCAAATCCATAAATACAAAACACCAATATGAAAAACAGTACAGAATGGGTCACATAACCAGAGACCAAACAAAACGTTACTCGTCAATCCTAACCAGCCTGATAAGAAGGGCAAAAAATTGTATTATGAGAACAGATTATCCAACTTACGAGGTGATATAAAAAAGACCTGGAAAACCCTATCAGAAATTTAGGAACAAAAAAGATATCACGAAATAGCGAAATAAAATTAGCAAAATCAGATGAACCCCAACTAACCCCACCAACAGAAACAGCAAACAGACTCAATGATTTCTTCTCCACTATAGGACAAAAACCTTGCCAATAAAATCCCAAGCTCAGATACCCCACCAAATGACTACCTCACCGGCAACTACCGAACACACTGTTCCTAGCTCCGACTAACCCATACGAAGTCTCCCTTATTATCAACACACTAAAAAACAAGGCAGGAGATTTAAATACCTTACCACTCTTTATATACAAAAAAGTGTCACAAGTGCTATCACCAATCATTGCAACACTCTTTAACAAATCCATTGAATCCTCCACCTTCCCTACAGTACTCAAAATAGCAAGGGTCACCCCGATCCACAAAGGAGGAGACCAAACAGAGTTGAATAACTATAGGCCAATATCCAACTTACACCCTCTCTCAAAAATCTTCGAAAAATTAATTCATAAACGAATCTACTCCTACCTTATCTCCCAAAACATACTCAACCCCTGCCAATTTGGATTCAGGCCTAATAAAAATACTAATGATGCTATTATACACATGCTAGAACATATATACACTGCAATAGAGAAAAAAGAAGTCCCACTGGGGATCTTCATTGACTTACGTAAAGCTTTTGATACAGTTGACCATGACTTGCTCCACGTAAAATTGTCACACTATGGTATAAGAGGGCACTCCCTCAACTACCTCAAGTCATACCTCAGCAACAGAAGCCAATATGTGTATGCAAATGGGGCAAACTCCTCTGCACAACCAATTACAGTTGGTGTCCCACAGGGAAGTGTCCTTGGCCCTCTTCTCTTTCTCCTATACATAAATGACCTACCAAATGCTTCGCAATTACTCAAACCCACACTATTTGCATATGACACTACATACGTCTTCTCCCACCCGAGCCCAGTCACGCTAGCCAATACTGTAAATACCGAATTACAGAAAATATCTACCTGGATGAGAACTAACAAACTTACACTAAACATTGACAAAACCTACTTCATTCAGTTTGGTAACAGAGCTACAGATGTCCCTCTTAACATAATGATAAACGGATCACCTATCACAAAGCTAACAGAGGGAAAATTCTTAGGAATCCACCTTGATAATAGACTCAAATTTCATACACATATACAACAAATTTCTAAGAAAATTTCCAAGACTGTAGGCATACTATCGAAGATACGGTACTATGCTCCACAGTCAGCCCTCCTGGCCCTATATCACTCTCTTATTTACCCCTATCTCACCTATGGAATTTGTGCATGGGGCTCAACAACAAGTAACCATCTCAGACCACTAATTACCCAACAAAAGGCTGCAGTTAGAATGATAACAAATTCTCACTATAGGCAGCACACTCCACCAATATTCAATACACTAAACCTCCTCACCATACAAAACATCCATACTTACTACTGCACCTATTACATACATAGAACACTTAACTCTGATATTAACCCTCCCCTCAAACATCTCCTTGCCAACCTCAACAGAACACATGACCATAACACAAGGCACAGATCACTCTTTGATGTTCCTCGTGTCCATCTCACACTATGTAAAAACTCAATGCACATAAAAGGCCCTAAAATCTGGAATTCATTACCTGTAAATATAAAAGAAACACTACCTGTTTATAAATTCAAGTCTCTTCTCAAAGATCACTTACTCACCCAAAACCAAATAAATACTGAATAACTGAACCTTATAAATTGTATATCTTAAATGTTTCTCACAATTATATCACATAAATGTTAAACCTAAAACCCAATCTAACTTTATTATTTTTTAAATGCACTACCTAACAGAATACTCCATTCTACTGAATGTACAACAATGCATTCAACCATATGACCTGTCTTTGTAATACTCACTTGTGCTTTATAGTAACCTGTTTACATTAATGTTTTATCACTGATTTCATATCAATATATTGTTTACAAAACTTGTTTACAAAAACAAGCAATACAAAACATTGTTTATTATTATTGTTCTATAATATATATACCAATATACAGTCACTGAACATATTCCTATTAGTTCTGCAGCTTGTGGAACTCTGAAACATGGTGTCATACACAATGGTGTTTTATCTTTCTCCCTCATTCTATCTCTTTCAATCTGTCTCTCTCTTTCTATCTGTCTGTCTATCTCTGTCTCACAGGTACACATAAATACAAGTATACATAGTATAAATTACCTAGGATAACCCAAGAAATCCAGACAAAGTGCTATACTCTACTTGAAGATGTGAGTAAAAATGATGACACAGTCTTGTGGCTCTCTGAGACAGAGAGCTAGACGGATAGACAGATAGACAGGGAGCTTGACAGACAGACAAATAGACAGACAGAAATGTTAGTGTACCAGTACCAGTGTACTAGTGTTCCACCCTCCTCCTCCTCCTCTTCCTCTTCCTCCTCTTCCCCCTACTCTTCCTCCTCTTCTCCCTACTCTTCCTCATACTCTTCCTCCTCCTCCTCCTCTTCCTCCTCCTCCTCTTCCTCCTCCTCCTCCTCTTCCTCCTCCTCCTCTTCTTCCTCTTCCTCCTACTCTTCCTCCTCCTCCTCTTCTTCCTCTTCCCCCTAATCTTCCTCCTACTATTCCTCTTCCTCCTCCTCTTCCTCTTATTCCTCTTCCTCCTACTCTTCCTCTTCCTCCTCCTCCTCTTCCTCCTCCTCCTCTTCCTCTTCTTCCTCTTCCCCCTACTCTTCCTCCTTCTCCTTCTCCTCCTCGTCCATAGTGTAAATTACAAGGAGTCGGCAGCTGTCAAAGTGACATATTGGCTCATTACTCTTTCCCCCTCCGGCCTGTCAAAACAATGGGGTCGGATGCTGCTTCCCCTCCTCCATTCTATCTAATTATCTTTCTCCCTCATTCTATCTGTCTGTCTATCTCTGTCTCACAGGTACACATAAATACAAGTATACATAGTATAAATTACCTATGATAACCCAAGAAACCCAGACAAAGTGCTATACTCTGCTTGAAGATGTGAGTAAAAGTGATGACACAGTCTTGTGGCTCTCTGAGACAGAGAGCTAGATGGATAGACAGGGAGCTTGACAGACAGGCAAATAGACAGACAGAAATGTTAGTATACCAGCAAAAACAAAGGGAGGGCGATGTTCATCTCATCTTTTGGCATCAGCTCTACCCTTATTTACCCTCATCAAACGTCAGCACTTATCAGATGTTATCTCCCCTTATCTTGTTACTGTCATGGGTGAACATTTATTATTACATATTATTATTATTACCTATTATTATTATTATGTATTATTATTATTATGTATTATTATTATGTATTATTATTATTATGTATTATTATTATGTATTATTGTTATCATTACGTATTCTTCTTCCTCCTCCTCCTCCTCCTCCTCCTCCTCCTCCTCTTCTTCCTCCTCCTCCTCCTCTTCTTCTTCCTCCTCCTCCTCTTCTTCTTCCTCCTCCTCCTCCTCTGCCTCCTCCTCCTCTTGCCTCCTCCTCCTCTTGCCTCCTCCTCCTCTTGCCTCCTCCTCCTCTTGCCTCCTCCTCCTCTTGCCTCCTCCTCCTCTTGCCTCCTCCTCCTCTTGCCTCCTCCTCCTCTTGCCTCCTCCTCCTCTTGCCTCCTCCTCCTCTTGCCTCCTCCTCCTCTTGCCTCCTCCTCCTCCATTCTTGGAACAAGTTTGAAGAGCTTGTAGTTCATAATCACTATCATTATCATCACCAATGCTCACATCTGAGTCTGGGATTTTGGAAAATAGGAGTTTCCTCTTTGATTCTGGTACAACTGAACGACGGCCCAGCACCAGAGGTGGAAGGCTGTGGGTTGTCTGGGTTTTCCTCACTATTACCCATATTATGGTAATTAGTTTCGGTCAAAACCTCACCAGAACCTTGAAACTCATCTTCACTGTCACTTCCATCTGTATTAGAACTGTCACTGGGGAACAAAAGTGTCCCAATTCGCCGAGGAGTGAGGAACTTCTTACCGCAGGGCACGGTGGAAATTGTGTACTATGATGGCATTCCCACAATGCACCACTGGGTCCCAGATTTTTTTCCTACTGTGCACACCCACCACACAGACCCATTCTCTCACATCTAGGCTTATCAGCCTTTTCCTGCGAGATTTGAGGCCGCTAGAATTTATGCGTACTAGTACGTCAAAAACCCCTACGTGTAAGACGTACTAGTATGACCAAAACCCTCAAAGGGTTAAATCCATTACTGCGGGTTCTCTCTTGGAGAGATATCCTCAAGACCTTGTTAATATCCCCTTTATTAATACGTATCTTCCACTTATACACTTCGATCAGGTCTCCCCTCATTCTTCGTCTAACAAGTGAATGTAACTTAAGAGTCTTCAATCTTTCTTCATAAGGAAGATTTCTAATGCTATGTATTAATTTAGTCATCCTACGCTGAATGTTTTCTAACAAATTTATGTCCATTCTGTAATATGGGGACCAGAATTGAGCTGCATAGTCTAGGTGAGGCCTTACTAATGATGTATAAAGCTGCAGTATGACCTCTGGACTTCTGTTGCTTACACTTCTTGATATAAATCCCAGTAATCTATTTGCCTTGTTACGTACGCTTAGGCATTGCTGTCTTGGTTTAAGGTTGCTGCTCACCATAACCCCCCCCCCCCCCAAGTCCTTTTCGCAATCTGTATGGCTAAGTTCTACATCATTTAACTTATAAGTGCTAGGGTTATGGACACTCCTGAGCTTCAGAACCTTGCATTTATCTACATTGAACTGCATTTGCCACTTTTCTGACCAAGAATAGAGTTTGTTTAAATCCTCCTTAAGTTCCATAACATCTACGTTTGAATCAATTATCCTACCTATCTTTGTGTCATCGGCGAATTTGCTCATATCACTAGTAATTCCCTCATCAAGATCATTGATATATATTATAAACAACAACAGGCCCAAGACTGATCCCTGTGGAACGCCACTTGTTACAGATCCCCACTCAGATTGAACCCCATTTATGGACACTCTCTGCTTCCTGTCTGTGAGCCATGACTCGATCCATGAGAGCACTTTTCCCCCCAATGCCATGAGGTGCCACTTTCTTTAACAGTCTATGGTGCGGAACTCTACCAAAAGCCTTACTAAAATCTAAGTAAATAATATCAAATTCTTTATCGTGGTCAACAGCCTCAAAAGCTTTACTGAAGAAAGTTAATAAATTAATTAGACAAGACCAGCCTCTTGTGAATCCATGCTGAGTATCATTAATCAAGCTATGCTTATTGAGATGGCTTCTTATAATCTCAGCTATAATTGACTAGTAATTTGCCTACAATTGAGGTCAGGCTTATTGGGTGGTAATTTGACGGTAACGACTTGTCCCCTGTTTTAAAAATAGGAATTACATTAGCCATCTTCCACATATCAGACACTACACCTGTTTGAAGAGATAAATTAAAAATATTAGTTAATGGTTCAGAGTTCCATTTTGCATTCCTTAAGAACCCTTGAAAAAACCTCATCAGGACCCGGCGATTTATTTTGCTTCAGTCTGTCTATCTGCTTCACAACCATTTCACTAGTGACTGTGATGTTACATAATTTATCTTCTAGCCCACTATAAAAATTAATTACTGGAATATTGTTAGTGTCTTCCTGTGTAAAAACCGAGAGAAAATAATTATTTAAAATCGAGCACATTTCTTGTGTAAGTCAAGTTGGTTAATTTTATTAAGTGTATTCTAACCTAACCACTCTGTAATCCGGCAAGCTCAATAATCTGGCACACCACAGGTCCCAATGATGCCGGATTTGTGATGGTGGACCTGTACTTTGCTACGAGTTCTTGAATTCTACCGAGTTTCTCACCTTTACCAAAGACCTGGCACTAGGAGTTTTCTTTGGGGCCATGGTGGCTTATTTAGCAGTTGCAAGCACTAAAACAAATGGAATATTACAAAATGTATCGTATGAATGCGTGGGACCGTCCTCACTTGCTGATATACAATGGCACACTGTAAATAGTGTGGGGCCACTCGGGGCCGTGCATACATGTCTGGGATGAATGACTATTTGCGAGTCAAACGATGATTTGAGAGTCAGTGTTTTGACAAAAAAAAATACAATTTTTTAAAATTACAACTTCCGATGTTTATGAAAAATGAGGGTCCACTGTACTATGGGGTGCACAATAAAGTATAAATTTGTACAAATATGTAGTCTTGAAAATAAGAAAAAATTTTGGAGCGAGTTAAACAAGTTAAGAAAGCCTAGGGAAAATATGGATTTGTCAGTTAAAAACAGAGTAGGGGAGTTAGTAGATGGGGAGATGGAGGTATTGGGTAGATGGCGAGAATATTTTGAGGAACTTTTAAATGTTAAGGAAGAAACAGAGGCAGTAATTTCATGCACTGGTCAGGGAGGTATACCATCTTTTAGGAGTGAAGAAGAGCAGAATGTAAGTGTGGGGGAGGTACGTGAGGCATTACGTAAAATGAAAGGGGGTAAAGCAGCTGGAACTGATGGGATCATGACAGAAATGTTAAAAGCAGGGGGGGATATAGTGTTGGAGTGGTTGGTACTTTTGTTTAATAAATGTATGAAAGAGGGGAAGGTACCTAGGGATTGGCAGAGAGCATGTATAGTCCCTTTATATAAAGGGAAAGGGGACAAAAGAGACTGTAAAAATTACAGAGGAATAAGCTTACTGAGTATACCAGGAAAAGTGTACGGTAGGGTTATAATTGAAAGAATTAGAGGTAAGACAGAATGTAGGATTGCGGATGAGCAAGGAGGTTTTAGAGTGGGTAGGGGATGTGTAGATCAGGTGTTTACATTGAAGCATATATGTGAACAGTATTTAGATAAAGATAGGGAGGTTTTTATTGCATTTATGGATTTAGAAAAGGCATATGATAGAGTGGATAGAGGAGCAATGTGGCAGATGTTGCAAGTATATGGAATAGGTGGTAAGTTATTAAATGCTGTAAAGAGTTTTTATGAGGATAGTGAGGCTCAGGTTAGGGTGTGTAGAAGAGAGGGAGACTACTTCCCGGTAAAAGTAGGTCTTAGACAGGGATGTGTAATGTCACCATGGTTGTTTAATATATTTATAGATGGGGTTGTAAAGGAAGTAAATGCTAGGGTGTTTGGGAGAGGGGTGGGATTAAATTATGGGGAATCAAATTCAAAATGGGAATTGACACAGTTACTTTTTGCTGATGATACTGTGCTTATGGGAGATTCTAAAGAAAAATTGCAAAGGTTAGTGGATGAGTTTGGGAATGTGTGTAAAGGTAGAAAGTTGAAAGTGAACATAGAAAAGAGTAAGGTGATGAGGGTGTCAAATGATTTAGATAAAGAAAAATTGGATATCAAATTGGGGAGGAGGAGTATGGATGAAGTGAATGTTTTCAGATACTTGGGAGTTGACGTGTCGGCGGATGGATTTATGAAGGATGAGGTTAATCATAGAATTGATGAGGGAAAAAAGGTGAGTGGTGCGTTGAGGTATATGTGGAGTCAAAAAACGTTATCTATGGAGGCAAAGAAGGGAATGTATGAAAGTATAGTAGTACCAACACTCTTATATGGGTGTGAAGCTTGGGTGGTAAATGCAGCAGCAAGGAGACGGTTGGAGGCAGCGGAGATGTCCTGTCTAAGGGCAATGTGTGGTGTAAATATTATGCAAAAAATTCGGAGTGTGGAAATTAGGAGAAGGTGTGGAGTTAATAAAAGTATTAGTCAGAGGGCAGAAGAGGGGTTGTTGAGGTGGTTTGGTCATTTAGAGAGAATGGATCACAGTAGAATGACATGGAAAGCATATAAATCTATAGGGGAAGGAAGGCGGGGTAGGGGTCGTCCTCGAAAGGGTTGGAGAGAGGGGGTAAAGGAGGTTTTGTGGGTAAGGGGCTTGGATTTCCAGCAAGCGTGCGTGAGCGTGTTAGATAGGAGTGAATGGAGACGAATGGTACTTGGGACCTGACGATCTGTTGGAGTGTGAGCAGGGTAATATTTAGTGAAGGGATTCAGGGAAACCGGTTATTTTCATATAGTCGGACTTGAGTCCTGGAAATGGGAAGTACAATGCCTGCACTTTAAAGGAGGGGTTTGGGATATTGGCAGTTTGGAGGGATATGTTGTGTATCTTTATATGTGTATGCTTCTAGACTGTTGTATTCTGAGCACCTCTGCAAAAACAGTGATAATGTGCGAGTGTGGTGAAAGTGTTGAATGATGATGAAAGTATTTTCTTTTTGGGGATTTTCTTTCTTTTTTGGGTCACCCTGCCTCGGTGGGAGACGGCCCAATTTTTCAAAAAAAAAAAAAAAAAAAAAAAAAAAAAATGTAGTCTTGGAGACTATAGTGTGCTGAGTGGCTGCATACAATACCAACTTGTAGAGGAGCCCATCGTAACTCCGAGTTGTTGGTAAATAAGTATGTTGCCATGTAAGGAGAGAGACTGTACTCTCTCCCAGAAGAACCTGATAATTCAGTACACTCTCCCAGAAGCAACCACATAATTCAGTGCTCTCTCCCAGAAACAACCAGGTAATTCAGTACTCTCCCTGAAACACCCAGATAATCCAGTACTCTCTCTCAGAAGCACCCAGATAATTCAGTACTCTTTCCCAGAAGCACCCAGATAATTCAGTACTTTCTCCCAGAAGCAACCACATAATCCAGTCCTCTCCCAGATAATTCAGTACTCTCTCTCCAAGAAGCACCCAGATAATTCAGTACTCTCTCCCAGAAGCAACCAGATAATTCAGTACTCCCTCCCAGAAGCACCCAGATAATACAGTACTCTCTCCCAGGAGAACCACACAACTCAGTACTATCTCCCAGAGGCACCCCAGATAATTCAGTACTCTCTTCCAGAAGCAAACACATAATCCAGTACTCTCTCCCAGAAGAACCAGATAATCACTGTCTCCATATATAATTTTCAGAGAAGAAACAATTTTGGCAAATAAAACAAAGTTTATGTCTACATGTTGAGGAAAAAAATAACTGCAAAGAAAAAACGTATTAGGTTGGAAAGTCAAGAGTTAAATTGGAAAAGTAAAGTTAATGAAGAAAACTTGTGAATCATTAGTGACACTTACTGGACATTTGGCAATGTTGAGAGCTTTGCCAGAGACGGATGAGTAAGCAGGTGATGCAGACCTGATGGTCGCACATATATGTGACCCCCAGATAACTCTACACCCTTAAGGCCAGAATAAGACTTCTCATGATTTACTAACAAACACTGAAACAAATATATATACACACACACAAATTAGCAGTTTTCATATATATTTAATCTGCAGTATGCATAATGAAAATGTACATGTTTACATAAATTTATTTCAAGACAAGAAAACCACACCTTGTTAAATTCCATCATTTACTTTTCTTTTTACCCTGTTCTGGTGGGAAATGGCTGATTAAAAAAAAAAATAATTTACCATCACTCATTCTATAGCCATCTAGCCAGAAGGGTACTGGCATCACAATTCAAGCGGAGCTAAATGTTAAAATTTTTACGCTTCCAAATTCAATGTGTTTTGATTATGCAATGTTTTCACTAAAGAGCGTCTGTGAACAACTTCAGTTATCAATAAGGTTTATTTCTTTGCAAAGGTTACAATGTGTAATTACAATTTTGATTTGCTAAGTACAAAGATAGCCACTATCATGCCGAGGAATTTTGAGCAAACTAATCCTAATACACACACAGTAACTAATTAAAACTAGATAAGATAATAGTACATAGTAACTATACAGTGGACCCCTAGTTACTGGTCGCAATCTGTTCCTGAAGGTCGGCTGATAACCGAAATGGCCAATAACCGAATTAATACAGTGGACCCCCGGTTAACGATATTTTTTCATTCCAGAAGTATGTTCAGGTGCCAGTACTGACCGAATTTGTTCCCATACGGAATATTGTGAAGTAGATTAGTCCATTTCAGACCCCCAAACATACACGTACAAACGCACTTACATAAATACACTTACATAATTGGTCGCATTGGGAGGTGATCGTTAAGCGGGGGTCCACTGTATTTCCCATAAGAATTAATGATAATAAAATTAATTCGTTCCCAATAAAAATATTCACAAAAAAAAAAAATTTTTTTTTACAATTATGTAAGTATTACATACCTTTATTGAAGGCTAATACTGGCTTCTGGAAGATAGGGAGGAGGAAAGAGGGAGGAGTTAGTGTTTGGAAGGGGAATCCCCCTCCATGAAGACTTTAGGTAGTAATGCCTTCTCTGGGGTTACTTCCCTTGTGTGAAGGCTTACTCAGCCCTGTAACAACTTCAGTCAGTATTACTCAGGCTGGCTCCTCCTCAGGAAAATTAATGAATAGAAAAAGAAATAATAACAGACAAACATAAACACTATTATATAGAAAATATAAAATATAAAACACTTAAATATGAAATATTAATCCTACATTAAAGAAAATGAAAAATGAAAAATATAAATGATAACTGAATTTAACGCTAATATATATAGGGGTGTCTGGTGTTGGTGACACTGTGTTGTTGAAATCATAGCCGTTGCTGATGATGTGGGGGTGGGGTCGCAGGTGTTGGTTACAACCCACTGGCTAGTTCTTCACAGTATAGCCTTGAGTATTATATCCCGATGACAGGAAAGCAGGTTCTTTACCGCTGCAGTGATGAGGGGTTACGTCCTGCAATTTCATACAGGTGCACAGGTAATTAAATCCAAAAAGGGGAAGTCTCAGGACGTTAGTCCATCTCCACCAGTTCTTCTCGTTGATTGACAGGTGACCCTCTCTGTCATCCAAGCTGAAAAGATAGACAGGTTACCCACTGCTTAAATAATCACTCTCCATGATAAGTACAATACCTAAAAGATGTGGTGATTATTACAACAGTCAACATAGAGCAAGGCTGAAAAGACTAAGTTTATTATTAGTCAAAAGTGAAGCTTTCAACCCATAAATCCACTAGACTACAAGGCAGGCATGTACTTACAGTAGTGCTGGGAGCTGAGAGTCTAGTGATTACTGTTTGGACCAGAGCCCCACACATCACCTTTCGGGGGGGGAAGGAGGAGGAGGGGAAGGGATAGCGGGAGCTAGACTGACCCTACCTTAACAAGCAGCCGGCAGTCAAACTATCACTTTCGGGTCACTTTCGGGTGGGGGAAAAAGGTGGGAATAGCGGGAGCTACAAGTAGCCAGCAATGAAATTGTTACTATATACTCCCTCACTACTCCTATCTATTGAACTTTTCCCTCACACCTTGTCTGCCTTTTATTGCCATTAGAACCAGCTTGAGAGTCACTGGACTCCAGTCTCACAAAATAACTGTCCAAAGTGCTTTGTTTCTGGCGTCTCTAAGATTTCCCTGAAGTGGGACAGGGTTTTGTCACAAAACATGTTGCAGATATGGCTTGTTTCAGCTTTGTCAGGGTGGTGTTTCTCTACAAAAGCTTGCACCCTGGTCCACATTGCACACACCTCTTTAATCTCTGAAGAAGGCACCTCCTTCACTCTCTCTTCTTCTCCTCTGAAGCAAGTTCCTCAGCTGCAGTCTACTGCTGTTCAAGTTGAAGCTCGTACAGCTCTTCAGTGGTAAGCTCTTCCCTGTGGTCCTCCACCAACTCTTCCAAATCCTCACCACTCACCTCCAACCCCAGGGACTTCCCCAAAGACACAATAGAGTCCACAGGGTCAGTAGGGTCAGAGTCACAGCGAGTCTCAAACCCTTCAAAATCCCATGCATTATGATTAGCTTTCCACATCACACACAATCTATTCTTCATGACACTGTTTTTCTTAACCCTTTGAGGGTCGACAGGCCCTCTCCGAAACTCGTTCTCAGGGTCGGCCAAATTTAAAAAAAAAAAAAAAATATTTTCTCTTACGAAAAGATAGAGAATCTTTTCCCGATCATAAAGACACCAAAAGTTTGAAATTTGATAGAAAACTTACGAAATTATGCCCTCGCAAAGTTAGCGGTCTAGGCGATGTTTACGCATCGGCGATTTTGCCCACTTTGAGCCCTATTTTCGGCCAATTTCACTGTACTAGTCGACAAAAAACATGAATATTTCGCTAGAACTCCATTTTTTCTATCGAATAAGTGCAAGAAACCACCCATTTATGAAATTCAACTATCCAGTACAGTGGTCAGAATTTAGCAATTTTGCCAATTTCACACAAATTTCAAAAGATGCCAATTTCCGAATAGGGTCCAGAATAAACAAGAAAGACATTCCTGGCACTAAAATGACATTTCCTCTAGTCATTAGTCACGTCTCAAGGCCCCTCTTATATTCTTTTGCTTTCCATTTTGAATTTTTATTCTCACAAAAAATATAAGATTTACTGTTATGCAGACTACTGCATTAGTGTAAAAAATGGTATAAATATTATTGGTGCACTTGTGAAAGAATATTAGACTCACCAGTTGACGTGTATTGCACGCTTGGCACGATTTGTTTACTTTTGAAGTTTGGTAAAAATCGAACATTTCTGCTACTTTGAGCTCAATTTCAAGGCACCTTTCTTTGTAAAACCAGCCAAAATCATCTCAATTTCTGTAATATGTCTTTCATTCTATAAAATGAGACCAAGAAAACTAGAATACAACAATAAATACCATACGAAAATACACTGCAAAGTCGCTGATTTATTCCAAAAAAATGGTCAAAGTTTTTTTTTTCTCATTATGCACTGTGTGCTGCAGGATTTTTTTTAGACTGTGCACACTGGCCACATAGACCCATTCTTTCATATGAAGGCCTACCAGCTTTTGTCCCACTAGATTTGAGGCCGCTAGAATTTATGCGTACTAGTACGTCAAAAACCCCTACGCGTAAAACGTACTAGTACGACGAAAACCCTCAAAGGGTTAAACACAATGGGATTTTCTGAGTGATACACAAGTAAAGGCTTCACTTTGAAATCCCCACTTGCATTATCACACAACAAAAGAGTAAGCCTGTCTTTCATAGGCTTGTGTCCTGGCAGTGCCTTTTCCTCCTGGGTAATGTAGGTCCTCTTTGGCATTTTCTTCCAAAATAGGCCTGTTTTGTCACAAGTGAAAACTTATTGGGGTTCGAATCCTTCAGCCTTTACATAGTCCTGCAATTCGTGAACATACTTTTCAGCTGCACATTTGTCAGAACTTGCAGCCTCACCATGCCTTACAACACTGTGTATGCCACTATGCTTCTTAAATCTATCAAACCATCCTTTGCTGGCCCTAAATTCACAAACTGCAGCACTTGTTCCAGGCATTTTCTTTGCAAGATCCTCATGCAACTGCTTTGCCCTCTCACAAACAGTTGACTCCACTACACTGTCTCCCACTAATTCTTTTTCCTTAATCCACAGTAATAATTTTTCCATCTCTTCCATTATCAGTGTCCTTTGTTTAGTTAGAAAAGCTACTCCTTTTGCAACATTAGCATCTTTGATTTGTTCTTTCTTTGCCAGGATGGATGCAATTGTTGATTTATTCTTGCTGTACATCCTGGCAAGTTCCATCACCTTCATACCACTCTCAAACTTTTCAATCACCTCACGCTTAAATTCCATGGTGTTTCTCATTTTCTTTACCACAGGAACTTTACTAGGAATTTTCTTTGGAGCCATGGTTACTTATTTCACAGTTGCACTGCAAGAAAAACCACTAAAAACAATGGTAAACAAGTGAAATGTTTGTACGTATGAGCAGAAGCCTCCTCAGCCACCGAAAGACAAAGCCAAACTGATGTACAAGCTGCCCAAGCCGGTGGATGGAAGCATCCGAAACCGCCGATAACCGAGCAAACAGCCGATAACCGGGCGCCGAAAAACCCTCCGATAACCGAGTTGGCCGATAACCGAGTTGGCCGATAACCAAACCGGCCAACAACCCGGGGTCCACTGTGCAGTGGAACCTCAAAAATTGAAAGTATCACATATCGAACGTTTCGAAAATAAGACCATATTTTCGGACAAACTGTGTCCCTATTATCAAACGCGCCCCTATTTTCGGACCGCCGGGTACGGGACCTGTCCGCTGGCCCGCGTCCCCGCGCAGGCGCCGTGAGCAGTCTAGCTTTGTTTATGCTTGAGTGAACACTAACCTGCAATCTCATTAACACATTTTACGATTATTTAATTGTGTTTAGTGCTTGTGGGGCTGTGAAATAAGCTGCCTTGGGCCCAAAGAAACTTGCTAGCGGTACCCCTGTGGTAAAGAAAGTGAGAAACACCATAGATGTGAAGAAGGAAATAATACAGAAGTATGAGATTGGAGTGAGACTTGTTGAGCTTGCCAGGATGTACAGACGACTGTGGACAGTTATTTTGTGAGACAGAAACAGACGACTGTGGAGTTATTTTGCGAGACAAACAGACGATTGTGGACAGTTATTTTGTGAGACAGAAACAGAGGACTGTAGACAGTTATTTTGTGAGACTGGGGTCCAATGACTCTCAAGCTGGTCCTAGTGGCATTAAAATACAGAGAAGGGAAGCAACCCCAGAGAGGGCTTTGATACCGGAAGTCCTCATGGAGGGGGATTCTCCTTCCAAACATTAACCCCAACTCCCTCTCTCCTCCTGCCTATCTTCAAGATGCCATCACCAATCTTCAATAAAGGTAAGTAAAAATGTTATTTTATATTACTAGACATAATTAAAGACTATAGCATTTGTTGTGTGTATGTAAAACTGTAATTATTTTTTTTTATTTTTTATCATCACACTGGCCGATTCCCACCAAGGCAGGGTGGCCCGAAAAAGAAAAACTTTCACCATCATTCACTCCATCACTGTCTTGCCAGAAGGGTGCTTTACACTACAGTTTTTAAACTGCAACATTAACACCCCTCCTTCAGAGTGCAGGCACTGTACTTCCCATCTCCAGGACTCAAGTCCGGCCTGCCGGTTTCCCTGAACCCCTTCATAAATGTTACTTTGCTCACACTCCAACAGCACGTCAAGTATTAAAAACCATTTGTCTCCATTCACTCCTATCAAACACGCTCATGCATACCTGCTGGAAGTCCAAGCCCCTCGCACACAAAACCTCCTTTACCCCCTCTCTCCAACCTTTCCTAGGCCGACCCCTACCCCGCCTTCCTTCCACTACAGACTGATACACTCTTGAAGTCATTCTGTTTCGCTCCATTCTCTCTACATGTCCGAACCACCTCAACAACCCTTCCTCAGCCCTCTGGACAACAGTTTTGGTAATCCCGCACCTCCTCCTAACTTCCAAACTACGAATTCTCTGCATTATATTCACACCACACATTGTCCTCAGACATGACATCTCCACTGCCTCCAGCCTTCTCCTCGCTGCAACATTCATCACCCATGCTTCACACCCATATAAGAGCGTTGGTAAAACTATACTCTCATACATTCCCCTCTTTGCCTCCAAGGACAAAGTTCTTTGTCTCCACAGACTCCTAAGTGCACCACTCACTCTTTTTCCCTCATCAATTCTATGATTCACCTCATCTTTCATAGACCCATCCGCTAACACGTCCACTCCCAAATATCTGAATACATTCACCTCCTCCATACTCTCTCCCTCCAATCTGATATTCAATCTTTCATCACCTAATCTTTTTGTTATCCTCATAACCTTACTCTTTCCTGTATTCACCTTTAATTTTCTTCTTTTGCACACCCTACCAAATTCATCCACCAATCTCTGCAACTTCTCTTCAGAATCTCCCAAGAGCACAGTGTCATCAGCAAAGAGCAGCTGTGACAACTCCCATTTTGTGTGTGATTCTTTATCTTTTAACTCCACGCCTCTTGTCAAGACCCTCGCATTTACTTCTCTTACAACCCCATCTATAAATATATTAAACAACCACGGTGACATCACACATCCTTGTCTAAGGCCTACTTTTACTGGGAAATAATTTCCCTCTTTCCTACATACTCTAACTTGAGCCTCACTATCCTCGTAAAAACTCTTCACTGCTTTCAGTAACCTACCTCCTACACCATACACTTGCAACATCTGCCACATTGCCCCCCTATCCACCCTGTCATACGCCTTTTCCAAATCCATAAATGCCACAAAGACCTCTTTAGCCTTATCTAAATACTGTTCACTTATATGTTTCACTGTAAACACCTGGTCCACACACCCCCTACCTTTCCTAAAGCCTCCTTGTTCATCTGCTATCCTATTCTCCGTCTTACTCTTAATTCTTTCAATAATAACTCTACCATACACTTTACCAGGTATACTCAGCAGACTTATCCCCCTATAATTTTTGCACTCTCTTTTATCCCCTTTGCCTTTATACAAAGGAACTATGCATGCTCTCTGCCAATCCCTAGGTACCTTACCCTCTTCCATACATTTATTAAATAATTGCACCAACCACTCCAAAACTATATCCCCACCTGCTTTTAACATTTCTATCTTTAATCTCTATAAAATGTATTTTTTTTTTGTGAATATTTTTGGGTTTCTGGAACGGATTAATTGTATTTCCATTATTTCTTATGGGAAATATTGCTTCGAATTTCAGACTTTTCGAATTTAGAACTAGCTCCTGGAACGGATTAAGTTCGAAATTTGAGGTTCCACTGTACTTAAAACCAGACTAGTAGTAGTGGTTAACTGTTTTACAACCTTATTTAAACTTAATACAAGTGAGAGGTAGTAAGGTGGAGTAGGGTTTGGTAAAATAATCTTGAAATTGCATACAAAATCTAATAGGAATGGTGCAGGTGGTAATATTTTATGGATTGGCAGAATTAAAAGCCAGGAGGTCACATAATAACACTAATTAGCAGATGTTTTGGATGATTTGGCTAATATTGTGAGGTAAGATGCTTTTTTAGCAAAGTCTTAAATTTATAAGGTGTCAGGGGATCCTTGACCTGTTCCGGCAGCGAGTTCCAGATCTTCGGGCCTTTTATGTGCATAGTGTTCTTGCACAGAGACTGACTCGAGGGATTTTGAAAAGTGCCTTATGCTTTGTATTGTGGCTGTGCATTCTGTTGTAATTGTCAAGTAGTAGTTTTAAGGGAGGGTTTACAGTGGAGTTTAACCCCTTGACTGTCGAAACCCCAAATCCTGAGGTGTCTTCTGGTGTCGGGGAAAAAAAAAAATTCTTAGGAAATGATAGAGAATCTTTTCCCGATGGTAATGACACCAAAAGAACGAAATTTGATGGAAAACTTACGGAATTACGCTCTCGCGAAGTTAGTGACCTCGGCGATATTCACGAATTGGCGATTTCGCCCAATATGAGCCCTATTTTCGGCTAATTCCATTGTTCCAGTCGACCAAACTCATAGCTATTTCTTTAGAACCCCATTTGTTCTATTGACTGAGCACAAGAAACTGCTCATTTACTGATTTCAACTACCCAATAATGTGGTCAGAAATTTGCAATTTGGCCAATTTCACAAAAATTAAAAAAACATGCCAATTTCAAAATGAGGTCCAGAATGAACAATTCAGACATTCCTGGCTCTAAAACAACATTTTCTTTGTTAATCAGTCACATCTCCAGACCCCTCTGAAATTACTCTTGCTTTCTATTTTGAATTTTTATTCAAACAAAAGAGAGAAGATTTGTTATGCAGACTACTGCAATATTGTAATAATTGTATAAATAATGTCAACCCATTCATGACTGCATATTAGAATGGCTAGTTGGACATTTATTGGACAATGACGTCATTTGTTTACTCTTGAACATCGACAAAAATCAAACATTTCCCCTACTTTTAGCTCCATTTCAAGGTTCTTTTCTTAGGAAAACCAATCAATATCACCTCTATTTCTACAATATCTTTTCTATTCTATCAAATGAGATGAAGAAAACGAGAATACAACCATAAATACTATACGAAAATACACCACAAAGTCGGAGTTTTAATCCAAAAAAACAGTCTTTTTTTTTTTTCTCATTATGCACTGCGTGCTGCAAGTTTTTTTTTTAAATGGTGCACACTGACCACACAGACCCATTCTCTCACATGTGGGCCTACCAGCTTTCTCATGCTTGATTTGAAGCCGCTAGAATTTTTTAGTATATATACGTCAAACACGGTGGCTTGTAAGACATATATACATGACCAAAACAGTCAAAGCGTTAATGTTCTGTATATGTAGTAGGCACAATAATAAGAGTGTACCTGGAGTCTACCTGGAGGTTATTCCGGAGATCAATGCTCCCGCGGCCCGGTCCACGACCAGGCCTCCTGGTGGATTAGGGCCTGATCAACCAGGCTGTTACTGCTGGCCGTGGTGTTTTCTCTTAGTGTACCAATGGCACCCCTACTTTTAATTGGGGGGTATTTTGCATGGCCTGCCCAGTCTTACTTTCATAGGGAGTGATTTCTGTGTGCAGATTCGAGACCATTCCTTCCAGGATTTTCCAAGTGTAGATTATGATATATCTCTCTCTCCTACGTTCCAACGAGTACAAGTCAAGTGCTTCCAAGCGTTCCCAGTAGATCAGGTGCTTGATAGAATTTATACGTGTAGTAAAGGTTCTCTGTACACTCTCTAGATCTGCAATTTCACCTGCTTTGAACGGAGATGTTAATGTACAGCAGTATTCCAGCCTAGAGAGGACAAGTGATTTGAAAAGGATCATCACTGGCTTGGCATCTCTCGTTTTGAACACTCATTATCCATCCTATCATTTTCTTTGCACTTGTGATCGTGGCACTGTTGTGAGCCTTGAAAGCGAGATCCTCAGACATTACTACTCCCAGGTCCCTTACATTGTTTTTCCGCTCTATTGTATGGCCAGAGTTTGTAGTATACTCTGTTCTAGTTATTATCTCCTCCAGTTTTCCATAATGGAGTAGCTGGAATTTGTTCTCATTGAACATCATATTGTTTTCCGTTGCCCAGTGGAAAACTTGCTTTATATCTTCTTGGAGGTTAACCATGTCCTCAACAGATGACAGCCTCATGCAGATCCTAGTATTGTCTGCAAAGGATGATACGGTGCTGTGGATTACATCTCTGTCTATGTCTGATATGAGGATGAGGAACAGGATGGGGGCAAGTACTGTGCCTTGTGGAACAGAGCTCTTCACTATGGCAGCCTCTGATTTAACTCTGCTGACCACTACTACTCTTTGCCAGTTACTCCTTTAGCATGTATTTTGTGAGCTATTACACCATGATCGCACTTGTCAAACGCTTTTGCAAAGTCTGTGTATATTACATCTGCATTTTGTTTTTCTTCCAGTGCATCCAAGGCCATATAGTGATACAGTAGTTGTGAGAGGCAGGAGTGACCTGCCCTGAACCCATGTTGCCCTGGATTGTGCAATTTTTGGGAATCCAGGCTAATCGCAATCATGCTTCTTAGCACTCTTTCAAAAATTTTTATGATGTGGGATGTTAGCGCAATTGGTATATAGTTCTTAGCAATGCTTTGCCGCCACCTTTATGGAGTGGGGCTATATCCGTTGTTTTAAGTGACTGTGGAATTTCACCCATGTCTAAGCTCCTTCTCCACAGTATACTCAGGGCATGTGAGGGTTTTTTTGCAGTTCTTAACCCCTTCAGGGTCCAAGGCCCAAATCTGAAGTGGTGCCCCAGTGTCCAAGAATTTAAAAAAAAAAAAAAAATTGTTATTTTTTCTTATGAAATGGTAGAGAATATTTTTGTGAAGGTAATAAAACAAAAAGTACGAAATTTGATGGAAAATTGATGAAATTATGCTCTCGCGAATTTTGATGTGTCAGCGATATTTACGAATCGGCGATTTTGCCAACTTTGACTCCCATTTTAGGCCAATTACATTATTCCAGTCAACCAAATTCTTAGCTATTTCACTAGTATTACTTCTATTCTATTGATTGAGCACAAGAAATTGCCAAGTCAACTGTTTTAATTACAAATTAAAGTGATTGGAAATCGTTAATTTGGCCAATTTAACACAAAGTTCAAAATATTCCAATTTCAAAATAGGGTCCAGAATAAACAATGTAGGTATTCCTGGAACTAAACTAACATTTCCTCTGTTCATTAGTTACGTTTTGAGGCTTTACAAATAAATTCCATTTTGATTTTTTATTCACATAATGAATTTTTATTCACACCAAAAAATATAAGATTTACTATTATGCAATACTGTAATAATTGTATAAATATCATCACCATATTTGTGAATGCATATTAGACCCACCAGCTGGCGTGTATTAGACGTGTGAGGTCGTTTGTTTACTCTTGAATATCGGCAAAAATTTAACATTTCTGCTACTTTGAGCTCAGTTTCAAGCCATTTCCAGTGCTAAACCCAATCAAAATCATCTCTATTTCTGTAATATGTCTTCCATTCTATCAAATGAGACAAATAAATCGCAAATACAACTATAAAAAACACATGAAAAAACACTGCAAAATCACTGTTTTAATCGAAAAATCATTTCAGTTTTTTTTCTCTCATTATACACAGTGTGCTGCAGGATCTGTTTTATGTGGTGCACACATTCCACAGATGTATTCTCTCATATCTAGGCCCAAATGTACCACTCACAGTTTATCAGAGTGAGCTGAGCTCATGACGTAGATCTACGGTTTGGACCCTGAACGTAAAGCCGTAGATCTACGGGATGGACCCTGAAAGGGTTAATGAACACAGTTCCAAGAGTCTGGGCCTGGGGCTGAGTGCATGGGCATGTTGTCAATGGCTTTTTCAAAGTCTATTGGTGTTAGGTAATGTTGGAAATCTGGCATACATTGATGGAATTTGGAGGCTCATTCATGAAGAAATCATTTGGATTGTCGATCCTCAGACTGATTAGTGGCTCACCAAACACAGAGTCGTACTGGGATTTCAGCATTTCACCGATTTCCTTGTCATCTGTGTAAGTCCCATCCTGTCTGAGTAAGGGCCCGAT
Source organism: Cherax quadricarinatus (assembly GCF_038502225.1). Taxonomy (NCBI): domain Eukaryota; kingdom Metazoa; phylum Arthropoda; class Malacostraca; order Decapoda; family Parastacidae; genus Cherax; species Cherax quadricarinatus. Next base: position 5,867,649 of record NC_091299.1, read on the forward strand.
ACTAGATGTGGCATTTACCTTGTTTTTGGCATATGAAAAGAAATATTTCAAATTTCTTTCAATTTCACTAATAGCTTTAAGTTCTTCCTGTCTCTCTTGGTTCCTGTAAGAGTCCTTTAACTTAAGTTCGATAGTTTCCACTTCCCTGGTCCGCACTTCCTTCCATGTATCAGATATTCTAGCATTCCTGAGGAGCTCAGTGATTCTTTGTTGTCTTCTGTAGAGGGAGCGTCTTTTTCCCTCCAGTTTACTTCTGTTCTTCTTTCTTAGGGGAATATGCCTAGAACATGCTTCAGCTGCCAGGAAGTTGATCCTTTCAAGGCACCGGTTTGGATCAATGTCATTTATACCTTTGAAGAGTTTCGAGAGTTTATCTACTCTCTGAGCCTGGCTCGTCTGGTGTCTGCCTGGTCAACCAGGCTGTTGCTGCTGGAGGCCCGCTGCCCCACATATCCATCACAGCCTGGTTGATCTGGCACCTGGTGAAGATACTTGTCCAGTTTCCTCTTGAAGGCTTCTACACTTGTTCCAGCAGTGTTTCTGATATCTTCTTGTAAGATGTTGAAAAGTCTGGGACCCCGGATGTTGATACAGTGTTCCCTTATTGTCCCCACCGCACCCCTGCTCCTCACTGGGTTTATTTTACACTTCCTACCATATCTCTCACTCAAGTATGTTATGGCAGTGTGCAGATTTGGGACCAAGCCCTTGAGTACCTTCCAGGTATATGTTATCATGTACCTCTCTCTCCTCAACTCCAATGAGCACATGTTCAAGACATGCAGGCATTCCCAGTAGTTTAGGTGCTTTACTGGCTCAATGTGAGCTGTAAACTATCTCTGTATTTGTTCCAGCTCCGATATTTCTCCTACCTTGAACGGGACTGTCAGTACTGAGCAATATTTTAAGTGAGGGAGCACTAGCGATTTGAAGTGTCACCATCAGCATTACAGTGGTCCCTCGATAATAGTCGGGCTCGATAGTCCTCCTTTTCGGAAATCGTCGCGTTATTTTAGTCCAAACATTGGCTCGCAAATGGTCGGCTGACTCACTAATCGTCGTTCATCCTGGACGCGTACTCACGGCTCTGAGCCACCTAGGCCTCCCTTCCCAGCCAGTGTGCCATTGTTTACCAGTGAGCGATGGTCCCCTCACATGTTCATATGAAATATTTCATAATATTCCATTCATTATAGTGCTTGCAAGTGCTAAATAAGCTATCATGGCTCCAAAGAAAGCTAGTGTCAAGCCTTTGGTAAAGAAGGTGAGAAATATGATTGAACTTAAGAAAAACATCGTTGAACAATATGAAAGTGGCGTACGTGTGGCCGAACTGGCCAGGATGTATAACAAATCCTGTACAACCATATCTTCCATCGTGGCCAAGAAAAAGGAAATCAAGGAAGCTGTTGTTGCAAAGGGGGTAAATATGCTGACAAAAATGAGATCACCAGTACTCGAAGAGGTTGAGAAGTTATTATTGGTGTGGATAAACGAGAAACAATTAGCAGGAGATAGTCTTATGACGTCGATTATTTGTGAAAAGGCTAGGCAGTTGCATGATGATCTGGTAAAGAAATTGCCTGCAATGAGTACTGATATTTGTGAATTTAAGGCCAAAAAAAGGTTGGTTTGAGAGATTTAAGAACCGTAGTGGCATACACAGTGTGATAAGGCATGGTGAGGCTGCCAGTTCGGACAAAATTGCAGCTACAAAATTCGTAAGTGAATTCAAGGAGTACATAGAGGCTGAAGGACTGAAACCTGAATAAGTGTTCAATTGTGACAAAACAGGCCTCTTTTGGAAGAAAATGCCAAAGAGGACCTACATTACTCAGGAGGAAAAGGGACTGCCAGGACACACGCCTATGAAAGACAGGCTGACGCTCATGTTCTGTGCTGATGCTAGTGGGGATTTCAAAGTGAAGCCGTTACTAGTGTACCATTCTGAAAATATCAGTGTGTTAAAAAAAAACAATGTTATGAAGAGTAAACTGTGTGTGTTTTAGAGATCTAATAATAAGGCATGGGTCACAAGGGAAATTTTCGTCGAGTGGTTCAATGAAGTGTTTGGCCCCAGTGTGAAGAATTACCTCCTGGAAAAAAAATTGGATCTCAAGTGCCTCCTAGTAATGGACAGTGCACCTGCTCATCCTCCAAACTTGGATGACCTAATTCTGAAGGAGTTTGGGTACATCACAGTAATGTTCATGCCCCCGAACACCACTCCTCTCCTCCAGCCCATGGACCAGCAGGTCATTTCAAACTTTAAAAAAAAACTACATGAAAGCAATGTTTCAAAGGTGCTTTAATGTGACCTCAGACACTCGCTTGACCCTGAGAGAGTTTTGGAAAGAACACTTCAGTATCCTCAATTGCATAAGCCTTATAGGTAAGTCTTGGGAGGGAGTGACTACCAGGACTTTGAACTCTGCTTGGAGAAAATTGTGGCCAGATTGTGTCCATAAGAAGGATTTTGAAGGGTTTGTGGCTAACCCTGATGAGCCTATGTCAGTTGTGAACTCTATTGTGGCATTGGGGAGTTCCATGGGGTTGGATGTGAGTTTGGAGGATGTGGAAGAGTTGGTGGAGGACCACAACCAAGAGCTAACCACTGAGGAGCTGCAAGAGCTTCAGCAGGAACAGCAACAGATCGCAGCTCAGAATCTTGCTGCAGAGGAGGAGGAGGAAAAGAGATGGAAGAAGGTGCCTTCTTCAGAAATTAAGGAGATTTTTGAAATGTGGGGTAGGATGGAAAGATTTATGGAGAAATATCACCCTGAGAAGGATGTTGCAAGCCATATCAGCAACTTGTACAGTGACAGAGTCTTGGCCCATTTTAGGGAAGTTTTAAAGAGATGCCAGAAACAGAGCTCTCTGAACACTTTTTGTGAGACAGGACTCCAGTGACTCTCAAGCTGGTCCTTAGGAAACAGAGAAGAGAAGTAACCCCAGAAAAGGACTTGGTACCTAAAGTGTTGATGGAAGGGGATTCCCCTTCCAAACAGTAACTAATCCAATCTCTCTCCTCCTCCAGTCTTCCATACACTAAGAAGAATCGCCAATAAAGGTAAGTGTTATGCTGTTAATGTTTCATTCATCATGTCCCATTGTATTGTTTATATACTACATCTATATTCCATGTAAAAAAATTTTTGTTTTAATACTTCTGGGTGTCAGGAACGGATTGATTGTATTTACATTATTTCTAATGGTGAAAATTGATTCGAAAATCCAGGAACGGATTAATGACGATAAACGAGGGACCACGGCATCTCCCTTGTTTTGAAAGTTCTCAATACCCACCCAGTCCTCTTCCTGGCTGTCGCGATCTTCGTCTTGTTATGGTCTTTAAAGGAAAGATCCGCTGACATGATTATTCCTAGGTCTTTTACGTGTTCCTTACGTTCTATTTGGTGACCCTCTTGAGTTTTGTATATAGTGCTCCTTTTGAGTTCTTCATTCTTTCCATACCTAAGCAGCTGGAACTTATCACCAATGAACGTCATGTTGTTCTCCATTGCCCAACATGTTTCATTTAAGACATGGTTTACCTGGTCACAGTTGATGTTCTTGTTGTTGAAATTGTATTTTGTAAAGACACCTTCACAGTTACATGAATTTTGCTGATCAGGACCCCTGTGCATGTAAGTCTGGTCTTCAATTAGATTGGGATCAGAATTAGTTGTTTTTGATATTTTTATGTCTCTTACCAGGTCCTCATTATTTGTGAAGATAAGGTCAAGTGTGTTTTCTAGTCTTGTTGGCTCCTCTATCTGCTGGCTTAAGGTGTGTTTATCGCAGACTTAGTAGCTCGTGTGTGACCTTTCATCTGCGTTACCTCAAGAGATTGTTTTTGCTATAACATTATTCGCTACTTTCTTCCATTTTGTATGCCTTAGGTTGAAATCACCAAGCAGTAAGAAGTTTGGGGATGGAGCTGGAAGGCTTTCCAAAGAGTAATCAATTTTCAGTAGCTGTTCCTTGAACTGTTGGGAGGTTGCATCTGGTGGTTTATATACAACCACGATGACTAGGTTTTGGCTCTCGATCTTTATTGACAGAACTTCAACTACATCATTTGTGGTGTTCAGCAACTCCGTGCAGATAAGCGACTCTTGACATACAAGGCAACCCCCCCCTTGTTGCCTGTTCTTTCTGTCACATCTAAAAAGGTTGTATCCACTTATCCATATTTCACTGTCAAAGTGATCTAATGCACATTGCATTAGACTCCTCTAGAAGTCTACTGATAAAAGGTATTTTGTTGTTGGTGGATGGCTTAAGGCCCTGTATATTAGCAAATATAAACGGGGTTGTATTCAGTGTTTGTTGGGGGGATTTTGTTATTGGCATCAGTAGTGGTAGTTCTGGAGGGTCATGGGTGGCCACTGGCTGTGCTTCCAATCCAACAAGGCTCCAAGGTGATGGACTATTTTTGTTATTTCCTTCCATTTTCTTTTTCCGTTTCCTGCCACTAAAAAATCACCTGGACTTGGGTTGTTGTAGCTACTACTATTTGTCTTGTGGGGTCTGTGCCTCCTGGTCCCTTTTAGATGGTATACAGGGCAGCTGATGTTGTAACACTGCTTTTGGAGGACTAAGGAGTGACACATTTTTGGGTGAACGAAAGTACAGGAAGAATAATGACACACCCCTTTAGACAGGTCACTACATTTTTTGGGATGCTCAAAGTTGCATGTCCCATTTTTTTTTCCTGATATTCCATGCTTACAGATGCCCCAAACATAGTATTTGCACAATTTCACTTTTGGTTGGATAGAATTTTGGGGAGGTGTGTTGTCAATTTCTGCAGGCTCTGGGACTGCACTATTATCCTCAGTATTCAAGCCAGGGCCAACCCATCCTGGATTCCATCTACTTTCCTCAGTAGAAGAAGGAGATTCCTCCCCTACATCTGTAATGTAGGCTATGGTCTTGTGAAATGATGGTTGTATATTTAAGGTTTTAGTGGTGACTGTGGTAGGGTCCCTAGTAGTCTGGACTGGCAGTAAGGCTGGAGGCTGAGACTGAGTCAGAATAGGGGCTGGGGGCTGAGTCTGGGCCAGCACCAGCACTGTGGGCATTAGTGCTATGACTGGGGGATGGGTCTGGGTTAGCACTATGTGAGGGAGTTGGGTTAACTGATGTTTTGGTTTCCTGTCTTTTTTTCAGTGGGCGACTAGTTAGTTTCGAGTCATTTGTTGTGGTATGGGCGTTCTGCATTTTTTGGTTCACTCTTATCTCTTTCTCCCATGTTTTATATATTTTTTGGTAGACTGTCCAAGATGTCATCTTTGTTTTCTTGATTATTTTTATCATTTATTACTCTCCTTAGTACCTTTCTGATACCTGCCCAAAGTTCTATATCTTTATTTCACAACCAGAAACACCTTGCTAGTTCGAGGTCATTTTCTGAGGCTGTGTTTAGTCTAGTACAAGAGAGATGATGTTTGGAAAAGCAATGGTTGCATGTGATTCTGAATTTCCTTCCAAGGCTTTTTTTACATGTCCCACAGGTATGCTGTACTGACATCCTGCCTGTATCCTACTACACTCTGTATGCCACAGAAGAAAACTGATTTCCACTTTACCTTTCTCTTACTGGTGACAGTAATATGCAAGATGTATTTATAAAACCCAAGTTTGTGGCATGTGGGTAGTGGATGGGTAGGTGGATGGGTAGGTAAATATGGTAGGCCTGAGTGGGTGCCTGGCAGCACTGCCAGACATATGATTGTAGCACACCACTCAGGGTATGTGGCACTTGTCATGTACTTCTGTGGCACTTCTGTCACATTTTAGTTTAAACCATTTCCATTATGTTAATCACTATCCTTGTGTTGTTCCGCTGACAATTTAGGTTCACTAGGCATCGTTCCATTATGTTAATCACTATCCTTGTGTTGTTCCGCTGACAATTTAGGTTCACTAGGTCTTGTATGTCTTGTATATTTAGAAAGTTGAGTCTTTTGATAAGTGGTGGGGTGTGCTGTGTAGCACAGGAGCTGGTTATCACCTGCACAGCAGCTTTTTGTTGGATTATTAAGGGTCTAAGGTGGTTGGTTGAGGCTGAGCCCCAGGCACAAATACCATAGGTGAGGTAAGGATATATTAGAGTGGTACAGAGTAAGGAGAGTCGTTTGTGGTACATAGCATCGTATCTTGGAAAGGATTCCTACTGATTTGGAAATTTTCTTGGCTATGTGATGGGTATGGGACTGAAATTTAAGATTACAGTCCAGGAGAAGACCTAGAAATTTGCCCTCCATGTCTCTTGATATAGGGGAACCATTTAACAGTATGTTGAGTTGGATATTTGAGGCTCTGTTGCCAAACAGCATAAAGTATGTTTTGTCTATGTTGAGAGTGAGTTTGCTGGTTATCATCCAAGCATATATCTTTAGCAGTCCATTGTTTACAGTGTTTCCAAGCACAGCTGGGTCTGAATGGGAAGAGACATATGTGTGATGAATGGTTGAAAAACCGACAAGTTGAAGGTTGAGACACTTATGCAGCATATGGGAATCTTTACCACATTTCATGTGGTAAAAATTTTTTTTTTCATACTTTTGGGTGTCTTGCACGGATTAATTTGATTTCCATTATTTCTTATGGGGAAAATTCATTCGCATACCGATTATTTCGCATACCAATGACCCCTCTTGCACGGATTAAAATCGGTATGCGGGGGTCCACTGTATATTTATAGGTGGGGTTGTAAAAGAAGTAAATGCTAGGGTGTTCGGGAGAGGGGTGGGATTAAATTATGGGGAATCAAATACAAAATGGGAATTGACAGTTACTTTTTACTGATGATACTGTATTTATGGGAGATTATAAAGAAAAACTGTAAAGGTTAGTGGACGAGTTTGGGAGTGTGTGTAAAGGTAGAAAGTTGAAAGTGAACATAGAAAAGAGTAAGGTGATGAGGGTATCAAATGATTTAGATACAGAAAAAATTGGATATCAAATTGGAGAGTAGTAGTATGGAAGAAGTGAATGTTTTCAGATATTTGGGAGTTAACGTGTCAGCGGATGGATTTATGAAGGATGAGGTTAATCATAGAATTGATGAAAGAAAAAAGGCGAGTGGTGTGTGAGGTATACGTGGAGACAAAAAAACATTATTTATAGAGGCAAAGAAGGGAATGTATGAAAGTATAGTAGTACCAAAATTCTTATATGGGTAAGAAGCTTGGGTTGTAAATGCTGCAGCAAGGAGGTAGTTGGAGGCAGTGGAGATGTCCTGTCTAAGGGCAATGTGTGGTGTAAATATTATGCAGAAAATTCAGAGTGTGGAAATTAGGAGACGGTGAGGAGTTAATAAAAGTATTAGTCAGAGGGCTGAAGAGGGATTGTTGAGGTGGTTTGGTCACTTAGAGAGAATGGATCAAAGTAGAATGACTTGGAGAGCATATAAATCTGTAGGGGAAGGAAGGCGGGGTAGGGGTCGTCCTCGATAAGGTTGGAGGGAGGGGGTAAAGGAGGTTTCGTAGGCGAGGGGCTTGGACTTCCAGCAAGTGTGCGCGAGCGTGTTCAATAGGAGTGAATGGAGATGAATGGTATTTGGGACCTGACGATCTGTTGGAGTGTGAGCAGGGTAATATTTAGTGAAGGGATTCGGGGAAACCGGTTATTTTTATATAGCTGGACTTGAGTCCTGGAAATGGGAAGTACAATGCCTGCACTCTAAAGGAGGGGTTTCGACTCACGCTGCTTTAGTATCACACATATCGTAGAATCACTGAAGGCAGCACATTCTCTCCTCTCTCTTCCTCCCCCACTTTGGTACTCTGCTATGAGTTCTTTCTTGAATTCTATAGTCTTTCTCACCTTTACCAAAGGGCTAGCACTAGTACAATATTTTACGATGTTTTCATGTGTTTTATGATTGTTCATAGTTCAACACGTTAAGGAAGCAGTATTGTTAGGCTAAGTAAATGCTATTATTATATTTCCCTACAATATATTTGCGCACCAAACATTTGTGATTTTTCAACATTCGCGAGGTTCTTGATCCCCTAACCCTCACGAATGTGGAGGGAGACCTGTATAGTGACACCAAGCTACTAGGAGTTTCATATACTCCAGCACTTCTAAAAATATTGCTTGGACCTATAAGTAATATGTATACATTTCCGGACAATAGTATGTGACTGAGGCAGGTGAACATGTTCACCTGTCAGTATGTTAGTAGCTGTTTGATTATTACATTCACACCTAATATTTGTGTCTGAGCAAAGATTGGCTATGAACTCACAAGAACTACTATGACCTGTAATTATCCGAACATAAAAATTACATAAATTAAAAAAAATGAGAGAGAAAAAAAAAAAAGAATATTAGCAACATACTGCTAATAACTAACCTTCAGTTTGACAACTTCCTGTTGATCTGCACCAAGAAGGTGGATATACTTTGGCTCTTGTAATACCTCTGATGACTCAAGAGAAGAACTACCTTTCCAGGTGTACAAGCTTTCACCCTCAGTTTTTGGAGATGATGTTCTTTGAGGGCAGAATTGGACTGGCAGCTGACAACCTCTTACCACTCCTACATTAGAAGACATGGAGCTTTTCACTATTGAAGGTTTGGTATTAGTTTTCAATTCATTATATTTTAGTGTATTTTCACTTCCATGATTTTCCTCATAATAGTCATGCTTACTGCTACTGTGGCCTGACATCTGAAGGTTTTGAAGTATCTGAGACTTCAAGCAAGACTTCTCTGCACTCAGACTATGGGAAAGAGATTTTGAATTTTTGGTTTTACGTGGTTCATGTAGCTCTATGAGTTGTTGAACAATTAGTGCTCTGAGTTGCTTATCTAAATGAGCAAATCCCAGCTGCTGACCTCCATTACTAGCATTGTTTTCAACACAATATTTCCATCTTACATTTTGATCCATATGTAATGGTTTCCTAATAAAGTTTGCTAAAGTCTTTATTCCACCATGAAGAGGGGATTCAACATCATTACTTGCTAAACAATTACTGTATGACTGTATTTTATTTTTCATCCCTTTACAGAATGATTCCAAATTTGAACTTGATTGCCTATGGCAAGGATTGACATCAAATTCTAAACAGTGTGAGTGACCACTTTTACTCTCTCCAAATTCATTATGTGCACTGCATTGCAATGCAATACAACTTGAAGCATCTGTATTTTTAAACACTTCAGTGACATTTGCACGTGGTGTGATATCTACACGAGCTTTTTTCTGTATCCTCCGAAATCCTTGAGAAGCTGAACTATTGTTTAGATCTGGAATTATTTGTTTTGCATTTTCCTTTTGATTTTCAAGTGGGTTTAGCTGCACACATTCAACTTTTGAAAATTTTGTAATCTGTGAGGGACTAACATTCTCTTTATCATTAAACTTTGGAGAATTATGTACATTTATTGACTTTATACAAGATGCATCATCACTTACTCTAGTCTTTTGCACTTTTGATATTGAAGGAACACTAGAATTGTCTGAATTTACTAGTACACAATTTAAATTACTTATTTTAAATTTATCCTCATTTTTAAATTTATTATGACATCTGAATTTGCTATCATACAATTTATCTGCACAAGAGGGTTTTTCTTTATCAAGAGATCCCTCTGAAAGACACTGTAAATTGCTAGGTGAAAACATACAAGTTCCTGGCTTCTGGGAATGTCCTGGAGGGTGGCACACTGTAAGTGGTCCTGGTATTGATTTATCTGGAGGAAGAGTTGACTTTTCAACTAAACTGAGCTTGCTACCATCAGCAAGCAATTCATTTGTGACTACTGCCACAGACATAGATGACAAGGGTAGCTTAACAGCCAGGGACTGCTCAGAGTTACACATTGACACTTTCTTGCTCATATCCGAAGAGGTCACTATATCATTGGAGGATAATTTGGCAGTTTTTGAAGCATTAATAGTACTTTCATCAACTATCATTGTTTCATTACACACATCAAGTAAGCTTTGCTTCTCTACATTTGAGGAAGACAAATTAAGTGAAAGCATATCAACTTCAGTTCCCATAATTTCAGGTTTAGCTTTTTGCTGTTGGGAACTTTCATTATTTGGATATTCTAGATTAGATGGCTTTAGATTAAGGCAACAAAGATCAACTGGATGATCTACAATTGCTTTTAGATCTTTGTCTATCAGAATTTGTACTGTGCCTGGTATACAGTCGTCAGAAACAGCAAGGCTGTCTTTTAAACTGTATAATGCAACCTTTCCATTTGCTTCCAATTTTAGTTTTTCTTTATTATCTTGAGTAACACAGCTTGATCCTTTCTCCAAACCATCTAGCACACTGTCAGCAGTGATACATTCAAACTCAGGTAAAGGTGATTTTATTTCTTTTTCTTTACATATTCTCTGATGTCTCTTATCACCAATATGTGCAGACTTCAATTCAAGTTTTTTTATCTGTAGTGGGCAAGAGGGTTGGGGAGGATTTATATTTTGGTGAGGCTTTCTCACTTCCTCTACTCTGTCTCTCTCATTACCTGAAAAAATAAAATTTTGTGTATCTTTCATTTCTTTAATATCAGTATTATTATTTACTCGAACTTCCATTCTGGGACTATGAAAGCCATCATTTGTATTTTCTGTTTTTTTAAGTCCTAAACTTGCATCTATTGGATTCACTGAATTAAATGTATTTTCTTGTGAATCACATATCTTAGAAATGGTGACTGTGTCTGACTGTTTTATATCTCTGTCACTTAATTTTACTTTCTTTCTTGGGGCACAAAATTCCTCTGCTGCTTTGTCATCAATCTTTCTCTTAAATTCTGAAGTTTCAAGTAAATGCTGATAATTACTCAATCCTGTTTTACTACATACATTATCTTTACTCGCATTGTAGGATGTGCTAAATTCTTTTCCAGTATGACTCAAACTGAATGACTTAGACAGCTTGCTAGTTTTCTCATTAATATTGGTCTCTTCTAGTTCTCCCTCTCTTACAGGAAGAAGCACTAGAGATTTGGAGATTTCTTCTGATTCAATCAAACTCTTGTCTTCTTCAATTAGCTCTGAGTTCTTACAAATCTTTTCATCTTTCAAACAACCAGTCTCCTTATTCTCTTTACATGTTCCACCTTCCACCAGTTTCTCTCTATTTAAAGGTTTCCTTTTCTTAATTTTGCACCCCCTCATTAATGGATTTTTTTTTGTAAAATTTTTAATAGTCCACTTGAATGATTTCTTCGTATCTTTTGACTTGTCTTTCAACAAGTCACTGGAGGGTAAATGATGCTTTGGGAATGTACTTAACACCTTGGAATTTTTCACATCTTTCCTATTAGGCTTCCTTGTTTCAGATGACATCACAAGGCCAGGGATGACATCTTTTAATTTATTTGATTCTTTACTGCTACACTGTGAAGAGGTTCTTTTCAAGCTATTTTCAAGTTCCTTCTTTTTCAGCATACTAGGCTTAATAATGTCTGGCTTGCATATGTCTTTTGAACAAAACACTTCATGTAACTTTTCTGTATCCAAGATACTGATCTTATGAAGTTTGCTAGGTTGATTCCCTTTCCTTCCTTTCAACGATTTCCCACATTCTGTAACTGTTTCTCCCAAAGCCTTCTTATCCCCTTTATCCAACTCCGTGGCCTTGTTTACAGATGAATTTACTATCTTGCCACTTTCTGAAGATTCAAGAATCTCTTCAGTCTTTAAAGAGCACAAACATTTTGCCTCCGAACATTTAATACATTGAACAAATTCAGCCATATTTAGGTCAGATTGTTTCCCCAGTTTACCTTTAGTGTACTCATTTTTAGATATTTTATCATTTGTCCTTTTATTTTCCTCTGGTAACTTCACCAAGTTCTTACGAGTTTCCTTGCACTTTTCTTGCACACCCATTTTCATGGTTTCATTTTTCTTACTTTTCAAAGAACCTAGAGGTTTTTTCCATTGATTATCACCAGTGTTGAGGCTCGTCTTGCATCTCGCCTTCTTATGAAGATCAGAGAGAGAGCTGAAAACATTTGCCTGAAAAATTTAATTAATATGTTAGCCATAAAAATAGTTTATGTGAAAAGAAGGAAATAAGTTTCATAGTAGTAGTGGTAATTACAGAGTAATTTGACAACATACTTTAGATCAGTTGGTGCTTAAACCAATGAAAAAATACATAATACAATACGAGAGATAAAATTAAAAAAAAAAAAAAAAAGTAATGAACATAAGCAGAACACATTTATTTCCATGAAAAGTTAAAATAACCAGGTTAAATTTTTTTTTTAATGTAACATGCTCTTTTAAGTGCAAAACCTAAGAGGGTTAGACCAGGAGATGCAGTGAAAAATGAATTCGAAATTCAGAATTGTCATTATAAATGCATTCAAACCACCCCATATAAATTCCCAGTACAGGTCTACCAGAAGCATAATAAAGATATCAAATTAATGAAACTGATATTATAGAGGTATGGAAGGTTGGAGCGCAGGGAGGGATAATATATAAAAAAAAAAAAAAAAAAAAAGCGACCTCTACCATTATAGAAAATGTTACGTGCATGAAGGGTAACTATAGAAGATCATTCTTATCCTATGCAGACTGAAAAAAGTGCGATTAAAAAAAAAAAAAAAAAAAAAAAAAATCAGCTATGCAGGCATTTCCTGGAATATCTCAGTCAGTCAGTCATTGACCTATTTTATGTTGTATTACCGTTAATAATAAACAAATTGAAAGGAATTTCCCAGCAAACATAAAATTGAATGTTTTAATTTTGGGTAGTGACATTTTTGAAGTGTCAGTAAGGGGTGATTCCTTGATTAGCAACTAATTCGTTTATTGACGGGATCTTTGGCCCCTAACTCCGTCGTTAAGTGAGAAGAGGCTGTAGAGAGTTTGCACTGAAGGAGGGGGTGGGGATATTGCAATTTGAAGAATATAAAATGTAACATCGGCATACCTCTAGCATCACAATGATGGAGTGAATGGTGAATTTTTTTTTTTTTTTCAGGTTGCCCTACCTCTGAGGGAGAAAAAAAAATGCAGCATGAATAATTTATGTAATCAGTTATTCAGATGGGAAATGCATTTGTTTTTTCCCAGTTTTCTGACAGTTGTCCTACTAGACAGATTGATTGGAGACATTTGCTATTAGGTCACACACTGATTCTGCACCATCTCTCAGCACCCATTAAGATATGATATCTGGCATCAGATTTTATGAAGCAATGTAATAAGTTAGCAAAATGAGATAAAATTAGCACAGTAAATATTTATCATTACATATTAATTAATTTCAAATTTTTTTTGACTTTTTAAAGATATTGGGAGACAATATTTTTTTGTTCTATCATGAAGCTTCCAAAATTTGCCATTTGGGCATGCATGCACTCAGATTCCTGAGGTAATTAATGGATAACTGGTTGACCTAAATATCTTTCATCTCCTGCTGAAGGTATAACATAAAATGTGGCAAGCTTCCATCTTCATGATATTCCAGACATTCTCAATAGGAATGAGGTCTACACTATACCCTGGCCACTGTAAAACCTCAATATTTTTCTCAGCAAGCCACTTGATTACTTTTTTGGTCTTCTGACATGGGGATGCTATAATGCATAAAGGTGGTGAAGCCTCCATTATAAACAGTATAAAGTGGTCCAGATTCATATTGCATATTTGATGCTATACTTCACCTGAATGTCTTCTGGGGGTATCTGCTAACTCTGAAATAATAATAGAGACTGCAGTATGTATCACCTCTCAGTGCACCTGCATATGGAAGTGGGATAAGTTGTCCTACTGGATTGCTCTTCCCCAAAGTACCCAGGATTTGGAGCTGTATTAAGTGATGTGTAATTTTGTGCCAAAAGGATAAATATGAATTATTCCAAGATGAAGAGCAAGAAAAAACCTGTATACTGGCTTGGAGACAAGAAAAAATCAGCACACAAAATTTGTCACCATATTGGATGAGTAAAATGCAGCATATTGGTGTTACTTGATGTTCCCCATGGCCTCTCATCAATGTTCCCGCTACAAAACCTCATACTGGATGACCAAGGAGGACATCTAAAAACAGATAACATTCTATGCAGAGAACCTCATGGACATCCCCATATGACTGCATCACAGCTCAAAGAAATAGATCCTGAATGCCACAATTCATTGCATCCATCACCTACAGACCTACCTCTGCCTTTCAAGTCGTCATGCTGCAAGGAAAGCCCTACTCACACCCCATATGAAGTAGTGCCTGCAGTCTGCCAGGAAATATGCACACTGGGGTGTTGACGACTGGAAAGTCTTGTGGTAAGATGAATCCATCTTTCAGTCCATTCAAGGTCATCAAAGCAGGGTGAGGCACCCCTCCTCCATCAGCAGGTATGACCATGCACGCACAGTGAGCATCGTAAAGCACCCACAATCCGTCATGGTTTGGGGTTACTTTAGTGGTTTACTTTGTTATGGGGGTTTGTACTTCCTTCCCCAAAATGTTACAGTAATGCCAACCACTATATCACTCTTCTCAAGGACCACCTGCTGAATATTTAAAAATTCACAACTGCCCCACCTTCATGAATGATAGCACCCCCTGTCAAGGCCAAAAATAAGTAACCAAGTGGCTTGCTGAGAAAATTATTGTTTTTTACAGAGGCCAGGGAATAGTTCAGGCCTCATTCCTATTGAGAATGTCTGGAATATCATGAAAAAGATGGAATCTTGCCACATTTCATCCATGTCATACCTGTAACAGCAGATCAAGGACACTTGGGTCAACCAGTTATCCATTAATTACTTCAGAAACCTGAGGGCCTTCAAGAATCTGTAGCCTTGATAACCATTTGAAACCCAAATGGCTTCAAATGGTTATCAAGGCCACAGGGAAAAAATATAAATGCACTTAAGTATGAAGTATTAGAGGTTTTGTTCTGTATTGTTTATATTGCTGCCTTTTAACAGTTTTTATAATAATAAAATTGAGGTCTTTTTTTTTTGTGGGCACTGTACTATAATGTTTCTTTAAATATATTTAGCTTGATTCCAGACATAGTATTGATAAGAAGCACTATACAATGTCAATATATTTATCAACCCTTTAGCAATAAATACTAATAAGAGCTTACTTTCCATTAGCCCTTTCACTGTCAAGACCCCTGCTCACAAACTTGTTCTCCGTGCCAAAGAATTTAAAAAAAAAAAAAAAAAATTACAAAATTATGCTCTCGCGAAGTTAGTGGTCTCGGTGATATTTACGCATCAGTGATTTTGACCAATTTGAGCCCTATTTTGGGCTAATTCTTTGTTCCAATCGACTATATTCATAGCTATTTCACTAGCACTCCTTTTGCCCTATTGATAAAGAAGCCACCCATTTACCTATTTCAACTACCCAATAGTGATCAGAAATTGGTAATTTGGCCAATTTTGTAAAAAAATGCAAGAAAAAAGGCCAATTTCAATATAGGATCCAGAACAAACAAACATTCCTAGCACTAAAATAACATTTTCTCTGTTCATTAGTCACGTCTCCAGGCCCCTTTTATATTACACTTGCTTTACATTTTGAATTTTCATTCACACAAAAAGTAGATGATTTACTGTTATGCAGACTACTGCATTATTGTAAAAATGCTATAAATAATATCAATTCATTTGTGAAAGCATATTAGACCCACTAACTGACATGCATTGGACATCGTCAAAAAATTGAACATTTCCGCTACACTTGAGCTCACTTTCACGCTACTCTCAGTTTGTACACCATTCAAAATCATTTCTATTTGTATAATATATCTCCCATTCTATCAAATGAGACCAAGAAACGGGGAATATAGCCATAAATACCATACAAAAATACATTGCAAAGTTGCCGTTTTAAACCAAAAATACGGTTGCAGTTCTTTTCTCGTTATGCGCTGCATGCTGCAAATACTTTTTATACTGCACACACTGACCACTAAGACCCATTCTCTCATGTAGGTCTACCAGCATTCTCCTGCAAGATTGGAAGCTGCTAGAATTTTGGCGTAGTATTACGGGACCGACACGGGCTTGGAAGCTGTAATATTATAAGAAGATAAGAAAGACGGGACACTGCAACAGGCCTACTGACCCATGCAGAGCAGGTCCATGACCCCCCCCCCTGGATTAGCCCTATGACCCACCCAGTCTGGTCACCTCCACTCAAGGAAGGAGCATGGCACCAGACCCAGCAGCACAAGCTAGTCAGGTCCAACTCACACCCACCCACACCCACTCATGTATTCATCTAACCTATTTTTAAAACTACACAATGCTTTAGCCTCAATAACTGTACTCGGGAGTTTGTTCCACTCATCCACGACTCGATTACCAAACCAGTGCTTTCCTATATCCTTCTTGAATCTGAATTTTTCCAACTTTAAACCATTGCTGCGAGTCCTGTCTTGGCTGGAAATTTTCAGCACGCCATTTACATCCCCTTTATTTATTCCCGTTTTCCATTTATACACCTCGATCATATCCCCCCTAATTCTACGCCTTTCAAGAGAGTGCAGATTCAGGGCCCTCAGTCTATCCTCATAGGGAAGATTTCTGATACATGGGATCATCTATGTCATCCTCCTCTGTACGTTTTCCAGAGCATTTACATCCATAGTCTAAATGACAGCAAAATGACAGCAAGAGAGTTAATACTCACCCACGAGAACTTGCCAATATGCAGCTCCTTGTAAATGTTCATAGTAGTCTCTAAACTTTTGCTGAATATAAAGATGACATTGATAGAGGGTTGATGAGAATTTGGAAACTTTTTTAGTCCCAGTTGCTGTAGCTCACCACAATCAGGTGCTAGAACAACCTCTACCAGCAGTCCTGGGTTGATCAACTCTGATGTCAATATACAAGGCTGAAAATGAAATTAAAATAATTCTATTTGAGTAACTGAATAAAAATTAATGGGTACCTTGATGAAATTATGACAATACACTATATATACTATATTACACTATATATACTATATTACACTATATATACTATATTACACTATATATACTATATTACACTATATATACTATATTACACTATATATACTATATTACACTATATATACTATATTACACTATTTATACTATATTACACTATTTATACTATAATCCCAGCAATTTGTTATCAAAAGACAAACACAGTGGAACCTCTGTTTTCGTATGCCCCAGTTTTTGTAAGATTTGGGTTTCGACAACTTTTTTTTGTTAAAATTTTGTCTCAATTTTCGTGCATCCGCTCGGTTTTCATAGAGTTGAAAATGGTCTGTACCAAACGCGTCCGCATGACTCGGCCACTCAAAGCACCCCATGCATTCGTGACTCAGTCTGCCTTTGTTTCTCGTTGAGTGAGCATCACCCTGAGCGTTCATTCGAAACATTTCGTAATAATCCATTGTTTTTTGTGCTTGTTTATCAAGTGCGACTGCTAAATAAGCCACCATGGGGCCAAAGAAAGTTCCGAGTGCCAGCCCTTTGGGAATGTCCATGGGGTTGGATACGAGTGGCCAGGATGTGGAAGAGCTGGTGGACGACAACAGGGAAGAGCTTACCACTGAAAAGCTGCAAGACCTTCAACTGCAAACAGCAAAGGACTGCAGCTGAGGAAATTGCTTCAGAGAAAGAGAAAGGGGAGAACATGCCTTCTTCAGTAATTAAGGACGTGTGTGCAAAGTGGAGCGAGTTGCAAAGTTTTGTGGTGAAATATCACCCTAACAAAGCTGCTGCAAGCCGTGTCTGCAACATGTTCACTGACAATGCCTCGTCCCATTTTAGGCAAACCTTAAAGAGATACCAGATTATTATTATAATAAAAAAGAAGCGCTAAACCACAAGGACTATACAGCGCTGCAGGGCAGGAAGGAAGCGAGGGCATCAGGTGGCAAAAGGGAGGTGGATGAGTAATAGGTTACGGATAACAGCGGGGCAGTGGATGGTGAAAGGGTAAAGGGCAGCAAGAGACTGAGCTAGAAAGGGCTGAGGGGAGTGCGAAAGGTATCATCATCAGAGTTTGTAGAGTAAATCAGTCGTTGTCAAGAAGTCAATGAGAGAGTCAGGATTAACCCTTTCAGGGTACAAGGCCCAAATCTGGAGTCACGCACCAGTGTCCAAGAATTTAAAAAAAAAAAAATTTGTTATTTTTTCTTAGGAAATCGTAGAGAATCTTTTTGTGAAGGTAATAAAACAAAAAGTACGAAATTTGGTGGAAATTTGACGAAATTATGCTCTCGCGAATTTTGATGTGTCAGCGATATTTACGAATCGGCGATTTTGCCGACTTTGACTCCTATTTTAGGCCAATTACATTATTCCAATCAACCAAATTCTTAGCTATTTCACTAGTATTACTTCTATTCTATCGATTGAGCACAAGAAATCACCAAGTCAACTGTTTCAACTACAAAATAAAGTGATCGGAAATTGTTAATTTGGCCAATTTAACACAAAGTTCAAAATATTCCAATTTCAAAATAGGGTCCAGAATAAACAATGTAGGCGTTCCTGGCACTAAACTAACATTTCCTCTGTTCATTAGTTATGTTTTGAGGCTTTATCAATAAATTTCATTTTGATTTTTTATTCACATAATGAATTTTTATTCACACCTAAAAATAGAAGATTTACTGTTATGCAATACTGAAATAATTGTATAAATATCATCACCATATCTGTGAATGTATATTAGACCCACCAGCTGGCGTGTATTAGACGTGTGAGGTCGTTTGTATACTCTTGAATATCGGCAAAAATTTAACATTTCCGCTATTTTGAGCTCAGTTTCAAGCCATTTCCAGTGCTAAAACCAATCAAAATCATCTCTATTTCTGTAATATGTCTTCCATTCTATCAAATGAGACCAAGAAATCGCAAATACAACTATAAAAAACATACGAAAAAACACTGCAAAGTTGCTGTTTTAATCGAAAAATCATGATTTCAGTTTTTTTCTCTCATTATACACAGTGTGCTGCAGGATCTCTTTTATGTGGTGCACACATACCACATAGATGTATTCTCTCATATCTAGGCCCAAATGTACCACTCACAGTTTATCAGAGTGAGCTGAGCTCATGGCGTAGATCTACGGTTTGGACACTCACCGTAAAGCCGTAGATCTACGGGACGGACCCTGAAAGGGTTAAAGGAGGGTCCATCAGCAAGAAGGGAAGGAAAGAGAGAGTAGTAGAACGAAGACGGCGTTGGAGGTAAATTCTGCGTGCTCGTTGATAGAGAGGGCAGTCTAACAGAATGTGGCTAATCAATACTGGAACTTGACACTGCTCACAGAGAGGAACAGGGTGCCTCTCCATCAGATACCTGTGAGTAAGACGAGTGTGGCCAATGCGAAGGCGGGAGAGAGTGGTCTCCCAACCACGGCACTGTTGACAAGAAGACGGCCAGTAACCTATGCTCGGTTTAATAGAATGAAGTTTGTTACCAAGCAGAGTTGACCAATGTTGTTGCCAATGGGTGTGAAGGTGGGTAGCTATTGCAGCAAAATAGTCCAGAAATGGAACACCTCGATAGGAAATTGGTAGGTCATGTACTGCTGACCGCGCAGCAGTGTCTGCCCTGTACGTCGACATGACCAGGGACCCAACAAAAAATAATATCTTTATGCTTGGTAGAGATACGGCGTAGCCAAAGTTCGATACGGAGAACTAGGGGGCGAGATGTATCACATTTTCGTATAGCCTGTATAGCACTAAGGGAGTCGGAGACTACCACAAATGATGACACAGGCATAGATGCGATACGAATAAGTGCTGCAAGGATGGCATACAATTCAGCAGTAAAAATGCTAGCCGAAGATAGTAATTGCCCCCGCACGACGCTGTCCGGAAACACTGCTGCGAATCCGACGCCGTCTGAAGACTTAGAGCCATCTGTGTACACAGTGATGGCATGAGAATTGGAGTGGAAGTGATCAAGAAAAAGAGAGCGGGAAGCCACCGTAAACAGTTGAGCTTTCGAGCAAGGGAGTGAGAAAGAACAGACCCGAACAGCTGGAACTTCCCAGGGGGGTAGGGAAAAGTGAGATGCTACATGAACATATAAAGGTGGTAACTGAAGGGAAGACAAGAGCGAATGTAGGCGAAGAGAAAAGGGACGGAGCAAACAGGGGCGGCGAACGAATAAAGAATGTCTACTAATATTGGTGACCATTCTATAAATGGAAGGATTGTGGAGATCGTGAGAGCGTACATAGTAGCGAAGGCAATGGGCATCACGGCGATCAGACAAGGATGGAACATTCGCTTCTACGTAGAGGCTCTCAACAGGGGAAGAGCGAAAAGCACCAAGGCACAAACGTAATCCTTGGTGATGGATGGGGTTACGGCTAGAGAGAGTAGCAGGAGAGGCCGCTGAATAAATCTGGTCACCATAATCGAGTTTCAACAAAATGAGGGCTGAATGTAGGCGAAGCAGAGTTCAACAATCAGCTCCCCAGGAAAGATGAGCAAGGGTTTTAAGAAGGGTTAGCCGGCTGTGACAAGTTACCTTTAGAGAGGTAATGTGAGGTTTCCAGGATAACCTACAGTCAAAGAGAAGGCCTAGAAACCTGACTATCACGTTCAGGGATACGGGAGCCATAGAGATACAAAGGATGATCGGAGATGACAGAGCATCTAGTGAAAGTAATTTGGTGAGCTTTGGTACTGGAAAATTTAAACCCATGCGTGGTGGCCCAAGTGGAAACACGGTCGACCGCATGCTGGAGAGAAACTGCAATGAGATGACAGTCAGCGCCTGCACAAGCAATAGCGAAGTCATCAACATAGTGATGACCAAATATTGGGTGGAAGAACAGAGGTCAAATCATTTATAGAAAGAAAGAAAAAGTGTTGTGATTAGAACACATCCCTGAGGGACACCTTCAGCTTAGACGAAATCCGGGGAAAGCACATTATTGACTTGAACACGGAAATGTCTGTCAGTTAAAAAGTTCTTAAGAAAGGATGGTAGATTGCCTTGGAGGCCTAAGGAGTGAGCCTGGGCCAAAGTATTATACCTCCAAGTTGTGTCATATGCCTTCTCAAGGTCAAAAAATATGGCAATAACTGAGTGATTATTCGCAAAGGCATTACGAACATATGTATCCAAGTGTAGTAAGGGGTCTATGGTAGAACAGCCCTTATGAAAGCCATATTGACTAGCGGAGAGACTGTTGTGTGTCTCTAAATACCACATTAAACGTCAATTTATGAGACGTTCCATCACTTTGCAAACTGCACTAGTAAGAGCGATGGGACGATAGTGGGAGGCATCATGTCCTGTAGTACCCGGTTTGCGAAAAGGGAGAACAATGGCAGATTTCCACAGCTGGGGAAGAACTCCTTGTGCCCAAATAAGATTGAAGAGGTGTAAGAGAACTACAAGGGCTGAGTGATGTAAATGTTGTAACATACGAATGTGAATGCCGTCAGGTCCAGCTGCCGATGATCGGCAAGCTGAGAGCGTTGCCTCCAGTTCTTGAAGTTACACTTCACATTATACTGTTCTTCTCCGAGAGAAGAAAAGTCCAAGGGTGCTAACTCTCTAGCAGACTTTGAGGAAAGAAACAAGGGGCATAGATGGAGCCCCCGGGAAATACAGACCAGATGTGTGCCAAGTTCAATGGCAACGTCGAGAGGGTTTGCTACATCAACACCAGCGATCCGTAGAACAGGAGCCGGGTCAGGAGAGTATTTACCACTCAATTTCCTCACTTTTTTTCCAGACTGCACTCATAGAAGATGCAGAGGTGATGGTGGAAACATAGTCTCGCCAGCAAGTGCATTTAGCTTCACGGATGACACGGCGAGCGATCGCACGCTTCTGCTTAAAATCAAGAAGTCTTTCAGCGGTTCTATTGTACCGGTACCTGCCCCATGCAGCACGTTTCAAACGTACTGCACGAGCACAAGCAGGAGACCACCAAGGCATGCACTCCTGAGAATGCCTGCCTGAGGTTTGGGGTATAGAATGAGAAGGTGCGGTATAAACTGACGTTGAGAAGAGGTGTAGGAGCTCATCAATGGAGGATGAAGAAGGAACCTCACTAAAAGCAGTGAGTTGCGAGTAAAGGTCCCAGTTTGCCAGATCAAATTGCCAGCGAGGGCTACGGAAAGGCGGTGAATAGGAAGGTGAAATAAGAATGATTGGAAAATGATCGCTGTCACGTAAGTCCGGTAGAACAGACCAGGTGAAGTGTTGCAACCCCTGAATGGGTTACAATGATTATTATGTATATATGTAATGTATATTATCTTTTCATATAATTTTATATTGCTTATATTTGCGATAATAGCTAAATCGTAAATATTTTTTTTTTTTTTTATTATCACACCGGCCGATTCCCACAAAGGCAGGGTGGCCCGAAAAAGAAAAACTTTCACCATCATTCACTCCATCACTGTCTTGCCAGAAGGGTGCTTTACACTACAGTTTTTAAACTGCAACATTAACACCCCTCCTTCAGAGTGCAGGCACTGTACTTCCCATCTCCAGGACTCAAGTCCGGCCTGCCGGTTTCCCTGAATCCCTTCATAAATGTTACTTTGCTCACACTCCAACAGCACGTCAAGTATTAAAAACCATTTGTCTCCATTCACTCCTATCAAACACGCTCACGCATGCCTGCTGGAAGTCCAAGCCCCTCGCACACAAAACCTCCTTTACCCCCTCCCTCCAACCCTTCCTAGGCCGACCCCTACCCCGCCTTCCTTCCACTACAGACTGATACACTCTTGAAGTCATTCTGTTTCGCTCCATTCTCTCTACATGTCCGAACCACCTCAACAACCCTTCCTCAGCCCTCTGGACAACAGTTTTGGTAATCCCGCACCTCCTCCTAACTTCCAAACTACGAATTCTCTGCATTATATTCACACCACACATTGCCCTCAGACATGACATCTCCACTGCCTCCAGCCTTCTCCTCGCTGCAACATTCATCACCCACGCTTCACACCCATATAAGAGCGTTGGTAAAACTATACTCTCATACATTCCCCTCTTTGCCTCCAAGGACAAAGTTCTTTGTCTCCACAGACTCCTAAGTGCACCACTCACTCTTTTTCCCTCATCAATTCTATGATTCACCTCATCTTTCATAGACCCATCCGCTGACACGTCCACTCCCAAATATCTGAATACGTTCACCTCCTCCATACTCTCTCCCTCCAATCTGATATTCAATCTTTCATCACCTAATCTTTTTGTTATCCTCATAACCTTACTCTTTCCTGTATTCACCTTTAATTTTCTTCTTTTGCACACCCTACCAAATTCATCCACCAATCTCTGCAACTTCTCTTCAGAATCTCCCAAGAGCACAGTGTCATCAGCAAAGAGCAACTGTGACAACTCCCACTTTGTGTGTGATTCTTTATCTTTTAACTCCACGCCTCTTGCCAAGACCCTCGCATTTACTTCTCTTACAACCCCATCTATAAATATATTAAACAACCACGGTGACATCACACATCCTTGTCTAAGGCCTACTTTTACTGGGAAAAAATTTCCTTCTTTCCTACATACTCTAACTTGAGCCTCACTATCCTCGTAAAAACTCTTCACTGCTTTCAGTAACCTACCTCCTACACCATACACTTGCAACATCTGCCACATTGCCCCCCTATCCACCCTGTCATACGCCTTTTCCAAATCCATAAATGCCACAAAGACCTCTTTAGCCTTATCTAAATACTGTTCACTTATATGTTTCACTGTAAATGTATGACTTTATATTATTATTTGACTGTTATATTGTTATTTAGCTTATGTTGTTAGGATGTATATAAAATGTGCTCAGTTAGGCTTGATTGTCAAACTACTGTAATTATCGCTTGTCGCTCGTTATACTGCCGGCTTCTGAGCTGCAGTTGTCCACGTAGCTATCACGTGATCGAGGGGGGGGTGTCCTCACCTCTCGTGAAATTGTCAGTCTGCTAGAGACTCGCTTGCTAGTTGGACATTGTCTGTCTGAGTCTGCTGGAGACTCGCTTGGTGGTTGGACAGATTGTCTGTCTCATTATTCTACTTAGTTCTGTAGAACTCTGTTCTCAGAACATTGTATAGACTTAGTGATTTTCGACGTTATACTGAGGTTGTGTGTCACATAGACACTCTGAGTATCTCAGGTCCTTAGCTATAGCTTCTGACCTAATTTTGTACTGGTTCTTGTGTATTGTCACAGTCACAGTTTTTCCTATGCTGAACGTAGATTCAGTATTTTGGGAGTTTTGTAACTTTAGTGGAGGATCTGCAGATGGTCCCTACTTAGTGTCGTTATATTATCTCCTTGTTCCTGATTCTGTGTCGCAGTCGCTTGATATTGCATTGCTATTGGGCTTAGCATTCTTTGTTGTTCAAGCAGACTGTTCGGTTGCCAGTCGGTCAAGAAGTTAGTTTATTTGAGGACTTTGTCAGTCACTTGTTTAAGTCTTATTCGAATCTTGAGACATAGCTAACTACTTAAGAGCACTTACACGCATACACACTTACTTGTACATATTTGTAATATCTTATTAAATGTTAATGTACCTGACGGTACTTAAGAATTATAAATGTGAGATGTGCTTTCAGCACAATAATATTGAACTCGAGAGATTGATTTTATTTTGATTGCTGTAATTAATTTAATTTGATAATATACCTCTAGACAACTTATTACTTAATAAATTTATTAAATTTTAATTTCTCTAGTTAGTAGCCTACCAGTTGTAATCCTAAAGCACTATTGAACCATACTGAAATTTAATGGATAATTGGACAAGGATACTGACTACTTGTTACGAAAACCCAGTAACAGGCTGGATGCTAGAAGGGCAGTCCTTTCTAGTATTCACTGGAGATCTCTAAGCTTTTAGAATCGCGTTTTTTGTAACAAATGGGGGCCTGTCCGGGATGCTCTTGATCCAAGGTGTTGGAGAAACTGTCCGGGAGCTCTTGATCCAAGGTGTTGGAGAAATTGTCCAGTTTGACATACTAGTGAATCTATGATCAAACACTTTGAGTACTTTCCTAATCTGAAGACTTTGAGTTTAGTCTTGTACAACATACCAGGTGGATGTATGTACCTGACTGAGTCTCTTGATCCAAGGAGATGGAAATACTGTTTATGAGTTCTAGCTCTAAGACAACCAACACTAAAATTCCTATTAGGATTATAGTTTCCCATGATCACTCTCTCGTAGTACAATTATTTTCGTGATGTATGCTAAAGTGAAACAGTTAATTGATACTCTGACTTTGTCTGAGTTAAGTACATTAAAACTTCAGACGTGTTGGCAAGTAGCCAAGTATCTCGGTGTGACGTATAACAGGAATTACACCGCAGAAACTGTCAGAGCATTAATTAACCCTTTGAGGGTCGACAGGCCCTCTCCGAAACTCGTTCTCAGGGTCGGCCAAATTTAAAAAAAAAAAAAAATTATTTTCTCTTATGAAAAGATAGAGAATCTTTTCCCGATCATAAAGACACCAAAAGTTTGAAATTTGATAGAAAACTTATGGAATTATGCTCTCGCAAAGTTAGCGGTCTCGGCGATGTTTACGCATCGGCGATTTTGCCCACTTTGAGCCCCATTTTCGGCCAATTTCACTGTACTAGTCGACAAAAAACATGAATATTTCGCTAGAACTCCATTTTTTCTATCGAATGGGTGCAAGAAACCACCCATTTATGAAATTCAACTATCCAGTACAGTGGTCAGAATTTAGCAATTTTGCCAATTTCACACAAATTTCAAAAGATGCCAATTTCCGAATAGGGTCCAGAATAAACAAGAAAGACATTCCTGGCACTAAAATGACATTTCCTCTAGTCATTAGTCACGTCTCAAGGCCCCTCTTATATTCTTTTGCTTTCCACTTTGAATTTTTATTTTCACAAAAAATATAAGATTTACTGTTATGCAGACTACTGCATTAGTGTAAAAAATGGTATAAATATTATTGGTGCACTTGTGAAAGAATATTAGACTCACCAGTTGACGTGTATTGCACCATTGGCACGATTTGTTTACTTTTGAAGTTTGGTAAAAATCGAACATTTCTGCTACTTTGAGCTCAATTTCAAGGCACCTTTCATTGTAAAACCAGTCAAAATCATCTCAATTTCTGTAATATATCTTCCATTCTATAAAATGAGACCAAGAAAACTAGAATACAACAATAAATACCATACGAAAATACACTGCAAAGTCGCTGATTTATTAAAAAAAAATGGTCAAAGTTTTTTTTTTCTCATTATGCACTGTGTGCTGCAGGATTTTTTTTAGACTGTGCACACTGACCACATAGACCCATTCTTTCATATGAAGGCCTACCAGCTTTCTCCCACTAGATTTGAGGCCGCTAGAATTTATGAGTACTAGTACGTCAAAAACCCCTACGCGTAAGACGTACTAGTACGACCAAAACCCTCAAAGGGTTAAAGATATATTGTTTCCTGCTCATACAGAGATGTCTGATTATGATTCAGATTCAGAAAGCCTAGTGTCACAATTAGGAAGTATGACTATTTGGTGAAGATGAAAGAGCAACTAGAGCAGAAGTGAGCCTAGTGTCTGAGCCTAGTGTAGCTCAGTTCTCGCTCACGCCTTCCCTCACTGACACTATAGTACAGAGTGTAGCTAGTATGACACAGCCTAATACTAGTACAGTGTATACTACACCTGTATCTACTTATCCTAGACCAGATCTAGACACTCTAGAGACGGCTGGACCAAGTGTCCGACCTAAGGACCGTCCAGACCACGTTAATTTCCCTACTCCTCCATTACCTACTGTTCCTATCTCTCAGGAACAGTTTGAGAGGTTGGAACGCCTCATTATGTTGCAGACTGCACAAATTGAGGCACAGAGGAGATTGAACGAAGAAGATTTCCAGAGAGAAAATGTTCGTCTGTTAAGACAACAGACTGATAGATCACAGGACACATTTAATGTGCAGAAAGCTGCATCCATGGTTCCTAAGTTTTTTGAAAGTGACTTAGACACATATTTTGATGTGTTTGAGAACCAGGCTCGTGCTATGAACTGGCCACGTAAGCACTGGGCAACATTGCTTCATACTGCATTGACAGGAAGAGCTCAAACTTGTACGGCTGCTTTGCCATTTGCCAAGTACATTAGTTATGACGCTGTCAAACAAACAATTCTAGAGACGTATAACTTGTTACCTGTAAGTTATCAAAGAGCATTTCGTACGTTACAACGACGACAAGATCAAACTTGTGTAGAGTTTGCTCGTGAGAAAAAAGTTGCATTTCAGAGGTGGTGTAGAGCTGCTAAATGCACCAACTACGACAGCCTTGTTCAGTTGTTACTACACGAAGAGTTTAACAACTGTATGTCTGCTGACATACAAGAATATCTGATCGATCATACTACCTCAGATATTCTGGAAACTGCAGCATTAGCAGACAATTATGAGATTTCTCACAAACTTGTACGTACTAAAACACAGAGAAACAAGGTAACTAAAGATTGTCCTAGAAGTTGGCTACCTAAATCAGCTGCTTATTGCCGGCCTGATGTACCTGCTGCTGTAACTTCTCGTACCTTTACCAGGAAAACTCACAATCCTGAATCTGTCTCTGTGGCTAGACAGAAATCTGGTATCGAGAAGAAGAAAGTTAAATGTACCTATTGTAACAGAAAAGGACATGCTAGAGAGTATTGCTATAAATTAGAAAGAGATACGAGAAACAGTCGTGCGGCTGGCGCCCCCACTCAAGTCGTATCCTCTTCCGAGCAACAAAGACACCGAAAGCCTAGCAATACCTCTGATCCTACTGTTTTAGATAATGTTACTCAGGATAGATGACTAGCGTCAGAAAGTGCATCTGACGAAAAGATTCGTTCAGCGATGAGTCCTTACTTTTCGAGAGATAAAATAGGATTTGACGAATCACATCTAACTGAGATAATTTCTTTCAGAGACACTGGCAGTTATCTCACGTTATTAAGAGAAGATGTACTGCCCATAACTGACGATACCTATTGTAAGATAGATGTACTGCCCATAACTGACGATACCTATTGCAAGATAGATGTATTGTTAGAAGCCTATGGAGGGGCTGTTATAAAAGTGCCTCTGCACAAAGTTTATATTGAAACAAGCTATTATACTGGTTATATTTCAGTGGGTATATCCAGTGGTGTATTTCCCATCAGGTCAGTGGACTTGTTGATAGGGAACGATATCCTTCATGCTGGTATATGTAAGGAACCACTTGTGATTGATAATAACACTGATGATAATTATGCCATTGAAGCTTGTAGAGAGAAACCTATTTTATTTCCTCTCAGCGCAATTACTAGAGCTATGTCAAAGATTCAACAACCATCCTTGTCTCCTGTTGAGTTAGTGGATGACAATGATTTGGGCTTGAATATGTTGTTTAGTGACGCTCTGCGCCCAGGATCATTAACACTGACTCCCCCCGGTCATCAACCTAGTCAGGACACAACTGACGTTAAATTTCTAACTCATGATGATTTAATCAAGGATCAGTTTGTTGATCAGTCACTGGAAAGACTGAGAGATATAGCAGTTACTGAGAGTGAAGCAAAGGATCTCGATAATTGTTACTATTATAGTAACGGTGTACTGATGGAGAAAAACACATGTAAGTTGTCAGCTGATAGTGTTTCCAACACAGTCAAGCATTCCGTAGTGTTACCAGTTACATTTCGTGAACAAGCCATTGATTTTGCTCACAATAGTCCCATAGGAGGACATTTGGGTGTCAAGAAGACACTCGGTAAACTGGCAAAACATTTTACTTGGCCAAAGATGAAGGAAACAGTAGCTGATCATGTGCGACGTTGCCACGTGTGTCAAGTGACAGGCAAGCCAGCGCACACACCTCCACCTGCGCCTCTCATTCCTATCACCGTGCATGGTGAACCATTCTCACGTCTTATTATTGATTGTGTTGGTCCTTTGTCTAGAACCAAACTAGGAAACCAATACTTATTTACTATTATGGACGCTGCAACACGCTATCCCGAAGCTATTCCTATGAGAAAAATTAATGCTCGTGCTATTGTGAGAGCGTTGATGAAATTTTTCTCCCAGGTTGGATTGCCACGAGAGATACAATCAGATCAGGGATCTAATTTCACTTCTAAGATCTTTCGAGAAGCATTATCCCACCTAGGAATAAAGTCTGTACTTTCAACCAGTTATCATCCACAGTCACAAGGGGCTCTAGAGAGATTTCATCAGACACTGAAGTCCATGATGAGAGCTTATTGTGAACATTTTTCTAGAGACTGGGATGAGGGTATACCTTTTCTTCTGTTCGCTATGAGAGAAAGTGAGCAAGAAAGTCTCGGATTTAGTCCGTTTGAATTAATATTCGGACACCAAGTGCGTGGTCCTCTTGCAGTGTTGAAAGACGTGTGGACAGGAAAATCAAATCCATCATTGAGTACTTCACCTTCATTAATGCAGCAACATTTGACAGCCGCTAGAGAGCTAGCTTTGAAAAACCTAGTTTCAGCCCAAGCTAGAATGAAGCAGCATTATGACAAGCGTGCTGTCTCTCGTTTTTTTAAAGCAGGAGATAAGGTGATGGCTCGGAAATTAGTACCAGGTCATGCTCTACAAGCCAGGTATGATGGTCCCCTGGAAGTAGTGAAAAAGCTTAGCGACGTAAATTATTTGGTACGTACGCCTGGGAAAAAGAAATCTAATCATGTGTACCATGTTAACCAGCTTAAGGCATACTACGCTAGTCCTCTACCTACTACTTCTATTCTTCCTAGGACAGAGGAAGAAAACGTCAGTCTACCTGACATCTCTAGAGGTATAGAGGTGCGTTTAGAAAATTCTGTGACTCTACAGTCACTAGACGATTTTCTTAGTAACCTTGGGATTGATAAAGCTGGTGATGTTAAAAACATGATTTTGCATTTCCCTGAATTGTTCGGTGATGTTCCTAAACGTTGTACTCTGGGTGTACATGACGTTGATGTACAGGGAGCATCACCCATTAAGCAATCACCATATAGGATGAGTCCAACGAAGCATAAAGCATTGAAAGAAGAGGTTGATTTTCTGTTATCTCACGGACTTATTGAGCGCAGTAAAAGTCCATGGGCATCTCCCTGTATTTTAGTGCCTAAACCTGACGGTAGTTTCAGGATGTGCACTGATTACAGGAAAGTGAACTCTGTCACCTTGCCTGATGGTTATCCTCTACCTCGCATTGACGACCTTATTGACCGTGTGTCAGGAGCCCAGTTTGTCAGCCGTTTAGATCTCTTACGAGGCTATTATCAAGTCCCGCTTACTGAACGTGCTCAAGAAATATCTGCTTTTACTGTTCAAGATGGATTGTTTAACTACCTCGTCACCCCCTTCGGCCTATGTAACGCGGCTTCTTCATTCCAGCGTATAATGAACGAGTTGACCCACAACTTAGAAGGAGTAGAAGCCTACCTTGACGACTTAGTGGTGTACAGTGACGAGTGGGAACAGCACTTGACGCGTCTCAGAGCATTGTTTGAGAGACTGGCGCACTACAACTTCACTGTTAACTTAGCTAAATGTAGTTTTGGTCAAGCCAAGATTACCTATCTAGGCTTTTGTATCGGCCAAGGTGAGGTTGCTCCTATTGAGACTAAGGTTCGTGCAATTTCTGAATTTCCAGTGCCACAGGATAGGAAAGGAGTACAGAGATTCCTGGGTATGGCAGGATATTATCGCAGGTTCTGTCCAAACTTTTCTCAGATTGCAGCTCCTCTTACCGAGCTTACTAGCAGCAAAGTTCAGTTCACCTGGACTAGAGATTGTTCAGACTCGTTCAAAAGGTTGAAGCGCTTGCTATCCTCTGCTCCTGTGTTGAAGAGTCCTAATTTCAATCTTCCCTTCTTTTTACATATAGATGCGAGTGGCTATGCAGTGGGTGCTGTGCTGCTCCAACAGTCAACATCCACTGACATTCTCCATCCTATATGTTACTATTCATCTAAGCTTAAACGACACCAGAAAAATTATGCCACTATTGAGAAAGAGGCTCTAGCTCTTGTGGTGTCATTGGAACATTTTGACGTGTATTTGGGCACTTCCCCATTTAAAATTAACGTTTTTTCAGACCACAATCCACTCACTTATATTAATACCATGAAAAGTAAAAATGCTAGGATCATGAGGTGGGCTCTCAGAATCCAACCTTATTCTATTAGTATAAAACACATAAGTGGTCATTGTAATGTAATTGCTGACGCTCTGTCACGTCCTTAATAATTATCAATTACATTAACGTAATTTTATGCCCAAATACGTTTTGTTACTTGCTATGTCCAATT
The DNA here is from genome assembly GCF_038502225.1 of Cherax quadricarinatus. NCBI lineage: Eukaryota > Metazoa > Arthropoda > Malacostraca > Decapoda > Parastacidae > Cherax > Cherax quadricarinatus. Next base: position 5,898,957 of record NC_091299.1, read on the forward strand.
CAGTAAAGTAACTTAATTCCTCCAGCCCATATTAACTATATACACTCATGTCATGTCTAATTATTATATTTATATATTCACAGTAATGTTGTGTGAGGAGGAGACAAGCTGAGTGTTGAGTGAGTAGTGTGGTGCGGGTGATGTACTGCATGTACTGCGTGACGCAACACTGTCCTGCCGCAGACCCCTCCCCCTCACTACACACCTTAAGCTGTTTCATACTCAGATGTTCATACTGCCTCGCATTCCACAACCACTACTTAAGAGTGGAATGCAGTCTCCTCTACTATGATCGAGCCTCAACGTGCCCTCCTTGTCAGCGCTATCCTGTCTCTACACTGATGTATATAACCACGAGTATGCAGAAATACGATACTGTGTACTGCCCTAGTTAGGGGCATATCCTAGTGACGGACGCTGTGAAATTGTAGAAGTGCTTGGCACAAGAGACTCGGATTAATATTTTATTGACATGAGTAACCAGAAATAATGTGATAGACATTCATGCAACTCCCAGTGCGACCCTCTGTCGTGTTGGGGGGGTGTTGCAACCCCTGAATGGGTTACAATGATTATTATGTATATATGTAATGTATATTATCTTTTCATATAATTTTATATTGCTTATATTTGCGATAATAGCTAAATCGTAAATGTATGACTTTATATTATTATTTGACTGTTATATTGTTATTTAGCTTATGTTGTTAGGTAGTAGGTTGGTAGACAGCAACCACCCAGGGAAGTACTACCGTCCTGCCAGATGACTGTGAAACAAAAACCTGTAACTGTTTTGCATGATGGTAGGATTGCTGGTTTCTTTTTCTGTCTCATAAACACGCTAAGATAACAGGGATATCTTGCTACTCCTACTTACACTTTGGTCACACTTCACAGACACGCACATGCATATATATATATACATACATCTAGGTTTTTCTCCTTTTTCTAAATAGCTCTTGTTCTTTTTTATTTCTTCTATTGTCCATGGGGAAGTGGAAAAGAATCTTTCCTCCGTAAGCCATGCGTGTCGTATGAGGCGACTAAAATGCCGGGAGCAATGGGCTAGTAACCCCTTCTCCTGTATACAATTACTAAAAAAGAGAAGAAGAAAAACTTTATAAAACTGGGTTGCTTAAATGTGCGTGGATGTAGTGCGGATGACAAGAAACAGATGATTGCTGATGTTATGAATGAAAAGAAGTTGGATGTCCTGGCCCTAAGCGAAACAAAGCTGAAGGGGGTAGGAGAGTTTCAGTGGGGGGAAATAAATGGGATTAAATCTGGAGTATCTGAGAGAGTTAGAGCAAAGGAAGGGGTAGCAGTAATGTTAAATGATCAGTTATGGAAGGAGAAAAGAGAATATGAATGTGTAAATTCAAGAATTATGTGGATTAAAGTAAAGGTTGGATGCGAGAAGTGGGTCATAATAAGCGTGTATGCACCTGGAGAAGAGAGGAATGCAGAGGAGAGAGAGAGATTTTGGGAGATGTTAAGTGAATGTATAGGAGCCTTTGAACCAAGTGAGAGAGTAATTGTGGTAGGGGACTTGAATGCTAAAGTAGGAGAAACTTTTAGAGAGGGTGTGGTAGGTAAGTTTGGGGTGCCAGGTGTAAATGATAATGGGAGCCCTTTGATTGAACTTTGTATAGAAAGGGGTTTAGTTATAGGTAATACATATTTTAAGAAAAAGAGGATAAATAAGTATACACGATATGATGTAGGGCGAAATGACAGTAGTTTGTTGGATTATGTATTGGTAGATAAAAGACTGTTGAGTAGACTTCAGGATGTACATGTTTATAGAGGGGCCACAGATATATCAGATCACTTTCTAGTTGTAGCTACACAGAGTAAAAGGTAGATGGGATACAAGGAGAATAGAAGCATCAGGGAAGAGAGAGGTGAAGGTTTATAAACTAAAAGAGGAGGTAGTTAGGGTAAGATATAAACAGCTATTGGAGGATAGATGGGCTAATGAGAGCATAGGCAATGGGGTCGAAGAGGTATGGGGTAGGTTTAAAAATGTAGTGTTAGAGTGTTCAGCAGAAGTTTGTGGTTACAGGAAAGTGGGTGCAGGAGGGAAGAGGAGCGATTGGTGGAATGATGATGTAAAGAGAGTAGTAAGGGAGAAAAAGTTAGCATATGAGAAGTTTTTACAAAGTAGAAGTGATGCAAGGAGGGAAGAGTATATGGAGAAAAAGAGAGAAGTTAAGAGAGTGGTGAAGCAATGTAAAAAGAGAGCAAATGAGAGAGTGGGTGAGATGTTATCAACAAATTTTGTTGAAAATAAGAAAAAGTTTTGGAGTGAGATTAACAAGTTAAGAAAGCCTAGAGAACAAATGGATTTGTCAGTTAAAAATAGGAGAGGAGAGTTATTAAATGGAGAGTTAGAGGTATTGGGAAGATGGAAGGAATATTTTGAGGAATTGTTAAATGTTGATGAAGATAGGGAAGCTGTGATTTCGTGTATAGGGCAAGGAGGAATAACATCTTGTAGGAGTGAGGAAGAGCCAGTTGTGAGTGTGGGGGAAGTTCGTGAGGCAGTAGGTAAAATGAAAGGGGGTAAGGCAGCCGGGATTGATGGGATAAAGATAGAAATGTTAAAAGCAGGTGGGGATATAGTTTTGGAGTGGTTGGTGCAATTATTTAATAAATGTATGGAAGAGGGTAAGGTACCTAGGGATTGGCAGAGAGCATGCATAGTTCCTTTGTATAAAGGCAAAGGGGATAAAAGAGAGTGCAAAAATTATAGGGGGATAAGTCTGTTGAGTGTACCTGGTAAAGTGTATGGTAGAGTTATAATTGAAAGAATTAAGAGTAAGACGGAGAATAGGATAGCAGATGAACAAGGAGGCTTTAGGAAAGGTAGGGGGTGTGTGGACCAGGTGTTTACAGTGAAACATATAAGTGAACAGTATTTAGATAAGGCTAAAGAGGTCTTTGTGGCATTTATGGATTTGGAAAAGGTGTATGACAGGGTGGATAGGGGGGCAATGTGGCAGATGTTGCAAGTGTATGGTGTAGGAGGTAGGTTACTGAAAGCAGTGAAGAGTTTTTACGAGGATAGTGAGGCTCAAGTTAGAGTATGTAGGAAAGAGGGAAATTTTTTCCCAGTAAAAGTAGGCCTTAGACAAGGATGTGTGATGTCACCGTGGTTGTTTAATATATTTATAGATGGGGTTGTAAGAGAAGTAAATGCGAGGGTCTTGGCAAGAGGCGTGGAGTTAAAAGATAAAGAATCACACACAAAGTGGGAGTTGTCACAGCTGCTCTTTGCTGATGACACTGTGCTCTTGGGAGATTCTGAAGAGAAGTTGCAGAGATTGGTGGATGAATTTGGTAGGGTGTGCAAAAGAAGAAAATTAAAGGTGAATACAGGAAAGAGTAAGGTTATGAGGATAACAAAAAGATTAGGTGATGAAAGATTGAATATCAGATTGGAGGGAGAGAGTATGGAGGAGGTGAACGTATTCAGATATTTGGGAGTGGACGTGTCAGCGGATGGGTCTATGAAAGATGAGGTGAATCATAGAATTGATGAGGGAAAAAGAGTGAGTGGTGCACTTAGGAGTCTGTGGAGACAAAGAACTTTGTCCTTGGAGGCAAAGAGGGGAATGTATGAGAGTATAGTTTTACCAACGCTCTTATATGGGTGTGAAGCGTGGGTGATGAATGTTGCAGCGAGGAGAAGGCTGGAGGCAGTGGAGATGTCATGTCTGAGGGCAATGTGTGGTGTGAATATAATGCAGAGAATTCGTAGTTTGGAAGTTAGGAGGAGGTGCGGGATTACCAAAACTGTTGTCCAGAGGGCTGAGGAAGGGTTGTTGAGGTGGTTCGGACATGTAGAGAGAATGGAGCGAAACAGAATGACTTCAAGAGTGTATCAGTCTGTAGTGGAAGGAAGGCGGGGTAGGGGTCGGCCTAGGAAGGGTTGGAGGGAGGGGGTAAAGGAGGTTTTGTGTGCGAGGGGCTTGGACTTCCAGCAGGCATGCGTGAGCGTGTTTGATAGGAGTGAATGGAGACAAATGGTTTTTAATACTTGACGTGCTGTTGGAGTGTGAGCAAAGTAACATTTATGAAGGGATTCAGGGAAACCGGCAGGCCGGACTTGAGTCCTGGAGATGGGAAGTACAGTGCCTGCACTCTGAAGGAGGGGTGTTAATGTTGTAGTTTAAAAACTGTAGTGTAAAGCACCCTTCTGGCAAGACAGTGATGGAGTGAATGATGGTGAAAGTTTTTCTTTTTCGGGCCACCCTGCCTTGGTGGGAATTGGCCGGTGTGATAATAAAATAATAAAAATGTTAGGATGTATATAAAATGTGCTCAGTTAGGCTTGATTGTCAAACTACTGTAATTATCGCTTGTCGCTCGTTATACTGCCGGCTTCTGAGCTGCAGTTGTCCACGTAGCTATCACGTGATCGAGGGGGGGGTGTCCTCACCTCTCGTGAAATTGTCAGTCTGCTAGAGACTCGCTTGCTAGTTGGACATTGTCTGTCTGAGTCTGCTGGAGACTCGCTTGGTGGTTGGACAGATTGTCTGTCTCATTATTCTACTTAGTTCTGTAGAACTCTGTTCTCAGAACATTGTATAGACTTAGTGATTTTTGACGTTATACTGAGGTTGTGTGTCACATAGACACTCTGAGTATCTCAGGTCCTTAGCTATAGCTTCTGACCTAATTTTGTACTGGTTCCTGTGTATTGTCACAGTCACAGTTTTTCCTATGCTGAACGTAGATTCAGTATTTTGGGAGTTTTGTAACTTTAGTGGAGGATCTGCAGATGGTCCCTACTTAGTGTCGTTATATTATCTCCTTGTTCCTGATTCTGTGTCGCAGTCGCTTGATATTGCATTGCTATTGGGCTTAGCATTCTTTGTTGTTCAAGCAGACTGTTCGGTTGCCAGTCGGTCAAGAAGTTAGTTTATTTGAGGACTTTGTCAGTCACTTGTTTAAGTCTTATTCGAATCTTGAGACATAGCTAACTACTTAAGAGCACTTACACGCATACACACTTACTTGTACATATTTGTAATATCTTATTAAATGTTAATGTACCTGACGGTACTTAAGAATTATAAATGTGAGATGTGCTTTCAGCACAATAATATTGAACTCGAGAGATTGATTTTATTTTGATTGCTGTAATTAATTTAATTTGATAATATACCTCTAGACAACTTATTACTTAATAAATTTATTAAATTTTAATTTCTCTAGTTAGTAGCCTACCAGTTGTAATCCTAAAGCACTATTGAACCATACTGAAATTTAATGGATAATTGGACAAGGATACTGACTACTTGTTACGAAAACCCAGTAACAGGCTGGATGCTAGAAGGGCAGTCCTTTCTAGTATTCACTGGAGATCTCTAAGCTTTTAGAATCGCGTTTTTTGTAACATGAAGTCTAGTGCAGTGGAGGAAGAGCAGACTGATAGATCGATGCAAGAGAGAGTACGAGTACGAGGATCAAAATGGGTGGGAGTACCCGTATTTAAAACATGGAGGGGGGGCGAGAGGCGAGAAAAGCCTCCAACTGGATGCCACGTGAGTCACAATGAGACCCCCCCAGAGGAAATGGTGGGCGTTGAAATCACCAAATAACAGAAGTGGCGGTGGTAAGGATGAAACTAGAAAAGCAAAATCTGGGATAGAAAATGCTCGAGAAGGAGAGATATAAAGAACATATTGTATATCACTTATTCAAGTGGATACGGGCTGCAGTGTAATGCAGCGAGATATGGACAAATAGTTGACAGTACGGAATATCATTGCGTAGAAGAAGAGCACTTTCATTAAAGGTCCCATCTGAGAAAGGATCCGAAGAATACAATAAATTATAGCCTGAGAGAGGTTGGAAAACAGCTGAGTGTAATTTTGGTTCTTGTAAGCAAGCACCAACAGGGGAAAACCTGGAAAGCAACTGCTGAAGCTCACCCCGATTACCCATGAGGCCGCGGATATTCCACTGTAAATAGGCCATGATTGGCAATGAAGAAAATACCAGGAATCCGTAGGGAAGGGCACCTATGGACTAGAGGGGTTAGAAAAGTCAACGTGTGGTGGCATTGGAAGGCGTTGAAGTAGCGAAGGAACGGAGCGTTGCGAAGAATGGAGTTGTGGAGATGGAGGAGAGGGAAGAGAAGGAACAGGAGGTGGATCAGTGTCCTTTGAAGGTTTAGTCTCTGCAATATATTCTGAAATGGCTTCATGTGTTTCTGAATTCAAAGATGTATGGGAGACAATATTGGAGGTAGGAGGAGGAGAGTGAGTAAAGATTAGGACAGTAATGGACTGTACCAAAGTAGGGGGGGACGAAAGAGTGTAGGGGACTGGAGAAGTGTGGGAGGGGACAGAAGGGGCAGAAACCTGGGAGGTGGCAGAAGAGGGAGAAACTTGGGAGAGGACGGGGGTGGAAGGCATAGTACGAGGAGGAGGGTGAACCTCCACACTTGTAATAGAGCCAGATAAAGGGGAAGAACTAGGTACAGAGACTGGAAAGGTAAAGTGCTGAGGTGGAAGAAGGGAAGGAAGGGGCAAAGAAGATTTGAGCACTGGGGTCTTTTTGGACTTCTGAGAAGTAGAGGGGCGATTGGTAGAAGGTGTCGTACGGGGTCTTGTCGATACCGGGGCTTGTGAGGAAGGACGTGAAGATGTGAGAACAGAGTTGTAGTTGGGACGTCAGAGCCAAAGACAGCAAAAGGATTAGATGCCAGAGTGGCTATGGGAGGGGTAACAACAGAGGAGGCTGCAGAAGATGGGACTCCAGAAGTGGGAGGACGTTTTGAAACACGAGAATAAGAAACACGGGGTAGTCTCCCTAGGAGGCGGAGATGAGTAACTGCCATAGCATAAGGGAGACCTTCTGCTTCTTTGAGGCAATGGATTTCACGCTCATTCAAGTAGACCTGGCAACGGTGAGAATACGAAGGATGAGCCTCATTACAATTAAGGCAAGATGGAGGTTGACTGCAAGATGTATTAGAATTGTCGTTGGCACCACAGACTGGGCATTCAGCCATAGATCTGCAATATTTCACTGGGTGACCAAAACGCCAGCAAGTTCTACACTGTTGCGGTGTAGGGATCACCTTTCGAACTTGTAACCGATGACCCGCGACATAAACAGAGGGCGGGAGTTCACGGCTGTCGAAAGTTAATCGAGCCACATTGCAAGGGTAACGTCTCTGCCTGCGGGCAGGAAGGACGTAAGTGTCTACTTTGAGGATTGGGAGATCCTGGAGTTCTAGCTGTTCAAGAATGTCATTGCCACATGACTGGAAATTCTGTTGGACTATGGTATGGGGGAGAATGACAGTACCACTACAAGAATTGAGAGAAAGATGTTTTTCAATAGTGATAGGAGTAGTATCGATATTCGAAAGGAGAGAAAGATCATGAGCTTGGGTAGCATTCTGGACAGTGACGATGCGCGTACCGCTCGAGAGCATGAAATGAAATATCTCTACCAACATGATGCAGGAGCGCTTTGCCAATACTATGGTCAGAAAGATAGGCAGAAGAAGAAGTCGGTCTTAAAGCAAAGAATTTAGTCCATTGTGTGGTCCAAAACTGAGCGTGGAGAGGGAGTGCATGACGTGTCGGTCTTTTCCGAGTAGAATGGGAAGGTAACGAAGGAGCATCATCAGGAGATTGACGTTGGCGTTTAGGAGTAGGACCGGAGTTGGTCCGGCATGAAATGGGCTGGCAATTCGAAAATTGCCGTACCGTAGAGGGAGAGGCCGGAAGCATAGTCAAAGGAGAGCGGAGGTCAGACAAATCGAAGGAGTCAGTCGAAGCCCCGGTACCTGAAGCGGGTGAGGAAACAGCACCAGCAAGAGGTACAGGGGCATCAGTAGTGTCCGAAGAGAGGTCTAAAAACAACGCAGGGTCAGAATGGGGTGCGGTATCAAGAAGGGGCCCGGGAGTAGTGGGTTCATGGATTGGGTTCTCCATGGTTAGGTTACTCCTTTGCTTTTTGTTTTTAAGAAAAAAAAAAAAGAAGAAAAGAAAATAAAAATAAAAAAAAGAATAAAAAAAGGGGGGAGCGGGGAGGAATAGTTCCCAGGAGGAATGAAGAGGCCGGAAATCTCCCTCCGCGCCCAAGAGGACCTCAGCACCGCTAGTAGCGCAGATGCAGCATGGAACCCGTGCCATACCCTACCCTTCATGCCAGTAAACCAGCAATCCAGGATAGCAACCTCACATCTGCCGAGCTACCTCGGTGGACAAAAGAGAGGGCGGCCAGATATCCGCCACAAAGCATACCTCCTTCGGCCACCACCCCCGGAATCCGAAATGTGGCTTCCAGAGATACACCCGTCGCCCGAAAGACACCTAAAGCTACTCCGGGATACCGGAGAGGGATCGGGACATCCCCAGGCGATCCAGATTCCATGGCAAACTACGCCACCGCCAAGAACCTCAACGGAATGGGATGGACCCTGGTATCCTTTCCCCTACCTAGGCACTAGCGCGCCTGTGGGAGAAATCCCAAAGGCCAAAAAGAGGAAGGGCAAAAGGGAGGGGTGGGGAGGAGGAGGAAAGGAAAAAGGGGGAGGATGGGATAGGGAGGGGGGGATTGGGGGGTAATTAGGTTCGGTCTGAGGAAGGAGACCGACAGGTCTGATTCCTCAGACCAAGAGCCTCTTCACCACAACAAATACCTCTGTTGAACCACTCGGTATTATGCCAAATATTATTAATTCTGGAGTATTTAACATGTTTTTATAATTATATTGTTTATTATGTCATATTAGATCAATTGTGATAGGCAAATAAGCCGTAGTGTTGATATTAGCATAATAATAAAGCATATTCCCTGCATCACGAGACTGAGCTCATGGCAACTGACAGTGGCTTCAAAGCCACCTTATTTTTTATGTACAATGTACTGTATGTGCTTTACACAATGAGAAGCACTTCTTTTATCTATTGGAACCATGGCTAGGGCTACAAGCAAGCAGGTTATAACAATAAATGGAGAAAAAGAAATTGGAATGACTTATGCAGCAAGTAGCGCCACCAAACAGTACCAGCAGGTTGGTGTGGCGACTCTGGAAATTTAAAATTATGCTAGCCAAAATTAGTGCCGAATAACTGATGGAACCGGTAACTGATTGTGATGGCAGACCTGTATTATTTTAATGTCATGTTTGCACCATTCATAATGTTTTTAGTATATTTTTAAATGTTTATACAGTAGTGTACTGTATACTGTAATAAACAAAATTAAGGAAATCAGCTCTAATATACATTACTTAGGTATACATACTGGCGAGAGAGCCCATCGTAAGTCCAAGTGCTGGTAAACAAGTATGTCGCTAAGGGAGGAGAGGCTGTATTAAAAAAAAAAAAGTGACAAAGTATATAGATTAAATGTTTCAAATACTACCTTGAATACAGATTCTGAAATACCTTCTGTGTTTGTGTCAATTCTTGAGTGAGCTGGAGGAATGCTGAGCTATGACATGAGATACTAAACACTGACACAGTCTTCCCTTGAATGCATGTAGGATATTTACGTGATAGTAAAGACTGCTCACTCTGCAAGATCTTACTCCAAAGGTCATCATATTCTGTGATGCATGTCATCTTTAACTTTCCACCACTGCTGGGAAAATATCGTAAGTTATTTCACAAACAAAAATATTAAGAGATATTGTATACCTTCATGCAGTGAAGGCCTTTCCAATAATGTTTCCAACTGAAGGCAACTAAGAAAGGATTTTCTATAGCACCTTGCATACTGTACAGTTTCTCCTTGTACTATACAGATATTTGGAAAAGGCATAAAGATGCCTAGGTGCAAACAGTTAATACTGTAAAAACTGCAACTAGTTCACTAGAAACTCCTATGTTTAAGCAAGAGAATGTTGCTCTTCAGTCCCTAGAATCAATTATGCATGCCTATATTATTTTGGCTGCAGCAAACTGATGGGTGTTGGGTGCATAATAAAGATATCTAAATCCATCAATCTCATCCTAATGACTAAAAATAGAGTTAGGTAAAAAATACAAAAAATCATTGCAAAGAAAATATCATGTAGGAAAAAATTATGCAATGACAAAATCTGGTAAATTTTGTTATACATCACATTAAAGCTATGAAAAAAAAATGATGTAACTACACTAACTTGTCACCATTTCCCTAGACATTTCTCAACCATCACACTTCTCAAATCTGTGTAGATGCAGATGTTATGGACAGCATCATATGCTATAAAAGTAACCCCATGACTCTTACTTATTTTTGCTGGCCTATTTCTTTTATAAAAAAAAATCATTTATTTCTTAAGTAAATATTTTATATGCATACCATTACTGATCTTAATCAACCTGCCATTGTTCAGCACAATCAACCAACACTGCTGATGAACTTTATAAGTACTAATGGTATATTGCAACCTTTCCAAAAAAAAGTTCTTGCAGACAACAAAATTGAAACTATGTTCTTGCACCATCACTTGCCTCAACAATCATGACTAAAGCAATACTACAGTAGAAGTTCAAAGTACAGTACAGAGATCTAGCATAAAGATAGCAAATGCCATACTTATTTATCTTTGCCATACACAATGATAATACATTATGAATAACTAATTAATGCAGTACTGAGAAGCTAATATCCAGTATAAATACAGACCAAAGCCAAAGAAGGGATACTCAACAACACTAACCACTATTCTACGATAATTAAAAGATACAAACAAATAAAAAACAGAATTGACAAAATATGAGAAAATGTTAAAAGCACTTTCACAGCTCTCAAATTCTAGGATTAAACACAAAAATATCCTGAGACATTACATCTTACTTGGCTACAGCATTACTCAAGAAATACACCAGAAACAAATATTAACACACACAGCCATACATAACTGCAGACTTAACACAAGGCAACCTTGCAGTCTATGACAATGACAAATTTATTTTAGCAAGATACATGTTTGTACAAAAGAGTGTAACAATTCGGTGAACGTGCCAAAAGCTCCTTAATATGAAGAATATTTCGGGCAAACTTACGACTAACTTTATTAAGGCAATAACAGTGCAGTAATGTTACATATGGTCATTCGGTGAGTTACAATGAATATAAGAAAATTGAATATTCAATTAGTTCATACTATATGGCTTTAGTAAGTTCAGTAGAGAATAATTACAGTTTTCATTATTTTTTTATTATAAACACATCGGCCGATTCCCACCAAGGCAGGGTGGCCCATAAAAGAAAAACTTTCAACAACATTCATTCCATCACTGCCTTGCCAAAGGGGTGCTTTACAATAGCTATAAAACTGCAACATTAACACCCCTCCTTCAGAGTGCAGACACTGTACTTCCCATCTCCAGGACTCTAGTCCGGCCTGCCAGTTTCTTCGAATCCCTTTTGTAAATGTTACTTTGCTCACACTCCATCAGCACGTCAAGTATTAAAAACCATTCATCTTCATTCACTCCGATCAAACAAGTTCACACATTCTTGCTGGAAGTCCAAGCCCCTTGCACACAAAACCTCCTTTACCCCCTCCCTCCAACCTTTCCTAGACCTACCCCTACCCCGCCTTCCCTCCACTACAAATTTATGCACTCTCGAAGTCATTCTGTTTTGATCCATTCTCTCATTCTCTCTACATGTCTGAAGCACCTCAACAACCCCTCCTCAGCTCTCTGGATAATAGTTTTGGTAATCCCACACCTCCTCCTAATTTCCAAACTATGAATTCTCTGCATTACATTCACACCACACATTGCCCTCAGACATGACATCTCCACTGCCTCCAGCCTTCTCCTCATTGCAACATTCATCACCCATGCTTCACACCCATATAAGTGTTGGTATAAGTATACTCTCATTCATTCCCCTCTTTGCTTCCACGGACAAAGTTTTTGTCTCCACAGACTCCTAAGTGCACCACTCGCCTTTTTCCCCTCATCAATTTTATGATTCACCTCATCCTTCATAGACCCATCTGCTGACATGTCCACTCCTAAATATCTGATACATTCACCTCCTCCATACTCTCTCCCTCCAATTTGATATCCAATCTTTCGTCACCTAATCTTTTTGTTATCCTTATAATCTTACTCTTTCCTATATTCACTTAATTTTCTTCTCTTACATGCCTTACCAAATTCATCCACCAACCTCTGCAACTTCTCTTCAGAATCTCCCGAAAGCACAGTGTCATCAGCAAAGAGCAACTGTGACAACTCTCATTTTGTGTTTGATTCTTTATCTTTTAACTCCACACCTCTTGCCAACACCCAAGCATTCACTTCTCTTACAGCCCCATCTATAAATATATTGAACAACCATGGTGACATCACACATCCTTGTCTAAGGCCTACTTTTACTGGGAAATAATTTCCCTCTCTCCTACATACTCTAACCTGAGCCTCACTATCCTCGTAAAAACTCTTCACTGCTTTCAGTAACCTACCTCTGCCACACTGCCCCCCTATCCAACCTGTCATATGCCTTTTCCAAATCCATAAATGCCACAAAAACCTCTTTACCCCTATCTAAATACTGTTCACCTATATGTTTCACTGTAAACAACTGGTCTACACACCCCCTACCTTTCCTAAAGCCTGCTTGTTCATCTGCTATCCTACTCTCCATCTTACTCTCAAATCTTTCAATACAGTTTATAAAAAATACAGTACAGGTCTGCCATCACAAATCCAGCATCATTGGGTCCTGTAGTGTGCTGGATTATTGAGTTTGCTGGATTACAGAGTGGTTAGGTTACAATACACTTAATACAGTTAACCAACTTGACTTACAAAAGTTCATTGAACATCGGCAATAATCGAACATTTCCACTACTTTGAGCTCAATTTCAAGGTACTTTCTGTTGTGAAACCAATCAAAATTATATCTATTTCTGTAATATATCTTCCATTCTATCAAATGAGACCAAAAAACGAGAATACAACCATAAAAACCATATGAAAATATACAGCTACGGAGCGGCTATGGCCGAGAAGTGAACTCCGTTATTTAAGGTTAGATTTCTTTCATTTTTTGTGTACGTTAAGAAGCATCTTTCCATCATACATTGCCCAAGTTTCAAGAAGGCGGCCCAACAAAAACAGAGAAAAAATATTTACCAAAATTCATATATGACAAGCCCAAGCCAGGCACTGGAAATAAGTCACTGACTCTTTTGGGTTATCCTAGGTTCTCTACACATATGCTGCTATGTATGATATTTATGTAGAGAAAATAGCTTTTTTGTTTCAGTTTTATGATGCAGTATGAGTGTATATCACAGTTAGCCTCGTGCTGTACTCCATTTTCTCTAATATAAGCCCCCAAGACAGGGATAGGAGAATGGTACCATTATCCCACATCCTCTTCAATACCTCTGTCGAACCGCTCAGTATTATGCCAAATATTATTAATTCTGGAGTATTTAACATGTTTTTATGTTATTTATATTGTTTATTATGCTATATTAAATCAGTTGTCATATGCAAATAAGATGTAGTGTTGATATTAACCCTTTCAGGGTCCAGAGGCCATATTTCAGTGTGCACCAGGGTCCAAGAATTTTTAAAAAAAATTTGTTATTTTTCCTTATGAAATGGTAGAGAATCTTTTTCTGAAGGTAATAAAACAAAAAGTACAAAATTTGATGGAAAAATTGACGAAATTATGCTCTCGTGAATTTTTATGTGTCAGTGATATTTACGCATCGGCGATTTTGCCGACTTTGACTCCCATTTTAGGCCAATTACATTATTCCAGTCGACCAAATTCTTAGTTATTTCACTAGTAATACTTCTATTCTATTGATTGAGCACAAGAAATCGCCACTTCAACTGTTTCAACTACAAAATAAAAGTGATCGGAAAATGGTTAATTGGCCAATTTAATGTAAAGTTCAAAATGCTTCAAAATAGGGTTCAGAATAAACAATGTAGGCATTCCTGGCACTAAACTAACATTTCCTCTGTTCATTAGTTATGTTTTGAGGCTTTAAAAATGAATTCTATTTTAATTTTTTATTCACATAATGAATTTTTATTCAAACCAAAAAATAGATTTACTATTATGCAATATTGTAATTGTATAAATAATATCACCACATTTGTGAATGCATATTAGACCCACCAGCTGGTGTGTATTAAATGTCTGAGGTCATTTGTTAATTCTTGAATCAGCAAAAATTTAACATTTCCACTACTTTGAGCTCAGTTTCAAGCCATTTCCAGTACTAATACCAATCAAAATCATCTCTATTTCTGTAATGTATCTTTCATTCTATCAAATGAGACCAAGAAATCGCAAATACAACTATAAAAAACACACGAAAAAACACTGCAAAGTCGCTGTTTTAATCGAAAATTACAGTCTCGGTTTTTTTCTCTCATTTGCACTGTGTGCTGCAGGATTTGTTATATGTGGTGCACTCATACCACATACAGTGGACCCCCGCTTAACGATCACCTCCAAATGCGACCAATTATGTAAGTGTATTTATGTAAGTGCGTGTGTACGTGTATGTTTGGGGGTCTGAAATGGACTAATCTACTTCACAATATTCCTTATGGGAAAAAATTCGGTCAGTAATGGCACCTGAACATACTACTGGAATGAAAAAAGTTCGTTAACCGGGGGTCCACTGTACATGTATTCTCTCATATCTAGGCCCAAATTTACCACTCACAGTTTATCAGAGTGAGCTGAGCTCATGGCGTAGATCTATGGTTTGGACCCTCAACTCAAAGCCGTAGATCTATGGCACAGACCCTGAAAGGGTTAATGTAATAATAAAGCATATTCCCCTGCATCACGAGACTGAGCTCATGGCAACTGACAGTGGCTTCAAAGCCACCTTATCTTTTATGTACAATGTACTGTATGTGCTTTACACAACGAGAAGCACTTCTTTTATTTGTTGGAACCATGGCTAGGGCTACAAGCAAGCAGGTTATAACAATAAATGGAGAAAAAGAAATGGGAATGACTTATGCAGCAAGTAGCGCCACCAAACAGTACCAGCAGATTGGTGTGGCGACATTGGAAATTTGAAATTATGCTAGCCGAAATTAGTGCCGAATAACCGATTGAACCAGATGTCTGATTGCTCGATTTGTGATGGCAGACTTGTATAACAATTTAGCACAATTTAAAACAATGATGTTGAAAGAATTTTAAGTTTGAAGTAATGATTAAATAGTTGAGCAATCAAGCACAATATGAAGCAGACAAATAAGATGCAATGCAAACAATGAACACGATATACATACATGTATTACATATTTGCACAAATTATTATTAACCCTGAAGCTGGAAAATTAGAAAGTCACAATACTGTGACTGGAACAATTCACCAAAACCCCTCAGTGGAGAGGAAAGTTTTGATGATATTTCCGTCCATCCTGGGCCATCACCGAATCACAATGATTTGACAAGGACCCAGGATGGATCAAAATGTTATGCTAAAGTTCCCCGCCTAATGATCTGACAAGGACCCAGGATGGATCAAAATGTTATACTAATGTTCCTCTCCTAATGATCCGACAAGGACCCAGGATGGATCAAAATGTTATACTAAAGTTCCTCTCCTAAGTGTGGGATTTTGGTGAAATTTTGAGGCTACACATTATTAGCTGGAAAACTCCACATGACATCACAAGACAAACTTCAATGTCAATGTTACAGTCATAATCATAAACTAAACCAAATATATTGCCTAACAAAAGACCTTTTAAAATAGCCTATAAAGAACTTACAGTCCAGGGATAAGTGTGTTGTACTGTGACCATATTATTGCTGGCCCAAGATCCCGCTTTCCCACAAGTAACTGGCCATTCCAGATGTCCCATAATTCATCCATCTCTCTTAAACTTTAATCTGCAAAATATGAAAAATACATCAATATTAATATAAAATAACTAATACTGCACACACAAAATTATTAAAATATTGTTACTAATCATTAGTCAAGATATTTAGTAGAAGGTAATTATGAGTATTATTAAAAGAAGAACAAATATAGAAGTGCATTAAGGACATAAGAAAGGGGAGGTAGGCATACTCTTCTGCTTTTCAAGAGTCTTAACTTACTCAATATACAAAACATCCACACTTATTATTGTGCCTACTACATGCACAGAACACTACATTACAAATATAAACCCTCCTCTCAAACTCCTACTTGATAACTACAACAGAACACAAAACCATAATAAAAGACAAATCACTCTTCGATATCTCTCATGTTCATCTCTCCCTGTGCAAAAATTCTATGCACGTTCAGGGCCTGAAGATCTGGAATTCATTACCAGAACACACTGAAGGACCCCTGCTGCCTGTAAATCAATTTAAGGCCCTACTTAAGAAATCTCATCACCCAAAATTAACCAGACAAGTTGTACTTAATACCTACCATTTACTCAAAAGCAACACAAAAAGTACCAATGATGTCTCAATTTCAATACTGAATATTTTGCTGAAGCTTGCTCAACCATGTACTCATTACATCAAAAACTGATGCTCAAATTTCACTGTTCTGAATACTTAATTGTAATAATCCATATTGTAAATTGTTTAATTTGTTCTATTGTAAAACTGTAATGCTTCAAAATTGTCATGTTCAAATTTCATCGATTTAAATGCTCATTTGTGCTTCATACTGTAAATTGCTTAAATTGTTCTATTGTAATACTGTAATTTTTATAAAATAATTCAAAACTAATTATTCATTTCTAAACTTCTCTACTAGACCTATTAAAGCCATACAGCATTACCTATTAAAACTCAATTCTCTGTACTCACTGTAACTCTCCTAATGACCATTTAATCTGTTATAGCCTAATTAATCTTAAGTTAATTTTAAGTTTCCCCAAAATGCTCTGCATACAAGGGGCTTTTGGCATGTACACTCAACTATTATATTCCTTTGTACAACTATGTATCATGTCAAAATAAAATTATTATTATTATTATTATTATTAAAAAGGGGTAAGGCAGCTGGAAGATTATTATTATTATAATAAAAAAAAAAGCGCTAAGCCACAAGGGCTATACAGCATTGCAGGGTAGGGAAGGAAGCGTGGGTATTGGGCAGCACAAGGGGGAAGGGATGATCAGTAGGTTACAGAAAACAGCGGGGTAGCGGATAGTGCGGGGGAAGAGGGTAGCAAGAGATTGAGGTAGAAAGGGCTGAAGGTATCGGAGTTTGTGAAGTCAGTCAGTCGTTGTCAAAAAGTCAATGAGAGAGTCTGGATGAAAGGTGGGTCCATCAGCGAGAAGGGAAGGTAAAGAGAGAGCAGCGGAGCGAAGACGACGACGGAGGTAAATTCTGCGTGCTCGTTGATAAAGTGGGCAGTCTAACAGAATGTGGCTGACTGATAAGGGAACCTGACAATTCTCACAGAGAGGAGCAGGGCGCCTCTCCATGAGATATCCATGAGTAAGACGAGTATGGCCAATGCGAAGACGGGAGAGAGTAGTCTCCCAACCTCGACACTGGTGATAAGAAGACGTGCCATATGCTCTTCCAAGAGGAAGGAGTACATCTCGGAGCACATCCCGTGGCCCTACACCACGTCCTGATAGTGAAGATGACGATATTGTTACGATGGGTATAAATGATGTGAGTGAGGCAGCAGGCGGTGGTGGTGATAGTGATGGTGGCATGAGTCATGTGACACCAGCAGCGGGCCACGCTACTACCCGCGCTGCTGACTCTGCACAACTACAACCAGCCTCGCCCGACCCCACACTCCTACAACCACAACCTGCACAACCACAACCACAATACAATATCCAGAACGCACCAGCTGACCGCATCTGGGATTGGCAGCAAGATGGCGAGTTTGTTCCCAATCCCCATGACTTTGATGGAGGACAAAGTGGAATACAGCCATCATGTACACTTGGGAACAATCCCACTGAACTGGAATGCTTTCAGTTGTTCTTCGATGAACCCCTGATGGACATTATTGTCAGGGAAAGCAATACATACTATGAGTACACCATGGCAGACACTATTCTGTCACCAAGATCACGCCTACACCAGTGGAAGGACACAACTGTGGCAGAGATGTATCTGTTCTTTGCCACAATAATGCTTATGCCACATGTGTATAAGCATAGTGTCAACACATACTGGGCGACAGACCTCCTGATTTCAACCCCTGCTTTCAGTGACATTATACCAGTGAATAGATTTGTGTTACTGTTACGTATGTTACACTTTTCAGACAAAATCAGGCCTGACAGAAGCGACAGGTTATATAAGATCAGACGTGTGTTTATGTACCTGAAACAAAAGTGCTGTACTATGTATTTTTATCCCTTCAGGAAGCTTGTTATTGACGAGTCTTTGATTTTGTTCAAAGGAAGACTCTCATTCAAGCAGTATATACCAAGCAAGAGGAAACGCTTTGGTATAAAGTTATTTGTTCTGTGTGATTGCAAAACTGGTCTGGTTTTGGATATAATTGTGTACACTGGCGGTAAAACAATGGAAGATACCAGGAAGTTACTGGGTATCTCTGGTGATGTGGTTAGAACAATGATGGAGCCATATCTTGGTAAGGGGCATATTTTATATACTGACAACTGGTACACAAGCCCTATACTCAGTGATTTCTTGCGAGTGAACATGACAGATGTGTGTGGCACAGTGCGTAGAAATCGTAAACATATGCCTAGGTTCGATGCTGGCAGTCGTAGAGGTGAAGTGCAGGCGTTTGCTGCCAATGACATCATGGCATTTCGGTGGCATGACAAACGTGATGTCACACTGCTGACATCAGTTCACCGACACGAAATGGTAGACACTGGCAAGCAGAATAGAGAGACCAATGAACCCATTGTAAAACCTGCAGCTGTGATGGATTATAACCTCAATATGCGCTTAGTGGACAAATGTGACATGCAGATTGGGTTTGCTGACTGTGTTCGCAAGAGTTGTAAGTGGTATATAAAACTGTTTTTCCATCTTCTTGACATTTCCATGCTGAATGCTTATAATATGTATAAGTTGAAGACCAAGAACAAACCCAAATATGGTGAATTTTGTTTGTCAGTCATCAGACAAATAATATTCAAGTACCAAGAAACAACACCTGCAATAGACTAGCACCCACGAAATTATCAACACATGTCCTCTCGTCTGAGGCCTGGTGATCACTACCCCATACCACTGCCTGCTACTACTGCCAAGAAAAATGCTCAGAAGAGGTGTTTTGTCTGTGGACATACCACAAAACGCCCACAAAAACGCAGAGACACTCGTTTTATGTGTGAGGAGTGTAAGACACCATTGTGCTTATACCCATGTTTCAAAGAATTCCACAAGCTGCAGCACTTCTAGAAAAGTGTCCAGTGATTGTACATATGTATATATATTATAAAACAATCGTAATAAACATTTGTTTACATTGTGTAAACAAGTTTTAGCAACATTATAATGATACGAGTGTTCTTGCTATAATTGTGTTACATTCAACGAGTGTATATTTGAACATTGCACAATAATTTGGTCTCACAGGCCACAAAAGTTATGTGAAAAAATAAAATAGTGAAAAAAGCAAGAAACCATCGAATACAAGTAAATCAAAGTTTACCTGGTGACCGGCAGTCGCCGCTGTTGCCGCTTGCAGATCAATTTCAGCAAACTTCAGGACTCTATATCTCAGTAAGTACTCATGGTAAAAATTTTTTTTTTGGGACTAAAACAATCAGAAAAATAATCTTAACATTTTCATAAGAAAAAATAATTTTTTTTTTTTGAATATTTTGCGACACCAGGAGACACTTCAGGATTGGGCCCTTCGACAGTCAAAGGGTTAATAGTTTGAAGTATGTTACCGAGCATAGTAGACCAACGTAGTTGCCAACGGGTGTGAAGGTGGGTAGCTATTGCAGCCAAATAGTCCGTAAATGGTATACCTCTATGAAACTGGTAGGCCATGTACTGCTGACCGCTCAGCAGTGTCTGCCTGTTCATTGCCCTGTATGTCAACATGACCAGGGACCCAACAAAAAACAATATCTTTATGCTTGGTAAAGATGCGGCGTAGCCAAAGTTGGATACGGAGGACTAAGGGGTGAGGTATATCAAATTTCTGTATAGCCTGTAAAGCACTAAGGGAGTCTGAGACAACCACAAATGATGACACAGGCATAGATGCAATACGGATAAATGCTGCAAGAATGGCATACAATTCAGCAGTAAAAATACTAGCCGAAGATAGTAAATGCCCTCGTACGACACTGTCCAGAAACACTGCTGCGAATCCTACGCTGTCAGAAGACTTAGAGCCATCTGTGTACACTGCAATGGCATGAGAATGAGAGTGGAAGTGAACAAGAAAAAGAGAGCGGGAAGCTACCGTAGACAGTTGGGCTTTCGAGCAAGGGAGTGAGACAGAACAGACTCGAACAGCTGGAACTTCCCAGGGGGGTAGGGAAAAGTGAGATGCTACATGAACATAGAGAGGTGGTAATTGAAGAGAAGACAAGAGCAAATGTAGGCGAAGGGAGAAGGGACGGAGCAAACAGGGGCGGCAAACAAATAAAGAATGTCTACTAATATCGGTGACCATTCTATAAATGGAAGGATTGTGGAGATCATGACAGCGTACATAGTAGCAAAGGCAATGGGCATCACGGCAATCGGATAAGGATGGAACGTTCGCTTCTGCATAGAGGCTCTCAACAGGGGAAGCGCGAAAATCACCAAGGCATAAACGTAATCCTTGGTGATGAATGGGGTTAAGGCTAGAGAGAGTAGCAGGAGAGGCCGCTGAATAGATCTGGTCACCATAATCAAGTTTCGATAAAATGAGGGTGGAATGTAGGCGAAGGAGAGTTCGACGATCAGCTCCCCAGGAAAGATGAGCAAGGGTTTTAAGAAGGTTCAGCCGGCTGTGACAAGTTGCCTTCAGAGAGGTAATGTGAGGTTTCCAGGATAACCTACGGTCAAAGAGGAGGCCCAGAAACCTGACTGTATCACGTTCAGGGATACGGGAGCCATAGAGGTACAAAGGATGATCGGAGATGACAGAGCGTCTAGTGAAAGTGATTTGGCGAGTTTTGATACTGGAAAATTTAAACCCATGTGTGGTGGCCCAATTGGAAACATGGTCGACCGCATGTTGGAGAGAAACTGTAATGAGGCGACAGTCAGCGCCTGCACAGGCAATAGCGAAGTCATCAACATAGAGTGATGACCAAATATTTAATGGAAGACTAGAGGCCAAATCATTTATAGCAAGGAGAAAGTGTTGTGCTCAGAACACATCCCTGGGGGACACCTTCAGCTTCGATAAAGTCCAGAGAGAGCACATTATTAACCCGAACACGGAAATGTCTGTCAGTTAAAAAGTTCTTAAGGAAGGATGGTAGATTGCCTCAGAGGCCTAAGGAGTGGGCTTGGGCCAAAATATTATACCTCCAAGTTGTGTCATATGCCTTCTCAAGGTCAAAAAATATGGCAATAACCGAGTGGTTATTCGCAAAGGCATTACGAATATACGTATCCAAGCGTAGTAAGGGGTCTATGGTAGAACGTCCCTCACGAAAGCCATATTGACGAGTGAAGAGACTGTTGCGTGTCTCTAAATACCACACTAAACATCTATTTACCAGGCGTTCCATCACTTTGCAAACTGCACTGGTAAGAGCAATGGGACGATAGTGGGAGGCTTCATGTCCCGTAGTGCCCGGTTTGCGGAAAGGGAGAACAATGGCAGATTTCCACAGCTGTGGAAGAACTCCTTGTGACCAAATAAGATTGAAAAGGTGTAATAGGACTGCAAGGGCTGACTGATGCAAATGTTGTAGCATACGAATATGAATGTCGTCGGGCCCAGCTGCCGATGATCGGCAAGCTGAGAGTGTTGCCTCCAGTTCCTGAAGTGTAAAAGGCACATCATACTGTTCTTCTCAGAAGAACAGGCAGGCGGTGCAACATTCTTCTAATAAAAAGCAAGTGTGCTATGAGTATGCTGAGAGAGAACACAATAGGTGCTAGGAGCCCAAGAATGTTGAACTGCCTCTCAGCATAGATAAGGGGGATTACCAGTAGACCCCTGGCTGTCTTCAAGAGAGCTGGACAGACACCTGAAGTTAGTACCTGACCAGCCAGGCTGTGGTTCATATACTGGTTTGTGTGGCCAGCAGTAACAGCCTGGCTAATGAGGCCCTGATCCACTGTGAGGCCTTGTCATGGACCAGGCCGTGAGGGCGTAGAACCTCTGAATACCCTTCAGGTATACTCCAGAATAACAATTTGCACCATAAATACTCTCAACTATTTTTACCTTACTGTGGATAGAAGTATTGTTATAGTGGACCCTCGAGTTTCATAAGGCTCGCGCTTTGTAAATTTTGACTTTCAACACCTTTTTCGTCAAAATATAGCCTTTAGGTTTGTAATTTGGCTCACCATTCGTCACTTATCTGGAGTGCGTATGAGTGGCCTCCCAGCATCCACCCCACACAAAGGCGCCTCACACACCACTACCAGTCAGTGTGGCATTGTTTATTGGCGAGTGAACATCACTCCACGTGTTCATGCGATGCATTTCGTAATATTTCATACTTTTTTTGTGCTTGCAACTTCTAAATAAGCCACCAAGGGCCCAAAGAAAGCTTCTAGTGCCAGCCCTTTGGTAGAGGGTGGTAGTGGTTGTGATAGTGGTAGTGGGTGGTAGTGATGGTGGTAGAGGGTGTTAATGATGGTGGTAGAGGGTGGTAGTGATGGTGCTAGAGGGTGGTAGTGATGGTGCTAGAGGGTGGTAGTTATGGTGGTAGTGGTTGTAATGGTGATAGTGATGGTGGTAGAGGGTGGTAGTGGTTGTAATGGTGGTAGAGGGTGGTAGTGGTTGTAATGGTGATAGTGATGGTGGTAGAGGGTGGTAGTAATGGTAGTAATGGTGGTAGAGGGTGGTAGTAATGGTGGTAGAGGGTGGTAGTGGTTGTGATGGTGAGGGTAGCAGTGATGGTGGTAGAGGGTGGTAGTGATGATGGTAGAGGGTGGTAATGATAAGATAAGATTTCATTCGGATTTTTAACCCCGGAGGGTTAGCCACCCAGGATAACCCAAGAAAGTTGGTGCGTCATCGAGGACTGTCTAACTTATTTCCATTGGGGTCCTCAATCTTGTCCCCCAGGCTGCGACCCACACCAGTCGACTAACACCCAGGTACCCGTTTGCTGCTAGGTGAACAGGACAGGTGTAAGGAAATGTGTCGGAATGTTTCCAACCACCAGGAATCGAACGCAGGCCCTCAGTGTGTGAAGCGGGAGCTTTAGCCACCAGGCCACCGGGTGGTAGTGATGGTGGTAGAGGGTGGTAGTGGTTATAATGGTGATGGTGGTAGTGGTTGTGATGGTGAGGGTGGCAGTGATGGTGGGAGAGGGTGGTAGTGATGGTGGTAGAGGGTGGTAGTGATGGTGGTAGAGGGTGGTAGTGGTTGTAATGGTGAGGGTGGTGGTGAGGGTGGTAGTGATGGTGGTAGAGGGTGGTAATGGTTATGGTGGTGGTAGAGGGTGGTAGTGGTTGTGATGGTGGTAGAGGGTGGTAGTGGTTGTGATGGTGGTAGACAGAGCTGCAAGAGCTCTCTAGACAGTTTTTTTGTGTAACAGGGGTCCAGCGACTCTCAAGCTGGTACTAGTGGCATTAAAAACCAAAGAAGGGAAGTAACCCTGGATAAGGACTTGGTACCTAAAGTGTTTATGGAATGGGATTCCCCTTCCAAACAAGTGTAACTTCTCCATTCTTTCCCCTCCTGTCTTCCATACACCAACAAATCTTCAATAAAGGTAAGTGTTTTGTTATTGTTTTATACATACTCGAGGTCTCGTTGTTTTCTGCATATAAATCTATATTTAATGTAAAAGAAATATTTTTTGTTAATACTTTTGGGTGTCTGGAATGGATTAATTGGATTTACATTATTTCTTATGGGGAAAATGGTTTTGCCATTTGTAAATTTCAACTTTAGTCACACTCTCTGGAATGGTTTAATTAAGAAATTCGAGGGTCCACTGTATTTACAGTTTAAAATATTACTGACATTTTGTACAGGGGAAACAAAAACTGACTTCTGCTATTACTGCTAAATCACTTCACTAGCCTCCATACACATAACTTCTCTCATGTCTGTTTTAGATTGATAAAGCCCCTGGTGGGCTGAATACTTCTAAAGATACCCAGGTGTTGCACATATCTTACCCATCAACTTGTATTACATACCTTTGATCTACTTAACAATCAGATTTGAAACTTGATTATTTGGTCATTCCATGTTAAGTGGTCTGATTTTACAACAGTGCCCCACCTCACCATCACAGATTTTGTTGGAGTCCCAAAGGGTAGTGTTCTTGGCCCACTTCTTTCTCGTTTACATCAGTGATCTCCCAGATGCATCTAAATGCCTTAAACCTGTTTAATTTGCAGATGACACTACTTATGTCTTCTCTCGCCCAACCCCAACTATGCTAATAGACATTACACATGATGAACTACTAAAAATGTCTACTTGGATGACTACCAACAAACTTACTCTCAATATAGACAAAATCTATTTCATGCTATTTGGAAATGGCTTCAAATGTACAGCTAAACATATTGATAAATGGTTCACCCATTTCAAGACACAGGGCAAATTACTAGGTCTCCACCTTGACTGCAGTCTCAAATTCCAGAGCTACATACAGCAAATTTCCAAGAAAGTCTTCAAAACAGTAGGCATCCTTTCAGAGATACAGTACTATGTACCCCAAATGGTTCTTCTTGCTCTTTACCAATCTCTTGTCTACCTTTACCTCACCTATGGTATTTGTGCATGGGGCTCAACCACAGTAAATCACCTTAAACCTTTAACCCGTAAACGGTCCAAACGTATATATACGTTCACTACCATACTGCCCCAACTTTTTTGAGAAAAAAAACATTGTTGTTTTTTAATAGGAAAAAAGAGCATATGGTACCCAGGCATCCCCAATTATTTTAATATGGTGCACAGTGAGTGCTCACACCCATTCTCACACGTCTAGGCGACTCAGGCTTATCGTGGCAATGTTAAATGTAGGACACATAAAACTTATATATACGTTTGGGGCAATAGCGTTAAAAACGTATATATACGTTTGGACAGTTTACGGGTTAACAACTCAACAAAAAGCTGCAGTGCGATTGATTACCAACTCCTGCACTAGACAGCGCACTCCACTGCTTTTTAAGAGCCTTAACTTGCTTAATATACAAAACATCCACACTTATTATTGTGCCTACTGCACACACATCATTATACTCAAACATTAACCCTCCTCTTGAACTACTACTTGATAACTACAACAGAACACAATGCCATAACACAAAGCACAAATCACTCTTCAGCATCCCTCGTGTCCATCTCTCCCTATGCAAAAATGCTATGCACATAAAGGGCCTGAAGATTTGGAATTCACTGCCAGAACACACTAAAGGGCCCCTGTCTGCAAATCAATTTAAGGTCCTTCTTAGAAATCACCTCATCACCCAAAATTAACCAGATAAACATTACTTAACACCTACCAGTTACTCATGAACTCCTAAATAAATTATAACTGCTCAAATATTTGATTATTTACTTCAAACTTAAAATTGTTTCAATTCCATTATTGTATATTGTGCTTGATGATTGCTGAGCTAATTTGTAATACTGTAATACCATCTGCCACCCCACCACTCTCCCAGCCTTCAGTTTGGTTTATACTGTATATGTGAAGGACGATCCTCTGGGAGCTCGCTGTGTTTGTTTAGATACGCATTTTAACTGCCATATCTTAATCTGCCAAACAATCATGGCACCCAGTAAGCATTCAAGTGTTAGTGAAAGTGGCAAGAAAAGGTATATGCATTTGTCTTAGAATTAATGAAGAAAATAAAGATATTAGACGAGATAGTCAGTGGCCGTAATGAAGCGTCACTTTGTGCACATAAAAATGGGTGGACTTGGACTTGGACTTGGACTTGGACTTGGACTTGGACTTGGACTTGGACTTGGACTTGGACTTGGACTTGGACTTGGACTTGGACTTAAACGTTTTCACTGAAGAGAACCCTGCAACTGTCTAGAGCAGCTGATGCCTTACCATCAGTTGTACTATATACTGCTAGGTAAAATAGAACAGGAATCCATTACAGAATTTATGCACACTCCAGTACAACCATCAACTTCAGTACTAGAAGCCCAGTAGGGCCACAGCATAATTCTCCACTCTCCACAATCATCCACAAACACCAGCACCCACAATTTAAGGTAAGAAATACTATTATTTCTGTTGCATATGTAATCTTAAGCAGTAAAAACATAATACATCACGACAGTGAACTACAATTACATACAGTATTCACTTTTATTTTTGTGGAGACCTAAATAAAAGTTTTGGCTTTCTTGGGGCTCCCAGGAATGCAACCCTATTTTTTCCACAAGTTCTTCAGTTCCTTTCACATGGTTTTACCTAACACGGCATTTTGAGGAACGTAACTACCGTGTTAAATGACTGTCTGCTGTACTATATCAAAACTAATTCTTCTCTACCTAACTTATTAAAGCCATATAGTGTGAACTAGTTAAATATTCAATTTTCTTGTATTTACTGTATCTTGCCTAATGACCACATGTATAATTACAGCACTGTTATTGCCTTTTCAATCTTAAGTTTGCCCAAAATGCTCTGCACACAAAGGGGCTTTTGGCATATTCACCAAATTGTTGCACTCCTTAGTGGAAACATATATCATGCTAAAATAAAATTGTTATCGGTGTGCTGAATCTTGCATGTCTTAAACTAAGTTTGGTAAAGTTTTAGATTCATCAGTGAAGTAGATGCTGAGGTAGAACCCTTTATTTGACACCATGCCGTGACCGTGTACTGTAACCCTATGGAATTTTGGCAGTTTTGAATCAAAATAATTTCTTACTCTTTCTACCAAAATAAATGAAACTGATATCTTGCACAACTTCTTATGCTTAATCCAATGGAGCTAATATGGATTTACATTTTTTTAATTTGACATGCTAATTGAATCTCAAAGTAAGGCAAAAATATCAATTTGTTAAAAAGTCAGTTTATCCTTCTCTGGCTTGTGTAATAATAAAGATCTCCCCGCGGAATTTCATTCGCTATTTTGTGACATAGCTTTGTTTACAGATCTATAGTTTCAACTTGGTTGAATGTTTCATTCTTTTTAAATTTCAACATTTTTTCAAAAAAGTAGAAAATTGGGTAATTTTCAATGTGCTTTTGCAAAAAAGTTATCTTTAAACATTTTCAAACTGCATCCATTAGAAAGAGCATGTTTTAACCCATCTAAAAAAGTTGCTTCAGTTTTTCATTGCGCCCATATAATGCCCAAAAAATAAGGGTCAAAATTCATCAGGTTACTGTAACTTAGTGGTTTGCGAAAATCTGCAGTATGGTTAACTTTTTAAGTTGGACGTGTCATGTGATAATTTTTTTCAGCACTTTTTGAGAAAAGCATAGGAGTATTTGATTGCGTTGGTCCGTGGTGGCATTTTGACTACTGGTTCAATCAATTTGAAGCAGCAACCCCATCGCCAAAGAGGTCACATTCAATAGCCATGCAATTTCAGCCATGGGTGGGTTTCTTTAAGTTCCCAAGCCTGCAGTCTTTGTTTCTTTGTTGAGGTTCCAAAGCCTTGCTCGGGTTATCTGTTTTTCACAAGCCAATAGCAGGGCTGCTTAGTTCTGTACGTCGAGTCCGACAGTGGCAGTGATCTTATGCATTATCACATTTTGCACTTGTTCAGTTTCTCGTTTTGTATAGCCCGCTTTATCTCTACTGCTCACTTTTGATGACACCTTTCTCTTTTTTTTTTTCAAAAGCTCTTTGTAAATACCCTGTTTTCTAATTTTTTTGAAAAAATGGGAAAATTTAAATTTAAAAGGAATAAAACATTCTCCCAGGTTGAACCTATATGCAGCCTCTCCTCACTTAGTGACGTACTCGTTTACCGATGACTCGGACCTACGACGGGCTGTCTTACCAGTTTGCATACCTAAATGTATATTAGAGCTTATTTCCTCTATTCTGTTTATTACAATATACAGTACACTATAATCATTTAAAAATACATCAAAAATGTTATAAATGGTGCATAGATGACATAAAAACAGTATCAAAGTTGGTTGACACAAACCAACTACCATTATGGTATGCTCCTCATTGAACGATGAATTTGTTTACCGATGTGATCTTAGGAACGGAATTCCGTTGTTAATTGAGGAGTGATTGTATTTGTAAACAAGGTTGTCACAAAGTCCTCTTCAAGGGGGGCTCCTTGGCATGGTGAAGAGGCTCTTGGTCTGAGGAATTAGACCTGTCGGTTTCCTTCCTCAGACTGAACCTAATTACCCCCCCAATTCCCCCTTCCCTCTCCCATCCTCCCCTTTTTCCTTTCCTCCTCCTCCTCCCCACCCCTCCCTTTTGCCCTTCCTTTTTGGCCTTTGGGATTTTTTCCCACAGGCGCACTAGTTCCTAGGTAGGGGAAAGGGTACTGGGGTCCATCCCATTCCGTTGAGGTGCTTGGCGGTGGCGTAGTTTGCCGTGGAATCTGGATTGCCTGGGGATGTCCCGATCCCTCTCTGGTATCCCGGAGGGTGGCTTTGGGTGTCTTTTGGGCGATGGGTGTATCTCTGGAAGCCACCTTTCGGATTCCGGGGGTGGCGGCCGAAGAAGGTATGATTTGTGGCGGATATCCGGCCGCCCTCTCTTTTGTCCACCGAGGTAGCTCGGCAGATGTGAGGTTGCTATCCCGGATTGCTGGTTTACTGGCATGATGGGTAGGGTATGGCACGGGTTCCATGGTGCATCTGCGCTACTTGCGGTGCTGAGGTCCTCTTGGGTGCGGAGGGACATTTCTGGCCCTTTCATTCCTCCTAGGAACTATCCCTCCCTGGCCCCCCCCCCCTTTTTATTTTTTTTTTTATTTTTATTTTCTTTCTTTTTTTTTTCTTAACAAAAAGAAAGAAGTAACCTAACCATGGAGTACCCGATCCATGACCCCGCTACCCCCGGGCCCCTTATTGTTACTGCACCCCGTTCTGACCTCATCTTTTGGCCACTCTTCGGACATTCCTAAGGCCCCTGTACCTCTTGCTGGTGCTGTTTCGTCACCCGCTTCAGGTGCTGGAGTTTCGACTGACTCCTTTGATTTGTCTGACCTCTGCTCTCCTTTGACTATGCTTCCGGCTTCTCTCTCTACGGAGCGGCGATTTTCGAATCGCTGGCCCGTCCCACGTCGGACCGACTCTGGTCCCACTTCTAAACATTAGCGACAAGCTCCTGATGATGCTACTTCGTTACCTTCCCATTCTACTCAGAAAAGACCTACATGTCATGCACTCCCTCTCCACACTGTTTCGGACCACACAATGGACTAAATTCTTTACATTAAGACTGACTTCTTCTACTGCCTATCTTTCCAACCATAGTACAGTGGTCCCTCGATTATCGACGGTAATCCGTTCCTGGAAGCCGGTCGATTATCGAAATGGTCGATTTACGAATCAATTTTCCCCATAAGAAATAATGTAAATTCAATTAATCCGTTCCTGACACCCAGAAGTATTAAAACAAAAAAATTTTTTACATGAAATATTCATGTAGTACATAAACAATACAATGGGAAATGATGAATGAAACATTAACAGCATAACACTTACCTTTATTGGAGATTCTTCTTAGTGTATGGGAGACTGGAGGAGGAGGAGAGAGTGGATTGTTTATAGTTTGGAAGGGGAATCCCCTTCCAGCAACACCTCAGGTACCATTTGCTTTTCTGGGGTTGCTTCTTTTCTCTGTTTCTTAATGCCACTAGGACCAGCTTGAGAGTCACTGGAGTCCTGTCTCGCAAAATAACTGTGCAGAGAGCTCTGTTTCTGGCGTCTCTTTAAAACTTCCCTAAAATGGGCCAAGACTCTGTCACTGTACAAGTTGCCGATATGCCTTGCAACATCCTTCTCTGGGTGATGTTTCTCCATAAATCTTTCCATCTTACCCCACATAGTAAAAATCTCCTTAATTTCTGAAGAAGGCACCTTCTTCCATCTCTCTTCCTCCTCCTCTGCAGCAAGATTCTGAGCTGCGATCTGTTGCTCTTCCTGCTGAAGCTCTTGCAGCTCCTCAGTGGTTAGCTCTTCGTTGTGGTCCTCCACCAACTCTTCCACATCCTCCAAACTCACATCCAACCCCATGGAACTCCCCAGTGCCACAATAGAGTTCAAAACTGACATAGGCTCATCAGGGTCAGCCCCAAACCCTGTTTTTCTTAAATTCAATGGTATTTCTCACCTTCTTTACCAAAGGTTTGGCACTAGGAGCTTTCTTTGGAGCCATGGTAGCTTATTTAGCACTTAAATAACTTGCAAGCACTAAAATAAATGAAATATTATGAAATATTTCACTGGAGCACGTGAGAGGACCGCCGCTAACTGGTAAACAATGGCACACTGGCTGGGAAGGAAGGCTGAGGCTGGTCGAGGCCCACTTACCTCGTGCATACGCATCTGGGACGACGGGTCGAGACGGGTCGATAAACGAATTTCGGTCAATTTCCGAGTCAATATTTTGTTGAAAAAACCGGTTGATTTCCGAAATGGTCGACTTTCAGGCCGGTCGATTATTGAGGGACCACTGTATTGGCAAAGCGCTGCTACGCCACGTTGGTAGAGATATTTCCTTTCATGCTCTTAAGAGTGGTATGCGCATCATCACAGTCCAGAATTCTACTCAAGCTCATGATCTTTCTCTTCTTTCACATATCGATACTATTCCTATCACTATCGAGAAACATCATTCCCTCAATTCTTGTAGTGGTACTGTTATTCTGCCCCATACCATAGTCCAACAGAATTTCCAGACATGTGGCACTGACATTCTCGAACAGCTGGAACTCCAAGATCTCCCAATTCTCAAGGTAGACACTTATGTTCTTCCTGCCCGCGGGCGAAGACGATACCCTTGCAATGTGGCTTGTTTAACTTTTGACAGCCGTGAACTCCCATCCTCTGTTTATGTAGCAGGACATCGGTTACAAGTTCGGAAGGTGATCCCTACACCACAACAGTGTAAGAATTGCTGGTGATTTGGCCACCCAGCAAAATATTGCAGATCTATAGCCGAATGCCCAGTCTGTGGTGCCGATGACCATTCTAATACGTCTTGCAGTCGAACTCCCTCTTGCCTTAATTGTCATGAGGCTCACCCTTCGTACTCTCACCATTGCCAGGTCTACTTAAATGAGCGGGAAATTCGTTGCCTCAAAGAAGCAGAAGGTCTCCCTTATGCTATGGCGGTTTCTCGTCTCCGCCTCCAAGGGAGACTGCCCCGTGTTTCTTATTCTCGTGTTTCAAAGCGTCCCTCCACTTCTGGGGTTACATCTTCTGCAGCTTCCTCTGCGGTTGCCAGTCCCATAGTCACTCGTGTATCTAATTCTTTTGCTTTCCTGGGCTCAGATGTCCCTACTTCAACTCCTCAGTCTGTCCTCACTTCTTCGTGTTCTCCCTCACAAACCCCGGTATCGACAAGCCCTCGTACGACACCTCCTCCCAATCGTCCCTCTACTTCTCAGAGGTCCAAAAAATCTCCTTTAACCCCTCCTTTCCTTCATCCACCTCCACATTTTACCTTCCCGGTCGCTGTACCTGGGTCTTTCCCTTTCACTGGCTCTGTTACAAGTGTGGAGGTTCATCCTCCTCCTCGTACTGTGCCTTCCTCTCCTGTCCCCTCCCAAGTTTCTTCCTCTTCTGCCACCTTCCAGGTTTCTGCCTCTTCTGTCCCCTCCCATACTTCTCCAGTTCCCTCCACCCTTTTGCCCCCCCCCTACCTTGGTACAGTCCATTACAGCTCCGATCTTTACTCAAACTCCTCCTCCTTCCATCTCCAATATTGCCTCCCATACAACGTCCCTGAACTCCGAAACACTTGAAGCAGTCTCTGAATATATTGCAGAGACCAAACCATCAATGGACACTGATCCACCCTCTGTTCCTTCTCTTTCCTCTTTTCCATCTGTGCAACTCCTTTCTTCACAACGCACCATTCCTTCGCTACTTGAACCTTTTCCTTTGCCACCGCATGTGGACTTTTCTAACCCATCTAGTCCGTAGGTACCCTTACCTGCGGATTTCAGGCATCTTTATCGTTGCCAATCATGGCCTATTTACAGTGGCATATTCGCAGCCTCGGGGGGTAATCTGGGTGAGCTTCAGATGTTGCTCTCCCAGTTTTCCCCTGTTGGTGTTTGCTTACAGGAACCAAAATTACACTCTGCCGTTATCTATCCCATCTCAGGCTATAATTTATTGTATTCTTCAGATCCTTTTCCTGATGGGACCTTTAATGAAAGTGCCCTTCTTCTACGCACTGATATATTCCGTACCATTAGCTATTTGTTTGTACTTCGCTGCATTACACAGCAGCCCGTATCTACTTGCATAGGTGGTATACACACTGTTCTTTGTATCTCTCTCCTTCTCGGGCATTATCTATCCCGGATATTGCCTTTGTTGTTTCGTCATTACTGCCACCACTTCAGTTACTTGGCGATTTTAATGCCCATCATTTCCTCTGGGGGGGGGGTCTCACTGTGATTCCTGTGGCATTCAGTTAGAGGCTTTTCTTGCCACCCACCCCCTCCATGTTTTAAATACAGGTACTCGCACCCATTTTGATCCTCGGACTCCTACTCTCTCTTGCATCGATCTCAGTCTGCTCTTCCTCCGCCGCATTAGACTTCACCTGGTCTGTTCTCCCGAATTTACATGGCAGCGATCATTTCCCAATCATTCTTAATTCCCCTTCATATTCACCACCTCTTCGTAACCCACGCTGGCAATTTGATCAGGCAAATTGGAACCTTTACTCACAACTAACTGTTTTTAGTGAGGTTCCTTCTTCATCCTCCATTGATGAGCTTTTACACCTCTTCTCGTCCTCCGTTTTAACCGCAGCTTCTCATTCTATACCCCAAACTTTGGGCAGGCATTCTCAGAAATGCATGCCTTGGTGGTCTCCTGCTTGTGCTCGTGCAGTACGTTTGAAACGTGCTGCGTGGGGCAGGTACTGGTACAATAGAACCACAGAGAGACTTCTTGATTTTAAGCAGAAGCGTGCGATCACTCGCCATGTCATCCGTGATGCCAAATGCACTTGCTGGCGAGATTGTCTCCACCATCACCTCTGCTTCCTCTGTGAGTGCAGTCTCGAAAAAAGTCTCCTGACCCGGCTCCTGTTCTGCGGGTTGCCAGTGTTGATATAGCAAACCCACTGGTCCGTATTTCTCAGGGGCTCCATCTATGCCCCTCGTTTCTTTCCTCAAAGTCTGCCAGAGAGTTAGCACCTCACTACAGTTGTGACCGGGTGTGGAAGTGTGAATTGCTCATTACTCTAAAATTTGTTCATGATTGCAGCCATGTATACACGTAAGTAACCATTCTTACAGTATTCATTACCTTTGTAACTTGTGAGTTCATTACCTTGTACCTAGTTCAGCCATCAAAACTTTGGAGCCCGGTCCCTGGACCCATTGTGTACCTCTGTAATCTGTAAATACCTTTGTAACTTGTCATGATTGTGACTAGACCTACCTGGAGTTCATTACCTTTGTAAATTGTGAATTCATTACCTCTGTAACTTGCTCAGCTATCAAAACTTTGAGGCCCAGTCCCTGGACCCATTATGTACCTCTAATCTTTTGACTACCGCCCACTGGATGGGTATGGGGTGCATAATAAACATATTAAACTAACTTCATTACTTTTCAAACCTATTTCCAGTAGGGGACCTTGTACACATGTAATCACTACTGCTGTTGCTTCATTCCTCAAGCTTTCTCACTTCACTGCATTGCCTCATTATGAAAAACTTTACCTTATTGTCTGTGTAAACTCCATAAAGACTCTGATAGACAAGTCTCGGATACCAAAGTGTTGCACATGTATAATTTCCAAAGGGATATGGCTATAGTTTTAGATACAAGTACAGTATTGGTAATAACTGAATAATACTCCATGACAACTTAAGACTATTATACACTTTACAACACGTACAAGCTATCTACACCATGGAATACATGGCTTTATCTTGTGTCCTATATTTTGGGAGATATCCGCAAAAATATATTCTTTATTTTACCACAAGAGGCATGTCAGAGCCAAATAATTACCAAGTAAATAAGTTTATTTAGGTACAGATACACATAAGTGCAATTATGTTACTATGTAATATGTGTAAATTACCTAGGTTAACCTAATAAGAAGTCAGTGACATGGTTTGCAAAACCACGGGTTTGCTACACGCACAACCAAATGTCATTCATCTCTGTACAAACACTTGCAGTTTGACCTTGCAACCTCGCCATTATAATCATGAGGAAGCGCTAAACCCATAGAGATTATACAGCGCCTATGGGGGGGGAGGGTGGAAAATATTCAGGGTCGATTAAGGGAACTGGAGCACAGATCCGATTCCCTAGATCAAGAGCCCATCACCAGCATCAAGGAACCTCCCTTAATTAAGGTGCAGCCTGGCCAACCACAGCAACATACACAAGACCAATGACCAAGTTAGGTTAAGTTAAGATAGTTTTGTTAGGTCTGGTCAAGTTTCTTACCATTCACACAACACATTGATATCTATTGCAAAAGCCACCCAACGTTGTTCAATTTAAATCACATTTTATCACAGCAATCTGCCCAGGAGTAACATTATTATTATTATAAAGGGGAAAGCGCTAAACAAGGAGGATTAAACAGCACTTGTGGGGGGGGGATGTGGAAGGTATTCAGGTTTAATTCAGGAAACCGGAGCACAGATCCAATTCCCTAGATCAAGAGCCCCTCACCAGCATCAAGGAACCTCCCTTCAGGGGGTAGTGAGTCACACAGTACCCAGGGAATGTGTAGCAACCATGACAGTAACAGGGGGGGGGAGTCCAACTCCTCGTATCAAGCAACCTCCTTGATGATATTCCCCCAGAAACTGAATACTAACGTCACAAGCTACATATATACACACTTGACGATGTATATATATATATACAGAGGGAGGTGGTGGTGGGGGGGGTTATGGATGGTGCAGGGGAGAGCCAGGTTGCAATACATCTTACCTGACTCACTGTCAACACAGTAATGCAGGCAACCACACCTGCAAGTCACTGCAACAAAGGTGGTAACAAAAACAGTGAGAGGACAGTTGGCACAGCTGGCAACATTGACACAGATGACACTCTACACAACAGATGGCGCTCATCACTCCCCACACCAACCACTCACAATAACAATATATTTTATTTGGACATGATACATAGTTTTAAAATGAATTATAGTACTTGGGTGAACATGCCAGACGCCCCTTGTATGTAGGACATTATGGGCAGGCTTAAAATTAACTTAAAATTAACAAGCATTGAAAGGTTCAATGTTAAAAATTACCGTAAATAATTTACAACATGAAGTACAATTGAGTTTTTGAAACAATGAAATTTGAACATATTGATACTTATGCATTACAGTTGTACAAATCTGTCACGTTACAATGTATAACAAAAGATGATCAGTTTGATATATGTTGTGTTGAAGTTTTAAGATTTAAATAATTGGGAGAAATTATTGGTAATGTTAAATATTGATTGTCGAATATTTAGTCCTGGGCGAGTAAATGTTTTTTTTTTTTTTTAGAAGAGTCTTAAATTGATTTTCAGGCCTGGTTACTTTAGTATGTTCTGGTAATGAATTCCAGATTTTGGGGCCCTTTATGTGCATAGAGTTTTTACACAGTGTGATATGGACATGGGGTACATCAAAAAAAGATCGGTGTCTTGTGTTATGGTCATGTGTCCTGTTAAGCCATACCCCCGGCCGGGATTGAACCCGCGGTCATAGAGTCTCGACGGGCTGGAGTTTTGAGACTCTATGACCGCGGGTTCAATCCCGGCCGGGGGTATGGTTTATTTGCAATCGTGTCATTACGATTTCTTGAGTCATGTTGACGGCAGTGAAGGGACTTGAGCTAGAGTTCGTCACGGCCACGCTAGCTGGAGATTCGTCTGTAAAAACTTGCATTTGTGGTCACAGAGGTGCCTGTGCTAACTTTCCTATGGTGTAGAAATATACCTAGTTGGATGAATCTTATTGTGGCTAGCTGGTCTAGTGGCTAACGCGACGGGCTGGAGTTTTGAGACTCTATGACCGCGGGTTCAATCCCGGCCGGGGGTATGGTTTATTTGCAATCGTGTCATTACGATTTCTTGAGTCAAGTCGTCCTGTTAAGATTGGTGAGGAGACGTTTGAGTGGAGGGTATATGTTTGCATGTATTGTTCTATGTATGTAGTAGGCACATTAATAAGTGTGGATGTTCTTTATGGTGAGCAAATTTAGACTTTTGAATAGAGGTGGAGTATGCTGTCGTGAGTGGGAATTTGTTATCATTCCGATTGCAGCCTTTTGCTGGGTTATTAGTGTCCTTAGGTGATTTGATGTTGTTGACTCCAATGCACAAATTCCATATATGAGATAAAGGTAGGTGAGTGAGTGATACAGTGCAAGGAGAGCTAATTGTGGAACAGAGTACCGTATCTTAGATAGTATGCCTACTGTCTTAGAGATTTTCTTGGAAATTTGTTGTATATGTGTCTGGAATTTGAGGCTACTGTCTAAGTGGATTCCTAGGAATTTTCCCCTCTGTGAGTCTTGTGATGGGTGATCCATTTAGTGTTATGTTAAGTGGAACATTTGCAGCTCTGGTTCCAAACTGAATGAAATAGGTTTTGTCAGTATTTAGGGTAAGTTTATTCCTCATCATCCAGGTAGATATTTTCTGCAATTCAGCATTGACAGTGTTGGCGAGTATGGCTGGGTTTGGGTGCGAGAAGATGTATGTAGTGTTATCTGCAAATAATATGGGTTTGAGTAGCTGTGATGCATTCGGTAGGTCATTGATGTAGATGAGATAGAGGAGTGGTCCTAGGACACTTCCCTGTGGGACTCCTACTGTGATTGGTTGTGTGGAAGAGTTTGCACCATTTGCGTACACATATTGGCTTCTGTTACTAAGGTATGACTTTATGTAGTTGAAGGAGTGGCCTCTTATACCATAGTGTGTTAATTTAGTTTGCAGCAATTCATGGTCAACTGTATCAAAAGCTTTACGTAAATCAATGAAAATTCTCAGTGGGACTTCTTTCTTCTCGAGAGCGGTATATATTAGCTCCAGCATGTGTATAATAGCATCATTTGTGCTTTTATTGTTCCTGAATCCAATCTGACAGGGATTTAGTATGTTGTAGGAGATGAGGTAGGAATAGATCCATCTATTGGAAATTGGTCTATTCAAATCAGCTTGATCACCTCCTTTGTGGATCGGGGTAACCCTCACTATTTTGAGAACTGCTGGGAAGGTGGAGGATTCAATGGATTTGTCAAAGAGCGTTGCAATAATTGGTGACAATACTTGCGAAGCTTTTTTGTACATAAAAGTAGGCAAACTGTTTATGTCCCCTGCCTTGTTCTTAAGGGTGTTGATGAGCGAGACCTCTGTTGGGTTGGTTGGAGCTAGGAATAGTGTATGTGGGTAGGTGCCTGTGAGGTAGTCTGATGGACGGGTGTTTGAGCCTGGGATTTGGCTTGCTAGATTCTTTCCTATGGTGGAAAAGAAAACAGTGAGTATGTTTGCTGTTTCAGTTGGTGGGAGTAGGTGTTCGTCTGATTTTGTTAATTTGTTTTGTTTTTGAATATCCTTTTAGTTCCTAGAATTTCAGATAGGGTTTTCCAGGTCTTTTTTATATGACCTTTGATGTTTTGTAATCTTTTTTCATAATACAATTTTTTAGACCTTCTTATCAGGCTGGTAAGGGCTGACGAGTAACGTTTAGATTAATCTCTAGTTATTTGACCCATTCTGTACTGTTTTTCATATTGGTGCTTTGTGTTAATGGATTTGAGGATGCTGGGTGTTAGCCAGGGACTGTTCTGTCTCTTTGCTGTAAGCTGTTTAGATTTTTAGGGCAATGCTTGTTATAGAGGTAGTGGGTTCTTTTTATAAAATTATTAATACATTCATTAGTGTCTGAATATGTTTCAAGCTCATTATGCCAGTCGACATTATTCATAGCTGCTATAAAGTTATTTATAGCTGTTTCGTTATGTAGTCTGAAGGTAACTTTAGTAGTGTCTTGGGGCAGTTTACCTAGGTTGGTTATTAGAAAGGTAGGGTAGTGGTCTGTGATTAAGCCTGTTTTTAAAGGGGATATGGTGTTAGTCCAGATGTGGTCCAATAAAGAGATACTGCTCTGGGAGATTCTTGTAGGTTTTGATATTGTTGGTAGCAACAAGCAGTTGCTCATAGTGTTTGTGAATTCAGTTACTTGCAGGTCCTGGTCATGTAGTAGTTTTATGTTGAAATCTCCTGTTAGTAGTAGGTGATCTTTGTTCATATGTGCATCAGTTATCAAATTCCCTAATTTTTCACTAAAGTGGTAAATGTTTGACTGTGGTACTCTGTAGATGTTTATGACTGAGGGGTTTTTGCAGGTATTTTGATTTAAATTTAGCTATAATATATTCACCATGCTCTTCCTTTGTGCAAGAATTATTGATACAGTCAAATTGATTTGAGTAGTAAATAGCTGTTCCACCCCCTTGCTGCTCTGTCCTACAGTTGTGTATAGCTGTGTATCCATTATTATTATTATAGGTGAGGTAAGGGTAGATTATGGTATAGTGTAAGTAGTACCATTTGGGGTACATTACCTGGAGTCCATAATCTACCTGGAGTTTACCTGGAGAGGGTTTCGGGGGTCAACGCCCCTGTGGCCCGGTCTGAGACCATGTTTCATGGTAGATCAGGGTCTGATCAACCAGGCTGTTACTGCTGGCTGCACGCAAGCTGACGTACTAACCACAGCTCGGTTGGTCAGGTACTGACTTTAGGTGCTTGTCCAGTACCTTCTTAAAGACAGCCAGGGGTCTATTGGTAATCCCCTTTATGTATGCTGGGAGGCAGCTGAACAGTCTTGGGCCCCGGACACTTATTGTTTTGTTTCTCAGTGTACTCGTGGGGCACCTGCTTTTCATTGGGGGAATGCTGCATATCCTGCCGAGTCTTTTGCTTTCATAGGGAGTGATTTTCGTGTGCACGTTTGGTACTAACCCCTCTAGGATTTTCCAAGTGTATATTATCATATATCTCTCGCCTGCGTTCCAGATAATACTAATCAAGGGACTTTAACTGTTCCAAGTAATTTAGATGCTTTATCGTATTTATGTGTGCCGTGAAAGTTCTAGGTCAGCAATTTCGCCTGCCTTGAAGGAGGCAGTTAGTGTCCAGCAGTATTCCAGCCCAGAGAGAATACAGTCAGCTCACCTACCTTGCATGAGATAAGATAAGATAAGATTTCGTTCGGATTTTTAACCCCGGAGGGTTAGCCACCCAGGATAACCCAAGAAAGTCAGTGCGTCATCGAGGACTGTCTAACTTATTTCCATTGGGGTCCTTAATCTTGTCCCCCAGGATGCGACCCACACCAGTCGACTAACACCCAGGTACCTATTTGCTGCTAGGTGAACAGGACAGTAGGTGTAAGGAAACGTGTCGGAATTTCCACCCGCCGGGAATCGAACCCGGGCCCTCCGTGTGTGAAGCGGGA
The DNA here is from genome assembly GCF_038502225.1 of Cherax quadricarinatus. Classification (NCBI taxonomy): domain Eukaryota; kingdom Metazoa; phylum Arthropoda; class Malacostraca; order Decapoda; family Parastacidae; genus Cherax; species Cherax quadricarinatus. The sequence continues at coordinate 5,938,653 of NC_091299.1, forward strand.
GCTTTAGCCACCAGACCACCGGAGCCACATGTCTTTGGTGCATCAAACAAAATAAGCAGATTCTTGGAAGTCATTACCGCCAGGCTCCGACTGGGTTACAAGTATTTTTTTTTATTATAATATCACATCGGCTGATTCCCACCAAGGCAGGGTAACCTGATAAAGAAGAAACATTTTCATCATCATTCACTCCATCACTGTCTTGCCAGAGGCGTGTCTACACTACAGTTAAAAAACTGCAACATATCAACACCCCTCTTTCAGAGTGCAGGGACTGTACTTCCCACCTCCAGGGGGACAGCGCCGTGGAGTTCGACCGCGAGGTAGCTGTCAGGTGTGCCACAGGCAGTGTGCACTCCGTTCCTCAAGCTTCAACATCCGTGCACTCGGTGGATGTCTGGGCACCCGGAGGGCTCCAGGTAGGAACAACCAACAGCCCCTCTCAGCAGACAGAGGTGACAGCTGCCGCGCCTGCACCTTTACAGAAGGCCTGGGATCTGCAATCAAATTGGCGTTCACCAGGACCGTTGACACTTCCCCAGGACAGCTGTCCCTCGGGCTGCTAGCAGAGTCGCTGATCACTTGAACCTGTTGGGGAGGGTCGATGGTGCTCCTGTAAGCAGCAGATCCTGGCGCAACCTGCTGCTGTTTGCAATGGCTGTCTGGCTGTCCTACCGAGGAGGGACAGGCACCTAGCAACATCTTTTGTTGGGGCAATGGATGCATTCCCTAGAATGTTTGTTAACTACTCATTACTCTGTAATTTGTTCATAATTGTAACCATGTATGGAAGTGTTTATGATTCATTACCTTTGTAACTTGTCATGACTGACCAGATCTACCTGGAGCTCATTACCTTTGTAACTTGGTCATGATTGTGAGCAAATCTAGTTCATTACCTTCGTAACTTGGTCATGATTGTCACCAGATCTAGTTCATTACCTTTGTAACTTGTTCACCTATCATAACTTTGGAGTCCAGTCCCTGGACCAATTATGTACCTCTGTAATCTTTTGACTACTGCCCACAGGATGGGTATGGAGTGCATAATAAACATATTAAACTAAACCCTAGGGTCGACAGAGCACCAGACGATGCCATATTGTCTGTTCCCTCAAAGACTCGGAGTGTGAAAATAGGGGAAACAAATAAAAAGGGGAAATTACTAGACTTTGAGAGCATAGAAGGTAGCATTCTTTTCTCTCAGAAGTATGCTGCCACCACCTGCTCTTTTAATAGAGGGAGAAATTAAAGTAGTTAAAGTCATAGAAGAAGGGAGAGTCACGGAATTTGGGTTAGAGCAGGAAAAAAAAAACAGTGAGAAATAATACAGGATAGTTATAACAAGATAGTGGTCCTGATAAGTACTCGCTCTTAGGGTAGCTTGGCCTGAAAATTGAGCAGAAAGCTCCTTATCTGGGGGTTTGACTCTCCAAAAAAAACGATATCAGTATATTATTCAATTTAACCTCGGACAAATGGACCTTATGTACATGGCTCAAAGGGAGAAGTAAAACATACCCAGATAAAACCACTTACAGTTTAATAGACACATTACAAGGGAATGTGAAATTTTTGGCACAAAAAAAAAAAAGAATACCAACAGCAAATACATACAAAATCTTAGGATCATCCCCAGTATTATAGCAGAACATGCTTAATGATACTAGAACTACCACCTCACAGTTCCCAAGGAACTCCCTTGCTTTACCACACTGTCTAGGGTTACCTCCCTTGATTTAATGCCTTGATACATTCCTTCTTCAGGCTGCTACTGAGATCTTCCAAATCCCATATTACAAGCCTGGTCTGATCCTCCAGGGCAAAGGTTTTCAAGGTCTCAAGTAACTATCTTCTTTCCTCGGTATCTGCTAACTCTTAGGCATTTCTTCAGGGGTGCCTGGTTTGGCCAACCCGTAAACTTCTACTAATTCTTAAGCATCTCTTGGGAGTGCCTGGTTGCTGCTAAACCTTGTTAGCAGCAGATTCATGAATATGAGTAGTCGAAAAAGGCTGCTTAAGTCCTTGAGTAATAGGTTTGGTATAGGTGAATCAGACTGGATATTAAGTGCTGTCTCACATAATAAATTGACCAGCAAGACTATAGAGTGGTTGTCTAATAAATACCACAAAGGTTACTTTTCTCTGGAGGGAATAAGATTAGGTCTACATGAATTAATTGTTTTATTACAGACAAGCCAACCAAATAATACCTGGAGTTTACCTGGAGAGGGTTTTAGGGCCGATGTCAGGTCAATGCCCCCGCGGCATGGTCTGTGACCAGATCTCATGGTGGATCAGGGCCTGATCAACCAGGCTGTTACTGTTGGCCGCACACAACCCAACATACCAACCACAGCCCGGTTGGTCAGGTACTGACTTTAGGTGCCTGTCCAGTGCCTTCTTGAAGACAGCCAGGGGTCTATTTGTAATATCCCCTATGTATGCTGGGAGGCAGTTGAACAGTCTTGGACCCCTGACACTTATTGTGTTGTCTCTCAGTGTACTCGTGGAGCTCCTGCTTTTCATTGGGGGAATGTTGCATCTCCTGCCGAGTATTTTGCCGTCACAGGGATTGATTTTCGTGTGCAAGTTTGGTGCTAATCCCACCCTTGTGGTCTTTAATAATTAAAACTGTAATTCTTCTCTAACAAACTTAGAGTGAGGTATGAGTACGAACTTCAAAATACTTCAATGCATAAATCAGGAAGAACAAGGGAGAGATGACTACCCATATTGCTACCACATTACTCTTTATAAAACTCACTGTTGAAGGTTACTGCTGACACACAGTTTAGTAAGTTAAATACTTTTGTTATAGAGATGGAAATTTGTTAGCGAATGGTTGAACTCCATCAGACAAAAATCAAGAACATCATCGACTGGGACTGGTGAGGAAGGAAACAATATTCAACCTTAACAGTTTCTTATCGTGTAAGTTCAGGTTCTCGATTTTGTCAATGAAGTCCTCAGAAAGTTTTATGTCTGCCGACGGGAAAATTCTAAAAAAAAAAAAAGTGAAAAAACTGCTAAGCCATTTTGCTATTTTACAGGAAAAGGATTTTTTAACAATGAAAAATATTAGTCTATAGAAAAATGTACATATTTGGATGTTTCAGGTCAGTCTGATGCATTTTCTGACACACTAACTTTTAGCACAAAACACCTCAACTACTCTGGAACGTTTTATCCCAGTACTCGATATTATGTGACGTAAAGGTTTATTTTATGACTCTTAGATGAACAATATAAATAAGGTTTTTAGTAGTATTTTATTATCTGTTTTAGAAAAGACAGTTATATTTCATTATAGTTAAACAACATTGAATAAATTTAGCCTTGTCTAAGACAGGTTGGGAAGGATTAAGGTCAATTATATTTCCGTAATTTATAGCAAGGTTAGGTCAGGTTGCTGTGTTAGGTAAGGTCAAGTGGCTGTGTTAGGTTAGGTCAAGTTACTGTGTTAAGTTAGATCAAGTTGCTGTGTTAGGTTAGGTTAGGTTGCTGTGCTGGGTTAGGTCAGGTTGCTGTGTTATATTAGGTGAGGTTGCTGTGTTAGGTCAGGTCTGGTTGCTGTGTTAGGGTAGGTCAGGTTGCTGTGTTAGGTCAGGCCAGGTTGCTGTGTTAGGTTAGGTTAGGTTGCTGTGTTAGGTTAGGTCAGGTTGCTGTGTTAGGTTAGGTTAGGTCAGGTTGCTGTATTAGGTCAGGTCAGGTCAGGTCAGGTTGAAGTGTTAGGTCAGGTTGCTATGTTAGGCCAGGTCAGGTTAGGTTAAGTCAGGTTGCTGTGGTAGGTCAGGTCAGATCAGGTTGCTGTGTTAGGTTAGGTTAGGTCAGGTTGCTGTTAAGTCAGGTCAGGTCAGGTTGCTGTGTTAGGTTAGGTTAGGTCAGGTTGCTGTGTTAGGTTAGGTTAGGTCAGGTCAGGTTGCTGTATTAGGTCAGGTCAGGTCAGGTCAGGTTGCTGTGTTATGTTAGATCAGGTTGCTGTGTTAGGTCAGGTCAGGTTGCTGTGTTAGGTCAGGTCAGGTTGCTGTGTTAGGTTAGGTTAGATCAGGTTGCTGTGTTAGGACAGGTCAGGTCAGGTTGCTGTGTTAGGTTAGGTTAGGTCAGGTTGCTGTTAAGTCAGGTCAGGTCAGGTTGCTGTGTTAGGTTAGGTTAGGTCAGGTTGCTGTGTTAGGTTAGGTTAGGTCAGGTCAGGTTGCTGTATTAGGTCAGGTCAGGTCAGGTCAGGTTGCTGTGTTATGTTAGATCAGGTTGCTGTGTTAGGTCAGGTCAGGTTGCTGTGTTAGGTTAGGTTAGATCAGGTTGCTGTGTTAGGTCAGGTCAGGTTGCTGTGTTAGCTCTGGTGCAAAATTTAAAAAAATGTATCACATGTGAATTCACAAAAAAAAAAAAAAATCACTAAGAGAAAATTGTAAAAGACACCCCATCTTTTTTGGGGGAGGGAAGGGGCAGAACGATTTTTTGACTGATTACCCAAAAGGAAAATATAATGAAGTTCTCAATTTATTACCAGCATATAGACTGCCTATGTATCAGCAAACTGTATGAACATTTATAATAGCTTCTGTGTGAAATGATCTCTGGTATATACACAGATTTTAGTTTAATCCCTATGCATGTATTAGGAATTCCAATATAACTTACGTTAGTTTCTAGACAGATAACAGCAGTATTGACTCATGTAATCCCTAGACACTTAACCCAACAAACCAGAATAAGTCGCAGGTTCTCGAGGTTTATCAAGCCTGAGTATTTATTTGCCAAGATTAAAGACATTAGTACGAAGTCTGTTCCACCAGTTCTCGTAGCCCCAGATATGAGAGTGGATCCTCAAATGTAGTCTTAGCCTGTCCTCGTAGCCCATGTCGAGGTTTAACTTGAGTCCTGAGATCTTCTCTACGTCTTGTACAGTGGCACTGAACTCTCGGGCATATTTAGAAGCATCCTGTTGAATAAAGTAGAATTCACTGCAGCCATTGTTTTACAACAACCCAATATGGAAAAGAAAAAAATTACTCCCGTAATATATTGTATAGTTACCCTTAACATTTTTAACAAACCCTGAAACCGAATCCTAACATCCTTAACGAACACTTAAACTCAATTTTAAAATTTCAGGGGATTTAGGCCTTAGTAATAATTCAGCGAGGGTTTGAATCATCATAAAATAATACTAGATTCATTATAATCATCTTAGGATTAGATCGTTAACTTAGAGAACGAAATTATTCGTAAATAAGGGAATATTACTAGAACTTCAAGTGAGGGGGCTGAGGGCTCTTGGACGAACGAAGAGATCTTCTGGCAGAGCTCGTGGTGTCCCCCCACCACAAAAAAAAAAGAAATTACTAGACTGGTTCTGCAACACGAGTAGCTGTAGGGGACCTTCCAGAGTGTTACAATGATTGCCAGTCTCTACTCCAGACTCCCGTCCGTGAGAAGTATAAAGAAATATTGACATAACTAAGGTGGCCACTAGACGCCGGTTACGGGCGGGATAAAACACTAAAATAGGGTGGATCATAGTAGTTACCTGCTCAGTAGTTAATCAGTTAGTTTAATATCTTTATTATGCACCCCATACTCATCCTGCGGGTGGTGGTCAAAAGAATACAGAGGTACATAATGGGTTCAGGGACTGGACCGCAAAATTTTGATAGCTGAATAAGTTACATTAGTAATGAATTATTACATGTTTATATCCGGTCACAATCGTAATAAGTTATTTATGCAGACATTAATTACATCACACACACACAGAAGACAGAAGGGCCTCCAGAAAGGTGGAGAGGTGGGGTACACCATCAAGTGTTGGACGTAATACGTACAACTGAGGAAGAAGTGAAGAGACTGCTAAGCGAGCTAGATACCTCAAAGGCGAAAACGCCGGATAACATCTCTCCATGGGTCGTGATAGAGGGAGCAGAGGCACTTTGTGTACCACTAATGACTATCTTCAACACATCAAAACAGGGCGACTACCTAAAGTATGTAAGACAGCAAATGTAATCCCAATTTTTAAAAAAGGAGACAGACACGAAGCATTAAACTACAGACCAGTGTCACTGACGTGTATAGTATGCAAGGTCATGGAGAAGATTATCAGGAGAAGAGTGGTGGAACACCTAAAAAGAAATGAGCTTATCAACGGCAGCCAGCACGGTTTCAGGGACGGGAAATCCTGCGTCACAAACCTACTAGAGCTCTATGACAGGGTGACAGCAGTAAGACAAGAGAGAGAGAGGGGTGGTTAGATTGCATTTTCTTGGACTGTAAGAAGGCGTTTGACACAGTTCCACACATGAGATTAGTGCAAAAGCTGGAGGACCAGGTAGGGAAAGCAGGGAAGGCACTACAATGGATCAGGGAATACCTGTCAGGAAGACAACAGCGAGTCATGGTACATGACGAGGTGTCAGAGTGGGTGCCCATAACGAGCGGGGCACCACAGGGATCGGTCCAAGGACCGGTGCTGTTTCTGGTATTTGTGAACGCCATGACGGAAGGAATAGACTCCAAAGTGTCCCTGTTTGCAGATGATGTGAATTTGATGAGAAGAATTCAATCGGACGAGGACCAGAGGGATCTGGACAGGCTGCAGGCCTGGTCCAGCAACTGGCTTCTGGAGTTCAACCCCACCAAGTGCAAAGTAATGAAGATTGGGAAGGACAAAGAAGACCACAGACAGAGTACAGTCTAGGGGGCCAGAGCCTACAAACCTCACTCAAGAAAAGGATCTTGGAGTGAGTATAACACCGGGCATATATCCTGAGGCGCACATCAACCAAATAACTGCTGCAGCATATGGGCGCCTGGCAAACCTAAGAACAGCATTCCGACATCTTAATAAGGCGTCATTCAGGACCCTGTACACTGTGTACGTTAGGCCCACATTAAAGTATGCAGCACCAGTTTGGAACCTTCACCTACCCAAGCATGTAAGGAAACTAGAGAAAGTGCAAAGGTTTGCAACAAGACTAGTCCCGGAGCTAAAGGGTATGTCGTACGAGGAGAGGTTAAGGGAAATCGACTTGACGACACTGGAAGACACGAGAGATAGGGGAGGATATGATAACGACATATAAAATACTGAGAGGAATCGACAAGGTGGACAGAGACAGGTTATTCCAGAGATGGGCCACAGCAACAAGGGGTCACAGTTGGAAGATGAAGACTCAGATGAATCATAGGGATGTTAGGTAGTATTCAGTCACAGTAGAATAGTCTGGGAAGTGATGTAGTGGAGGCAGGAGCCATACATAGCTTTAAGAAGAGGTATGGATGAAGCTCATGAAGCAGGAAGAGTGACCTAGTAGCGGCCAGTGAAGAGGCGAGGCCAGGAGCTGTGAATCGACCCCTGCAACCACAACTAGGTGAGTACAACTAGGTGATTTTATACACACACACACACACACACACACACACACACACACACACACACATAGTCAGGGCAATTTTCTAAAATGGTTTGTTAATCAGATAATAAAATTTGCCCTTTGAATTGCATTTCTCACTTAAGTTACGTAACCACTGCTACCTTAGGGTAGGACAAGGCTTTCAGTACTGCCTAGTTCCTAGGCTAGAGACACTGACTCCAATTATTTTGGCGGGAGCTATTCTCTTCTTACACGACGACCGCTGAATAGAAGTCTTTTTTTTTTTTTTAGTTTAATGTGTTTATTATGCACGACTCCCAAGAACCAAGTTTACCTAGGGTAACCAGCGGAGAACTCTAGCTGGGATGGCCTCCGCTCCTTTGAAAGTCTGTTCCATTTGTGCACGGTGAAGTGGGACATTGTTGGTCCTTTGTCTCATTAGGGTAGAAATGTTAATTTTACCACCTCTTTATCTTAGCCGCGACAGCACTGAATGCTTGATCCACCAAGAGGCCTGGTCTCAGACCGAGCCGTGGGTGCTGCTCTGTCTGAGACCAAAACCCTCTCCAGGTAAACTCCAGGTATATCTTCCAGATAAGATGTATTGTAGCTTTAATATTACCATGAAACCACCCGTAGAACCTAGAGAGAAGAACATGGCAACTTTGTACACTTCTTGTTCTTGGACTGTCAATGGTTCTCTGGTGATATTATCGTGAGGATTACTGTCGTTTTTGGGGCTTTAGGCGGGTCTTTGCCTTGTAGCACTTCAGCTGTTGTGGTCTCTTGGGGGAAGTATTCCATTGCTAATAATTAGTCTGATTGCTCCTGCAGTATTCTCTTCATCTCTCTTTTTGACTTCTGCTGTCATTTCTAGGACATCGAGGGAGTTTCGGATTTCGTGTCTCTGGCGAGTTTTTTTTTTTCCCCTAGAAACTAAATAATCAGCAAAATTATAGTTATGTAGGCATTACTTTAATGTAAAAATGTGTGATGTCTTTTTCCAAAGAAGAGTTGAAAGGGAGACAGTATTATCATCGTGTCATATTAGTAAATAAGAAACAGACTTACCAGACAGTTGGTGATGGGGAGGTACTGTGGGTAGACGAAGGCCAGAGCATCCACCTGAGTGTGGGGACACCCTGACAAGTGGTCCGTCTCTACTAAGCAGCGACTCACTACCATGAACATGTGTGTTGGCACCACCAGTCCTCTGCTCTGGCTGAAGGAAAACACAGAGCTGTTATCCTACCTAAGCTCACTTCACAGCCCAGCTCTATCTAAGGTAAAGGACCCCAATGGAAATAAGTCACTCTGTCTGACTTTTTTGGGCTATCCCAGGTTCTCTACACATATGCTGCTATGTATGATAATTCTATGTAACTGTATTTGTGTATACCTGAATAAACTTACTTACTTACTTACTTACTTACTTACCCCTCCTTGGGTTACCACCCACAGTAGTCGAGTAACATCCAGGGACAAACTTGTTGTTAGGTGAACAGGGGGAGCAGGTACTGTATATAGAAACATGCACAACATCCTCCATTTCTCCTATGATTAAACCAAGGTTCTTCAGTTGTTAGCACAAGGTGTTACCACTGAGCCACAACACACGTGTACCGAGTGAAATACAAATATTAAAGTATACAGCCATCAGACCCCTTGCAAAAATGTAGAATCTTTCTTCATTAAGCGATATGTGTTAAAAGAGATGACTAAAATGCCGGGAGCAAGGAGCTAGTAACCCCTTCTCCCCTATGAATCACTAAATGTAAAAAAAAAAAAATACTTAACGTTTCTTCTTTTTCGGATCACCTTGCCTCGGTGGGAGAGAGCCGTGGTGTTAAAAAAAAAACAGACGAGGGGAGGGGCCAGTGGCTACCCTGTCGTGGCCTGTCATAGGACCCGTGGCTACCCTGTCGTGGCTTGTCATATGACTAGTAGCTATCCTGTCATGACCTGTCATAAAACCAGTGCCTACTCTGTCGTGGCCTGTCACATGACCAGTATCTACCCTGTCGTGGCCTGTCATAGAACCAGTGGCTACTCTGTCGTGAGCTGTCATAGAACCTGTGGCTACTCTGTCGTGGCCTGTCATATGGCCAGTAGCTACTCTGTCGTGGCCTGTCAGAGAACCAGTGGCTACTCTGTCGTGGCCTGTCACATGACCAGTAGCTACCCTGTCGTGGTCTGTCATAGGACCAGTGGCTACTCTGTCGTGGCCTGTCACATGACCAGTAGCTACCCTGTCGTAGGTTGTCATAGGACCAGTGGCTACTCTGTCGTGGCCTGTCACATGGCCAGTAGCTACCCTGTCGTGGCCTGTCATAGGACCAGTGGCTACTCTGTCGTGGCCTGTCATATGACCAGTAGCTACCCTGTAGTGGCCTGTCATAGAACCAGTGGCTACTCTGTCGTGGCCTGTCATAGAACCAGTGGCCACTCTGTCGTGGCCTGTCATATGACCAGAAGCTACCCTGCAGAGGTCTATCATAAGACCAGTAGCTACTATGTCGTGGCCTGTCATAGAACCAGTGCCTACTCTGTCGTGGCCTGTCATATGATCAGCAGTTAACCTGTCGTGGCCTGTCATAGGACCAGTGGCTACTCTGTGTAGCCTGTCATAGGACCAGTGGCTACTCTGCGTAGCCTGTCATAGGACCAATAGCTACTCTGTCGTGGCCTGTCATAGGACCAGTGGCTACTCTGCGTAGCCTGTCATAGGACCCATAGCTACTCTGTCGTGGCCTGTCATAGGACCAGTGGCTGCTTTGTCGTGGGCTGTCATAGGACCAGTGGCTACTCTGTCGTGGCCTGTCATAGGAGCAGTGGCTACTTTGTCGTGGCCTGTCATAGGACCAGTGGCTACTCTGTCGTGGCCTGTCATAGGACCAGTGGCTACTCTGTCGTAGCCTGTCATAGGACCAGTAGCTACTCTGTCGTGGCCTGTCATAGGACCAGTGGCTACTCTGTCGTGGCCTGTCATAGGACCAATAGCTACTCTGTCGTGGCCTGTCATAGGACCAGTGGCTACTCTGTCGTGGTCTGTCATAGGACCAGTGGCTACTATGCCGTAGCTTGTCATAAAACCAGTGGCTATTCTATCGTGGCCTGTCATAGGACCAGTGGCTACTCTGTCGTGGCCTGTCATAAAACGAGTGGCTACTCTGTCGTGGCCTGTCATAGGACCAGTGGCTACTCTGTCGTGGCCTGTCATAGGACCAGTGGCTACTCTGTCGTGGCCTGTCATAGGACCAGTGGCTACTTTGTCGTGGCCTGTCATAGGACCAGTGGCTACTCTGTCGTGGCCTGTCATAGGACCAGTGGCTACTCTGTCGTAGCCTGTCATAGGACCAGTGGCTACTCTGTCGTAGCCTGTCATAGGACCAGTAGCTACTCTGTCGTAGCCTGTCATAGGAACAGTGGCTACTCTGTCGTAGCCTGTCATAGGACCAGTGGCTACTCTGATGTGGCCTGTCATAGGACCAGTAACTACTCTGTCGTGGCCTGTCATAGGACCAGTAGCTACTTTGTCGTGGTCTGTCATAGGACCAGTGGCTACTCTGTCGCAGCCTGTCATAGGACCAGTGGCTACTTTGTCGTGGCCTGTCATAGGACCAGTGGCTACTCTGTCGTGGCCTGTCATAAAACCAGTGGCTACTCTGTCGTGGTCTGTCATAGGACCAGTGGCTACTCTCTCGTGGTCTGTCATAGGACCAGTGGCTACTCTGTCGTTGTCTGTCATAGGACCAGTGGCTACTTTGTCGTGGTCTGTCATAGGACCAGTGGCTACTCTGTCGTGGTCTGTCATAGGACGAGTGGCTACTCTCTCGTGGTCTGTCGTACGACCAGTGGCTACTCTGTCGTGGCCTGTCATAGGACCAGTGGCTACCCTGTCGTAGCTTGTCATAAAACTAGTGGCTATTCTGTCGTGGCCTGTCATAGGACCAGTGGCTACTCTGTCGTGGCCTGTCATAGGACCAGTGGCTACTCTGTCGTGGCCTGTCATAGGACCAGTAGCTACTTTGTCGTGGCCTGTCACAGGACCAGTGACTACTCTGTAGTGGCCTGTCATAGTACCAGTGGCTACTCTGTCGTAGCCTGTCATAGGACCAGTGGCTACTCTGTCGTAGCCTGTCATAGGACCAGTAGCTACTCTGTCGTGGCCTGTCATAGGACCAGTAGCTACTCTGTCGTGGCCTGTCATAGGACCAGTGGCTACTCTGTCGTAGCCTGTCATAGGACCAGTAGCTACTCTGTCGTAGCCTGTCATAGGGCCAGTGGCTACTCTGTCGTAGCCTGTCATAGGACCAGTGGCTACTCTGTCGTGGCCTGTCATAGGACCAATAGCTACTCTGTCGTAGCCTGTCACAGGACCAGTGGTTAATCTGTCGTGGCCTGTCATAGCACCAGTAGCTACTTTGTCGTGGCCTGTCATAGGACCAGTAGCTACTCTATCGTGGCCTGTCATAGGACCAGTGGCTACTCTGTCGTGGCCTGTCATAGGACCAGTGGCTACTCTGTCGTAGCCTGTCATAGGACCAGTAGCTACTATGTCGTGGCCTGTCATAGAACCAGTGCCTACTCTGTCGTGGCCTGTCATATGACCAGCAGTTAACCTGTCGTGGCCTGTCATAGGACCAGTGGCTACTCTGCGTAGCCTGTCATAGGACCAGTGGCTACTCTGCGTAGCCTGTCATAGGACCAATAGCTACTCTGTCGTGGCCTGTCATAGGACCAGTGGCTACTCTGCGTAGCCTGTCATAGGACCCATAGCTACTCTGTCGTGGCCTGTCATAGGACCAGTGGCTGCTTTGTCGTGGGCTGTCATAGGACCAGTGGCTACTTTGTCGTGGCCTGTCATAGGACCAGTGGCTACTTTGTCGTGGCCTGTCATAGGACCAGTGGCTACTCTGTCGTGGCCTGTCATAGGACCAGTGGCTACTCTGTCGTAGCCTGTCATAGGACCAGTAGCTACTCTGTCGTGGCCTGTCATAGGACCAGTGGCTACTCTGTCGTGGTCTGTCATAGGACCAATAGCTACTCTGTCGTGGCCTGTCATAGGACCAGTGGCTACTCTGTCGTGGTCTGTCATAGGACCAGTGGCTACTCTGCCGTAGCTTGTCATAAAACCAGTGGCTATTCTATCGTGGCCTGTCATAGGACCAGTGGCTACTCTGTCGTGGCCTGTCATAAAACGAGTGGCTACTCTGTCGTGGCCTGTCATAGGACCAGTGGCTACTCTGTCGTGGCCTGTCATAGGACCAGTGGCTACTCTGATGTGGCCTGTCATAGGACCAGTAACTACTCTGTCGTGGCCTGTCATAGGACCAGTAGCTACTTTGTCGTGGTCTGTCATAGGACCAGTGGCTACTCTGTCGCAGCCTGTCATAGGACCAGTGGCTACTTTGTCGTGGCCTGTCATAGGACCAGTGGCTACTCTGTCGTGGCCTGTCATAAAACCAGTGGCTACTCTGTCGTGGTCTGTCATAGGACCAGTGGCTACTCTCTCGTGGTCTGTCATAGGACCAGTGGCTACTCTGTCGTTGTCTGTCATAGGACCAGTGGCTATTTTGTCGTGGCCTGTCATAGGACCAGTGGCTACTCTGTCGTGGTCTGTCATAGGACCAGTAGCTACTCTATCGTGGCCTGTCATAAAACCAGTGGCTACTCTGTCGTGGTCTGTCATAGGACCAGTGGCTACTCTCTCGTGGTCTGTCATAGGACCAGTGGCTACTCTGTCGTTGTCTGTCATAGGACCAGTGGCTATTTTGTCGTGGCCTGTCATAGGACGAGTGGCTACTCTCTCGTGGTCTGTCATACGACCAGTGGCTACTCTGTCGTGGCCTGTCATAGGACCAGTGGCTACCCTGTCGTAGCTTGTCATAAAACTAGTGGCTATTCTGTCGTGGCCTGTCATAGGACCAGTGGCTACTCTGTCGTGGCCTGTCATAGGACCAGTGGCTACTCTGTCGTGGCCTGTCATAGGACCAGTAGCTACTTTGTCGTGGCCTGTCATAGGACCAGTGACTACTCTGTAGTGGCCTGTCATAGTACCAGTGGCTACTCTGTCGTAGCCTGTCATAGGACCAGTGGCTACTCTGTCGTAGCCTGTCATAGGACCAGTAGCTACTCTGTCGTGGCCTGTCATAGGACCAGTAGCTACTCTGTCGTGGCCTGTCATAGGACCAGTGGCTACTCTGTCGTAGCCTGTCATAGGACCAGTAGCTACTCTGTCGTAGCCTGTCATAGGGCCAGTGGCTACTCTGTCGTAGCCTGTCATAGGACCAGTGGCTACTCTGTCGTGGCCTGTCATAGGACCAATAGCTACTCTGTCGTAGCCTGTCACAGGACCAGTGGTTACTCTGTCGTGGCCTGTCATAGGACCAGTAGCTACTTTGTCGTGGCCTGTCATAGGACCAGTAGCTACTCTATCGTGGCCTGTCATAGGACCAGTGGCCACTCTGTCGTGGCCTGTCATAGGACCAGTGGCTACTCTGTCGTAGCCTGTCATAGGACCAGTAGCTACTATGTCGTGGCCTGTCATAGAACCAGTGCCTACTCTGTCGTGGCCTGTCATATGACCAGCAGTTAACCTGTCGTGGCCTGTCATAGGACCAGTGGCTACTCTGCGTAGCCTGTCATAGGACCAGTGGCTACTCTGCGTAGCCTGTCATAGGACCAATAGCTACTCTGTCGTGGCCTGTCATAGGACCAGTGGCTACTCTGCGTAGCCTGTCATAGGACCCATAGCTACTCTGTCGTGGCCTGTCATAGGACCAGTGGCTGCTTTGTCGTGGGCTGTCATAGGACCAGTGGCTACTTTGTCGTGGCCTGTCATAGGACCAGTGGCTACTTTGTCGTGGCCTGTCATAGGACCAGTGGCTACTCTGTCGTGGCCTGTCATAGGACCAGTGGCTACTCTGTCGTAGCCTGTCATAGGACCAGTAGCTATTCTGTCGTGGCCTGTCATAGGACCAGTGGCTACTCTGTCGTGGCCTGTCATAGGACCAATAGCTACTCTGTCGTGGCCTGTCATAGGACCAGTGGCTACTCTGTCGTGGCCTGTCATAGGACCAGTAGCTACTTTGTCGTGGCCTGTCATAGGACCAGTGACTACTCTGTAGTGGCCTGTCATAGTACCAGTGGCTACTCTGTCGTAGCCTGTCATAGGACCAGTGGCTACTCTGTCGTAGCCTGTCATAGGACCAGTAGCTACTCTGTCGTGGCCTGTCATAGGACCAGTAGCTACTCTGTCGTGGCCTGTCATAGGACCAGTGGCTACTCTGTCGTAGCCTGTCATAGGACCAGTAGCTACTCTGTCGTAGCCTGTCATAGGGCCAGTGGCTACTCTGTCGTAGCCTGTCATAGGACCAGTGGCTACTCTGTCGTGGCCTGTCATAGGACCAATAGCTACTCTGTCGTAGCCTGTCACAGGACCAGTGGTTACTCTGTCGTGGCCTGTCATAGGACCAGTAGTTACTTTGTCGTGGCCTGTCATAGGACCAGTAGCTACTCTATCGTGGCCTGTCATAGGACCAGTGGCCACTCTGTCGTGGCCTGTCATAGGACCAGTGGCTACTCTGTCGTAGCCTGTCATAGGACCAGTAGCTACTATGTCGTGGCCTGTCATAGAACCAGTGCCTACTCTGTCGTGGCCTGTCATATGACCAGCAGTTAACCTGTCGTGGCCTGTCATAGGACCAGTGGCTACTCTGCGTAGCCTGTCATAGGACCAGTGGCTACTCTGCGTAGCCTGTCATAGGACCAATAGCTACTCTGTCGTGGCCTGTCATAGGACCAGTGGCTACTCTGCGTAGCCTGTCATAGGACCCATAGCTACTCTGTCGTG